>NC_090445.1:1701375639-1701675639 GCF_031143425.1 Pleurodeles waltl | reverse complement strand
CATGTCTTCTACAACACTCACAGCGCAGACACACTCTTTATACATGTCTCCTGCAGTACCTGCAGCACAGAGACACTCTTTATACATGTCTCCTACAGCATTCACAGTGCAGACACACTCTTTATACATGTCTCCTGCAGCACTCACAGTGCAGAGACACTCTTTATACATATCTCCTGCAACACTCACAGCGCAGACACACTCTTTATACATGTCTCCTGCAGCACTCACAGTGCAGACGCACTCTTTATACATGTCTTCTGCAGCACTCACAGCACAGAGACACTCTTTATACATGTCTCCTGCAGCACTCACAGCGCAGTCTTTATACATGTCTCCTGCAGCACTCACAGTGCAGACACACTCTTTATACATGTCTCCTGCAGCCCTCGCAGCACAGAGACACGCTTTATAGATGTATCCTGCAGCACTCACAGCGCAGACACACTCTTTATACATGTCTCCTGCAGCACTCACAGCGCAGAGACAGTCTTTATACATGTCTTCTGCAGCACTCACAGCGCAGACACACTCTTTATACATGTCTCCTGCAGCGCTCACAGCGCAGAGACACTCTTTATACATGTCTTCTGCAGCACTCACAGCGCAGAGACACTCTTTATACATGTCTCCTGCAACACACACAGCGCAGAGATAGTCTTTATACATGTCTTCTGCAGCACACGCAGCACAGAGACACTCTTTATACATGTCTCCTGTAGCACACA
Source organism: Pleurodeles waltl (assembly GCF_031143425.1). Taxonomy (NCBI): domain Eukaryota; kingdom Metazoa; phylum Chordata; class Amphibia; order Caudata; family Salamandridae; genus Pleurodeles; species Pleurodeles waltl. The sequence continues at coordinate 1,701,674,911 of NC_090445.1, read as the reverse complement.
CAGTGCAGCACACTCTTTATACATGTCACCTGCAGCACTCACAGTGCAGACACACTCTTTATACATGTCTCCTGCAGCACTCACAGCACAGACACACTATTTATACATGTCTTCAGCACTCACAGCGCAGAGACACTCTTTATATATGTCTTCTGCAGCACTCGCAGCACAGAGACACTCTTCATACATGTCTCCTGCAGCACTCACAGCGCAGACACACTCTTTATACATGTCTCCTGCGACACTCACAGCGCAGACGCACTCTTTATACATGTCTTCTGCAGCACTCACAGCGCAGACACGCTCTTTATACATGTCTCCTGCAGCACTCACAGTGCAGAGACACTCTTTATACATGTCTCCTGCGGCACTCACAGTGCAGACACACTCTTTATACATGTCTTCTACAACACTCACAGTGCAGACACACTCTTTATACATGTCTCCTGCAGCACTCACAGTGCAGAGACACTCTTTATACATGTCTTCTGCAGCAGTCCCAGTGCAGAGACACTCTTTATACATGTCTCCTGCAGCACTCACAGCGCAGAGAGTCTTTATACATGTCTCCTGCAGCACTCACAGTGCAGACACACTCTTTATACATGTCTCCTGCAGCACTCACAGCGCAGACACACTCTTTATACATGTCTTCAGCACTCACAGTGCAGAGACACTCTTTATACATGTCTCCTGCAGCACTCACAGCGCAGAGACACTCTTTATACATGTCTTCTGCAGCGCTCACGGCGCAGACACACTCTTTATACATGTCTTCTGCAACACTCACAGAGCAGACACACTCTTTATACATGTGTTCTGCAGCACTCACAGTACAGACACACTCTTTATACATGTCTTCTGCAGCACTCACAGTGCAGAGACACTCTTTATACATGTCTTCTGCGGCACTCATAGCGCAGAGACACTCTTTATACATGTCTTCTGCAACGCTCACAGCGCAGACACACTCTTTATACATGTCTCCTGCAGCACTCACAGTGCAGAGACACTCTTTATACATGTCTTCTGCAGCACTCACAGCGCAGATACACTCTTTATACATGTTTTCTGCAGCACTCACAGTGCAGAGACACTCTTTATACATATCTCCTGCAAAACGCACAGAGCAGACACACTCTTTATACATGTCTTCTGCAGCACTCACAGCGCAGACACACTCTTTATACGTGTCTTCTGCAGTGCTCACAGTGCAGACACACTCTTTATACATGTCTTCTTCAACACTCACAGTGCAGACACACTCTTTATACATGTCTTCTGCAGCGCTCACAGTGCAGAAGCACTGTTTATACATGTCTCCTTCAGCGCTCACAGCGCAGAGACACTCTTTATACATGTCTTCTTCAGCGCTCACAGCACAGAGACACTCTTTATACATGTCTCCTGCAGCTCTCACAGTGCAGAGACACTCTTTATACATGTCTTCAGCACTCACAGCGCAGACACTCTTCATACATGTCTTCTGCAGCACTCACAGCGCAGAGACAGTCTTTATACATGTCTTCTGCAACACTCACAGTGCAGAGAGACTCTTTATACATGTCTCCTGCAGCACTCACAGTGCAGAGACACTCTTTATTCATGTCTTCTGCAGCACTCACAGCGCAGACATACTCTTTATATGTGTCTCCTGCAGAACTCACAGTGCAGGCACACTCTTTATACATGTCTTCTGCAGCACTCACAGTGCAGAGACACTCTTTATACATGTCTTCTGCAGCACTCCCAGCGTAGACGCACTCTTTATACATGTCTTCTGCAGCACTTGCAGCACAGAGACAGTCTTTATACATGTCTTCTGCAACACTCACAGCGCAGAGACACTCTTTATACATGTCTCCTGCAGCACTCACAGAGCAGACACACTCTTTATACATGTCTTCAGCACTCGCAGCGCAGGGACACTCTTTAGACATGTCTTCTGCAGCACTCGCAGCACAGAGACACGCTTTATAGATGTCTCCTGCAGCACTCACAGCGCAGACACACTCTTTATACATGTCTCCTGCAGCACTCACAGCGCAGAGACAGTCTTTATACAGGTCTTCTGCAGCACTCACAGCGCAGACACACTCTTTATACATGTCTCCTGCAGAGCTCACAGCGCAGAGACACTCTTTATACATGTCTTCTGCAGCACTCACAGTGCAGAGACACTCTTTATTCATGTCTCCTGCAACACACACAGCGCAGAGATAGTCTTTATACATGTCTTCTGCAGCACACGCAGCACAGAGACACTCCTTATACATGTCTCCTGTAGCACACACAGTGCAGCACACTCTTTATACATGTCACCTGCAGCACTCACAGTGCAGACACACACTTTATACATGTCTCCTGCAGCACTCACAGCACAGACACACTCTTTATACATGTCTTCGGCACTCACAGCGCAGAGACACTCTTTATATATGTCTTCTGCAGCACTCGCAGCACAGAGACACTCTTTATACATGTCTTCTGCAGCGCTCACAGTGCAGAAGCACTGTTTATACATGTCTCCTGCAGCGCTCACAGCGCAGAGACACTCTTTATACATGTCTTCTGCAGCGCTCACAGCACAGAGACACTCTTTATACATATCTCCTGCAACACTCACAGCGCAGACACACTCTTTATACATGTCTCCTGCAGCACTCACAGTGCAGACGCACTCTTTATACATGTCTTCTGCAGCACTCACAGCACAGAGACACTCTTTATACATGTCTCCTGCAGCACTCACAGCGCAGAGTCTTTATACATGTCTCCTGCAGCACTCACAGTGCAGACACACTCTTTATACATGTCTCCTGCAGCACTCGCAGCACAGAGACACGCTTTATAGATGTCTCCTGCAGCACTCACAGCACAGACACACTCTTTATACATGTCTCCTGCAGCACTCACAGCGCAGAGACAGTCTTTATACATGTCTTCTGCAGCACTCACAGCGCAGACACACTCTTTATACATGTCTCCTGCAGCGCTCACAGCGCAGAGACACTCTTTATACATGTCTTCTGCAGCACTCACAGTGCAGAGGCACTCTTTATACATGTCTCCTGCAACACACACAGCGCAGAGATAGTGTTTATACATGTCTTCTGCAGCACACGCAGCACAGAGACACTCTTTATACATGTCTCCTGTAGCACACACAGTGCAGCACACTCTTTATACATGTCTCCTGCAGCACTCACAGCACAGACACACTATTTATACATGTCTTCAGCACTCACAGCGCAGAGACACTCTTTATATATGTCTTCTGCAGCACTCGCAGCACAGAGACACTCTTCATACATGTCTCCTGCAGCACTCACAGCGCAGAGACAGTCTTTATACATGTCTTCTGCAACACTCACAGTGCAGAGACACTCTTTATACATATCTTCTGCAACACTCACAGTGCAGAGACACTCTTTATACATGTCTTCTGCAGCACTCACAGCGCAGACATACTCTTTATATGTGTCTCCTGCAGAACTCACAGTGCAGGCACACTCTTTATACATGTCTTCTGCAGCACTCACAGCGCAGACACGCTCTTTATACATGTCTCCTGCAGCACTCACAGTGCAGAGACACTCTTTATACATGTCTCCTGCGGCACTCACAGTGCAGACACACTCTTTATACATGTCTTCTGCAACACTCACAGTGCAGACACACTCTTTATACATGTCTCCTGCAGCACTCACAGTGCAGAGACACTCTTTATACATGCTGTCTGCAGCACTCCCAGTGCAGAGACACTCTTTATACATGTCTCCTGCAGCACTCACAGCGCAGAGAGTCTTTATACATGTCTCCTGCAGCACTCACAGTGCAGACACACTCTTTATACATGTCTCCTGCAGCACGCACAGCGCAGACACACTCTTTATACATGTCTTCAGCACTCACAGCGCAGACACTCTTTATACATGTCTTCTGCAGCACTCGCAGCACAGAGACACGCTTTATAGATGTCTCCTGCAGCACTCACAGCGCAGACACACTCTTTATACATGTCTCCTGCAGCACTCACAGTGCAGACGCACTCTTTATACATGTCTTCTGCAGCACTCACAGCACAGAGACACTCTTTATACATGTCTCCTGCAGCACTCACAGCGCAGAGTCTTTATACATGTCTCCTGCAGCACTCACAGTGCAGACACACTCTTTATACATGTCTCCTGCAGCACTCGCAGCACAGAGACACACTTTATAGATGTATCCTGCAGCACTCACAGCGCAGACACACTCTTTATACATGTCTCCTGCAGCACTCACAGCGCAGAGACAGTCTTTATACATGTCTTCTGCAGCACTCACAGCGCAGACACACTCTTTATACATGTCTCCTGCAGCGCTCACAGCGCAGAGACACTCTTTTTACATGTCTTCTGCAGCACTCACAGCGCAGAGACACTCTTTATACATGTCTCCTGCAACACACACAGCGCAGAGATAGTCTTTATACATGTCTTCTGCAGCACACGCAGCACAGAGACACTCTTTATACATGTCTCCTGTAGCACACACAGTGCAGCACACTCTTTATACATGTCACCTGCAGCACTCACAGTGCAGACACACTCTTTATACATGTCTCCTGCAGCACTCACAGCACAGACACACTATTTATACATGTCTTCAGCACTCACAGCGCAGAGACACTCTTTATATATGTCTTTTACAGCACTCGCAGCACAGAGACACTCTTCATACATGTCTCCTGCAGCACTCACAGCGCAGACACACTCTTTATACATGTCTCCTGCGGCACTCACAGCGCAGACGCACTCTTTATACATGTCTTCTGCAGCACTCACAGCGCAGACACGCTCTTTATACATGTCTCCTGCAGCACTCACAGTGCAGAGACACTCTTTATACATGTCTCCTGCGGCACTCACAGTGCAGACACACTCTTTATACATGTCTTCTGCAACACTCACAGTGCAGACACACTCTTTATACATATCTCCTGCAGCACTCACAGTGCAGAGACACTCTTTATACATGTCTTCTGCAGCACTCCCAGTGCAGAGACACTCTTTATACATGTCTCCTGCAGCACTCACAGCGCAGAGAGTCTTTATACATGTCTCCTGCAGCACTCACAGTGCAGACACACTCTTTATACATGTCTCCTGCAGCACTCACAGCGCAGACACACTCTTTATACATGTCTTCAGCACTCACAGCGCAGCACTCTTTATACATGTCTACTGCAGCACTCGCAGCACAGAGACACGCTTTATAGATGTCTCCTGCAGCACTCACAGCGCAGCCACACTCTTTATACATGTCTCCTGCAGCACTCACAGCGCAGAGACAGTCTTTATACAGGTCTTCTGCAGCACTCACAGCGCAGACACACTCTTTATACATGTCTCCTGCAGCACTCACAGCGCAGACACACTCTTTATACATGTCTTCAGCACTCACAGCGCAGACACTCTTTATACATGTCTTCTGCAGCACTCGCAGCACAGAGACACGCTTTATAGATGTCTCCTGCAGCACTCACAGCGCAGACACACTCTTTATACATGTCTCCTGCAGCACTCACAGTGCAGACGCACTCTTTATACATGTCTTCTGCAGCACTCACAGCACAGAGACACTCTTTATACATGTCTCCTGCAGCACTCACAGCGCAGAGTCTTTATACATGTCTCCTGCAGCACTCACAGTGCAGACACACTCTTTATACATGTCTCCTGCAGCACTCGCAGCACAGAGACACACTTTATAGATGTATCCTGCAGCACTCACAGCGCAGACACACTCTTTATACATGTCTCCTGCAGCACTCACAGCGCAGAGACAGTCTTTATACATGTCTTCTGCAGCACTCACAGCGCAGACACACTCTTTATACATGTCTCCTGCAGCGCTCACAGCGCAGAGACACTCTTTTTACATGTCTTCTGCAGCACTCACAGCGCAGAGATAGTCTTTATACATGTCTTCTGCAGCACACGCAGCACAGAGACACTCTTTATACATGTCTCCTGTAGCACACACAGTGCAGCACACTCTTTATACATGTCACCTGCAGCACTCACAGTGCAGACACACTCTTTATACATGTCTCCTGCAGCACTCACAGCACAGACACACTATTTATACATGTCTTCAGCACTCACAGCGCAGAGACACTCTTTATATATGTCTTTTACAGCACTCGCAGCACAGAGACACTCTTCATACATGTCTCCTGTAGCACACACAGTGCAGCACACTCTTTATACATGTCACCTGCAGCACTCACAGTGCAGACACACTCTTTATACATGTCTCCTGCAGCACTCACAGCACAGACACACTATTTATACATGTCTTCAGCACTCACAGCGCAGAGACACTCTTTATATATGTCTTTTACAGCACTCGCAGCACAGAGACACTCTTCATACATGTCTCCTGCAGCACTCACAGCGCAGACACACTCTTTATACATGTCTCCTGCGGCACTCACAGCGCAGACGCACTCTTTATACATGTCTTCTGCAGCACTCACAGCGCAGACACGCTCTTTATACATGTCTCCTGCAGCACTCACAGTGCAGAGACACTCTTTATACATGTCTCCTGCGGCACTCACAGTGCAGACACACTCTTTATACATGTCTTCTGCAACACTCACAGTGCAGACACACTCTTTATACATATCTCCTGCAGCACTCACAGTGCAGAGACACTCTTTATACATGTCTTCTGCAGCACTCCCAGTGCAGAGACACTCTTTATACATGTCTCCTGCAGCACTCACAGCGCAGAGAGTCTTTATACATGTCTCCTGCAGCACTCACAGTGCAGACACACTCTTTATACATGTCACCTGCAGCACTCACAGTGCAGACACACTCTTTATACATGTCTCCTGCAGCACTCACAGCACAGACACACTCTTTATACATGTCTTCAGCACTCACAGCGCAGAGACACTCTTTATATATGTCTTCTGCAGCACTCGCAGCACAGAGACACTCTTTATACATGTCTTCTGCAGCGCTCACAGTGCAGAAGCACTGTTTATACATGTCTCCTGCAGCGCTCACAGTGCAGAGACACTCTTTATACATGTCTTCTGCAGCGCTCACAGCACAGAGACACTCTTTATACATATCTCCTGCAACACTCACAGCGCAGACACACTCTTTATACATGTCTCCTGCAGCACTCACAGTGCAGACGCACTCTTTATACATGTCTTCTGCAGCACTCACAGCACAGAGACACTCTTTATACATGTCTCCTGCAGCACTCACAGCGCAGAGTCTTTATACATGTCTCCTGCAGCACTCACAGTGCAGACACACTCTTTATACATGTCTCCTGCAGCACTCGCAGCACAGAGACACGCTTTATGGATGTCTCCTGCAGCACTCACAGCACAGACACACTCTTTATACATGTCTCCTGCAGCACTCACAGCGCAGAGACAGTCTTTATACATGTCTTCTGCAGCACTCACAGCGCAGACACACTCTTTATACATGTCTCCTGCAGCGCTCACAGCGCAGAGACACTCTTTATACATGTCTTCTGCAGCACTCACAGTGCAGAGGCACTCTTTATACATGTCTCCTGCAACACACACAGCGCAGAGATAGTGTTTATACATGTCTTCTGCAGCACACGCAGCACAGAGACACTCTTTATACATGTCTCCTGTAGCACACACAGTGCAGCACACTCTTTATACGTCACCTGCAGCACTCACAGTGCAGACACACTCTTTATACATGTCTCCTGCAGCACTCACAGCACAGACACACTATTTATACATGTCTTCAGCACTCACAGCGCAGAGACACTCTTTATATATGTCTTCTGCAGCACTCGCAGCACAGAGACACTCTTCATACATGTCTCCTGCAGCACTCACAGCGCAGAGACAGTCTTTTTACATGTCTTCTGCAACACTCACAGTGCAGAGACACTCTTTATACACATCTTCTGCAACACTCACTGTTGGAAAATGGGTTATTGGTAGGGCAGGTAGGTACCTACACCTAGCAACAAGCCACAAACCTCCACAAAAGTACAGTTAGGTCTCAGTAAATTAATCCCAGCTCTACCCTTGGTAGCTTGGCATCGAGCGTCAAGGCTTAACTTAGGAGACAAAGTGTAAAGCATTCAAATATCACACAACAGTAATTAAATAAAACACAGGAAACAGTTTAAAAATCCAAAACCAGTTTATAAAAATAGCTTATATTTTTATCTTTAAAATGACACAAAAACGATTAAAATCGGTTCAGGGGAACCGGAGATATGAATTTTTAAAGTATTATTATTTTCTAGCGCTTAGAAACAAAAAGCGCCAATCGGGTCATCTGGTTGCACCAGGACCGGGGCAAAGTCAAACTTTCAGGCCGACCGCGATGGAGCCCTGCTCGGCTACAAGTCGCGGGAGGCCTCGGTCAAAAAGTTACCTTCTGACTTAGTCTTTATTTTGAAGTTTTTCTTCACCGGGACGAACCTGCCAGTTGGATCCGACCTCCTGGAGCCCTTGTCCGGATACGCGAAGTCGGTTTCCTCGGTGGTGATTTCTACCTTCGGACTTAGTCGTTTTTTCGAGATGAAAATCCTTCGACCGGGGTAAACCTGGATCTTGATCCGACGTCCGTGGAGCCCTTCTCGGATACGATGGCTGGAAGGTCCCGGTCAACTTTTTACGTTCGGACTTAGTCTCTTTTTCGGATGTTTTTCTTGACCGGGACGAACCACGAAGTCAGGCCGGGTCGCGGTTGAGGCAAGCCGGCTAGAATTTCCGCGTCGAGTCGGTCACTTTATGGAGCTTTTTTCTAAAATTTCTCCAATCTTTTCCAAACTTCTGGGGCTTCACCCAGATGTTCTTTTAAGGTTCTTTTGGGGTCCACAGCTCACCCCAAGGGTCCAGAAGTTCTGTGATGGTCCTTGGGAAGTGCGGACTTCAACTCCCAGAGTGCACCTGGCGCAAACTCCTTTTTGGCCACTGGGCAGTGGTCAGCTGGTCACTTTTTCAGGAGTTGGTGCAGGGGACTCTGGTTAGCAATTTTTCACCTGTAGCAAACAGGGAGTCCCTCCTTGAACCAGTGGAAGCCAGGCAAAGTCCTTCTTGTGGTGAAGCCCAAGTGTGCAGCTGGTGCAGTCTTTCTGAGTGCAGGGTCCAGGTGCAGGCCAGGGGTCCAGCAGGGCAGTCCTTCTTCTTCTTGTAGTTCTTTCTTCTTGAAATTTGGTGGGGATCTGAGGCGTGGGTGCAGGTCTGCCAGTTTTATCCTTGCTCCTGGGTGAAAAGCAGGGGGGCCCTGGTTCTCCAATCAGGGACAGGGTCGTCCCCCTGTGATGACCACTTCCTGGGAAGTGTGGCAAAAATCCATCCCAGAAGGCAACAGTCTCTAAAAATCCAAAATGGATGAATCTGATTTTTGGAGGAGAGATCTGGCTGAGCCCACCCACTGGTGTGGCTAAAAATCATAAACACACCCCTCTCCTGCCCTCTCCTAATCTAATCAAGGGGGCACCTAGCTGTCTGGGGTTGCAGGATGTGGGGGTGTTGCTGGGTGCTTCAGATGTCCTTCTCTGCCTTTGAAGACCAGTTTGGCAGCCCTCCCCCTTCCTGCCTCACCATCTGCTGAGGGGAGATTCTCTCCCCCAAGCACATTCCTTTGTGTGAAGTCAGGCCACTTCACACCTCATTAAAGTAGCCTGGCAGAAGCTGCTGCAGGCTGGCCAATCAGAGCACAGCAGCAAAAACAATGCAGAGCTGAAATTGGCAACTTTTTAGGTAAAGTCTAAACTTTTTACCTGCACTAGTTATATTAAATCCAACAACTGGAAGTTGTGGGATTTATTATAACAATCAATTTGATACCAAATTCTTGGTATGTAACACTTAAGGAGACTTTAAAATTTTAAATAAAGTCTGCCCATTCTAGCCTATGAAGGCCATTTACTTCAATGAGGGAAAAACGAATTTGGCTGTTTTTACCTCACCAGGGCTTATAAATCTATTTTTATAAAGTCCCTGCTTATAGTTACATGGCACCCAGCCCTAGGGGCACATAGGGCACACCTTAGGGGTGACTTATATGTAAAAATAAGGTAGTTTAAGACTTTGGAAGTACCTTTAATTCCAAAGTCGAATTTGCATATAACTTTAATTTAAAAGCAGCCAGCAAGGCAGGCTTGCTTTTAAAATGACACTGGGCACCTCAGCAATGCACCTAGGTGTGCACCACCTATGCTGTGGTCCCTAAACCTACATGCCCTACCATATACTAGGGACTTATAGGTAGGTTAACTTAGCCAATTATAATTAGCCTAATTTGCATATCCATTTTACACAGAGCACAGGCCCTGGGACTGGTTAGCAGTACCCAGGGCACCATCAGAGTCAGGAAAACACCAGCATAAAGTGGAAAATGGGGGCAAAAAGTTAGGGGGCCTCTGCAATCAGCCCCAGTTTCTCACACTCACAGTGCAGAGACACTCTTTATACATGTCTTCTGCAGCACTCACAGCGCAGACATACTCTTTATATGTGTCTCCTGCAGAACTCACAGTGCAGGCACACTCTTTATACATGTCTTCTGCAGCACTCACAGTGCAGAGGCACTCTTTATACATGTCTCCTGCAACACACACAGCGCAGAGATAGTGTTTATACATGTCTTCTGCAGCACACGCAGCACAGAGACACTCTTTATACATGTCTCCTGTAGCACACACAGTGCAGCACACTCTTTATACATGTCACCTGCAGCACTCACAGTGCAGACACACTCTTTATACATGTCTCCTGCAGCACTCACAGCACAGACACACTATTTATACATGTCTTCAGCACTCACAGCGCAGAGACACTCTTTATATATGTCTTCTGCAGCACTCGCAGCACAGAGACACTCTTCATACATGTCTCCTGCAGCACTCACAGCGCAGAGACAGTCTTTATACATGTCTTCTGCAACACTCACAGTGCAGAGACACTCTTTATACATATCTTCTGCAACACTCACAGTGCAGAGACACTCTTTATACATGTCTTCTGCAGCACTCACAGCGCAGACATACTCTTTATATGTGTCTCCTGCAGAACTCACAGTGCAGGCACACTCTTTATACATGTCTTCTGCAGCACTCACAGCGCAGACACGCTCTTTATACATGTCTCCTGCAGCACTCACAGTGCAGAGTCACTCTTTATACATGTCTCCTGCGGCACTCACAGTGCAGACACACTCTTTATACATGTCTTCTGCAACACTCACAGTGCAGACACACTCTTTATACATGTCTCCTGCAGCACTCACAGTGCAGAGACACTCTTTATACATGCTGTCTGCAGCACTCCCAGTGCAGAGACACTCTTTATACATGTCTCCTGCAGCACTCACAGCGCAGAGACACTCTTTATACATGTCTTCTGCAGCGCTCACGGCGCAGACACACTCTTTATACATGTCTTCTGCAACACTCACAGAGCAGACACACTCTTTATACATGTGTTCTGCAGCACTCACAGTACAGACACACTCTTTATACATGTCTTCTGCAGCACTCACAGTGCAGAGACACTCTTTATACATGTCTTCTGCGGCACTCATAGCGCAGAGACACTCTTTATACATGTCTTCTGCAACGCTCACAGCGCAGACACACTCTTTATACATGTCTCCTGCAGCACTCACAGTGCAGAGACACTCTTTATACATGTCTTCTGCAGCACTCACAGCGCAGATACACTCTTTATACATGTTTTCTGCAGCACTCACAGTGCAGAGACACTCTTTATACATATCTCCTGCAAAACGCACAGAGCAGACACACTCTTTATACATGTCTTCTGCAGCACTCACAGCGCAGACACACTCTTTATACGTGTCTTCTGCAGTGCTCACAGTGCAGACACACTCTTTATACATGTCTTCTTCAACACTCACAGTGCAGACACACTCTTTATACATGTCTTCTGCAGCGCTCACAGTGCAGAAGCACTGTTTATACATGTCTCCTTCAGCGCTCACAGCGCAGAGACACTCTTTATACATGTCTTCTTCAGCGCTCACAGCACAGAGACACTCTTTATACATGTCTCCTGCAGCTCTCACAGTGCAGAGACACTCTTTATACATGTCTTCAGCACTCACAGCGCAGACACTCTTCATACATGTCTTCTGCAGCACTCACAGCGCAGAGACAGTCTTTATACATGTCTTCTGCAACACTCACAGTGCAGAGAGACTCTTTATACATGTCTCCTGCAGCACTCACAGTGCAGAGACACTCTTTATTCATGTCTTCTGCAGCACTCACAGCGCAGACATACTCTTTATATGTGTCTCCTGCAGAACTCACAGTGCAGGCACACTCTTTATACATGTCTTCTGCAGCACTCACAGTGCAGAGACACTCTTTATACATGTCTTCTGCAGCACTCCCAGCGTAGACGCACTCTTTATACATGTCTTCTGCAGCACTTGCAGCACAGAGACAGTCTTTATACATGTCTTCTGCAACACTCACAGCGCAGAGACACTCTTTATACATGTCTCCTGCAGCACTCACAGAGCAGACACACTCTTTATACATGTCTTCAGCACTCGCAGCGCAGGGACACTCTTTAGACATGTCTTCTGCAGCACTCGCAGCACAGAGACACGCTTTATAGATGTCTCCTGCAGCACTCACAGCGCAGACACACTCTTTATACATGTCTCCTGCAGCACTCACAGCGCAGAGACAGTCTTTATACAGGTCTTCTGCAGCACTCACAGCGCAGACACACTCTTTATACATGTCTCCTGCAGAGCTCACAGCGCAGAGACACTCTTTATACATGTCTTCTGCAGCACTCACAGTGCAGAGACACTCTTTATTCATGTCTCCTGCAACACACACAGCGCAGAGATAGTCTTTATACATGTCTTCTGCAGCACACGCAGCACAGAGACACTCCTTATACATGTCTCCTGTAGCACACACAGTGCAGCACACTCTTTATACATGTCACCTGCAGCACTCACAGTGCAGACACACACTTTATACATGTCTCCTGCAGCACTCACAGCACAGACACACTCTTTATACATGTCTTCGGCACTCACAGCGCAGAGACACTCTTTATATATGTCTTCTGCAGCACTCGCAGCACAGAGACACTCTTTATACATGTCTTCTGCAGCGCTCACAGTGCAGAAGCACTGTTTATACATGTCTCCTGCAGCGCTCACAGCGCAGAGACACTCTTTATACATGTCTTCTGCAGCGCTCACAGCACAGAGACACTCTTTATACATATCTCCTGCAACACTCACAGCGCAGACACACTCTTTATACATGTCTCCTGCAGCACTCACAGTGCAGACGCACTCTTTATACATGTCTTCTGCAGCACTCACAGCACAGAGACACTCTTTATACATGTCTCCTGCAGCACTCACAGCGCAGAGTCTTTATACATGTCTCCTGCAGCACTCACAGTGCAGACACACTCTTTATACATGTCTCCTGCAGCACTCGCAGCACAGAGACACGCTTTATAGATGTCTCCTGCAGCACTCACAGCACAGACACACTCTTTATACATGTCTCCTGCAGCACTCACAGCGCAGAGACAGTCTTTATACATGTCTTCTGCAGCACTCACAGCGCAGACACACTCTTTATACATGTCTCCTGCAGCGCTCACAGCGCAGAGACACTCTTTATACATGTCTTCTGCAGCACTCACAGTGCAGAGGCACTCTTTATACATGTCTCCTGCAACACACACAGCGCAGAGATAGTGTTTATACATGTCTTCTGCAGCACACGCAGCACAGAGACACTCTTTATACATGTCTCCTGTAGCACACACAGTGCAGCACACTCTTTATACATGTCTCCTGCAGCACTCACAGCACAGACACACTATTTATACATGTCTTCAGCACTCACAGCGCAGAGACACTCTTTATATATGTCTTCTGCAGCACTCGCAGCACAGAGACACTCTTCATACATGTCTCCTGCAGCACTCACAGCGCAGAGACAGTCTTTATACATGTCTTCTGCAACACTCACAGTGCAGAGACACTCTTTATACATATCTTCTGCAACACTCACAGTGCAGAGACACTCTTTATACATGTCTTCTGCAGCACTCACAGCGCAGACATACTCTTTATATGTGTCTCCTGCAGAACTCACAGTGCAGGCACACTCTTTATACATGTCTTCTGCAGCACTCACAGCGCAGACACGCTCTTTATACATGTCTCCTGCAGCACTCACAGTGCAGAGACACTCTTTATACATGTCTCCTGCGGCACTCACAGTGCAGACACACTCTTTATACATGTCTTCTGCAACACTCACAGTGCAGACACACTCTTTATACATGTCTCCTGCAGCACTCACAGTGCAGAGACACTCTTTATACATGCTGTCTGCAGCACTCCCAGTGCAGAGACACTCTTTATACATGTCTCCTGCAGCACTCACAGCGCAGAGAGTCTTTATACATGTCTCCTGCAGCACTCACAGTGCAGACACACTCTTTATACATGTCTCCTGCAGCACGCACAGCGCAGACACACTCTTTATACATGTCTTCAGCACTCACAGCGCAGACACTCTTTATACATGTCTTCTGCAGCACTCGCAGCACAGAGACACGCTTTATAGATGTCTCCTGCAGCACTCACAGCGCAGACACACTCTTTATACATGTCTCCTGCAGCACTCACAGTGCAGACGCACTCTTTATACATGTCTTCTGCAGCACTCACAGCACAGAGACACTCTTTATACATGTCTCCTGCAGCACTCACAGCGCAGAGTCTTTATACATGTCTCCTGCAGCACTCACAGTGCAGACACACTCTTTATACATGTCTCCTGCAGCACTCGCAGCACAGAGACACACTTTATAGATGTATCCTGCAGCACTCACAGCGCAGACACACTCTTTATACATGTCTCCTGCAGCACTCACAGCGCAGAGACAGTCTTTATACATGTCTTCTGCAGCACTCACAGCGCAGACACACTCTTTATACATGTCTCCTGCAGCGCTCACAGCGCAGAGACACTCTTTTTACATGTCTTCTGCAGCACTCACAGCGCAGAGACACTCTTTATACATGTCTCCTGCAACACACACAGCGCAGAGATAGTCTTTATACATGTCTTCTGCAGCACACGCAGCACAGAGACACTCTTTATACATGTCTCCTGTAGCACACACAGTGCAGCACACTCTTTATACATGTCACCTGCAGCACTCACAGTGCAGACACACTCTTTATACATGTCTCCTGCAGCACTCACAGCACAGACACACTATTTATACATGTCTTCAGCACTCACAGCGCAGAGACACTCTTTATATATGTCTTTTACAGCACTCGCAGCACAGAGACACTCTTCATACATGTCTCCTGCAGCACTCACAGCGCAGACACACTCTTTATACATGTCTCCTGCGGCACTCACAGCGCAGACGCACTCTTTATACATGTCTTCTGCAGCACTCACAGCGCAGACACGCTCTTTATACATGTCTCCTGCAGCACTCACAGTGCAGAGACACTCTTTATACATGTCTCCTGCGGCACTCACAGTGCAGACACACTCTTTATACATGTCTTCTGCAACACTCACAGTGCAGACACACTCTTTATACATATCTCCTGCAGCACTCACAGTGCAGAGACACTCTTTATACATGTCTTCTGCAGCACTCCCAGTGCAGAGACACTCTTTATACATGTCTCCTGCAGCACTCACAGCGCAGAGAGTCTTTATACATGTCTCCTGCAGCACTCACAGTGCAGACACACTCTTTATACATGTCTCCTGCAGCACTCACAGCGCAGACACACTCTTTATACATGTCTTCAGCACTCACAGCGCAGCACTCTTTATACATGTCTACTGCAGCACTCGCAGCACAGAGACACGCTTTATAGATGTCTCCTGCAGCACTCACAGCGCAGCCACACTCTTTATACATGTCTCCTGCAGCACTCACAGCGCAGAGACAGTCTTTATACAGGTCTTCTGCAGCACTCACAGCGCAGACACACTCTTTATACATGTCTCCTGCAGCACTCACAGCGCAGACACACTCTTTATACATGTCTTCAGCACTCACAGCGCAGACACTCTTTATACATGTCTTCTGCAGCACTCGCAGCACAGAGACACGCTTTATAGATGTCTCCTGCAGCACTCACAGCGCAGACACACTCTTTATACATGTCTCCTGCAGCACTCACAGTGCAGACGCACTCTTTATACATGTCTTCTGCAGCACTCACAGCACAGAGACACTCTTTATACATGTCTCCTGCAGCACTCACAGCGCAGAGTCTTTATACATGTCTCCTGCAGCACTCACAGTGCAGACACACTCTTTATACATGTCTCCTGCAGCACTCGCAGCACAGAGACACACTTTATAGATGTATCCTGCAGCACTCACAGCGCAGACACACTCTTTATACATGTCTCCTGCAGCACTCACAGCGCAGAGACAGTCTTTATACATGTCTTCTGCAGCACTCACAGCGCAGACACACTCTTTATACATGTCTCCTGCAGCGCTCACAGCGCAGAGACACTCTTTTTACATGTCTTCTGCAGCACTCACAGCGCAGAGATAGTCTTTATACATGTCTTCTGCAGCACACGCAGCACAGAGACACTCTTTATACATGTCTCCTGTAGCACACACAGTGCAGCACACTCTTTATACATGTCACCTGCAGCACTCACAGTGCAGACACACTCTTTATACATGTCTCCTGCAGCACTCACAGCACAGACACACTATTTATACATGTCTTCAGCACTCACAGCGCAGAGACACTCTTTATATATGTCTTTTACAGCACTCGCAGCACAGAGACACTCTTCATACATGTCTCCTGTAGCACACACAGTGCAGCACACTCTTTATACATGTCACCTGCAGCACTCACAGTGCAGACACACTCTTTATACATGTCTCCTGCAGCACTCACAGCACAGACACACTATTTATACATGTCTTCAGCACTCACAGCGCAGAGACACTCTTTATATATGTCTTTTACAGCACTCGCAGCACAGAGACACTCTTCATACATGTCTCCTGCAGCACTCACAGCGCAGACACACTCTTTATACATGTCTCCTGCGGCACTCACAGCGCAGACGCACTCTTTATACATGTCTTCTGCAGCACTCACAGCGCAGACACGCTCTTTATACATGTCTCCTGCAGCACTCACAGTGCAGAGACACTCTTTATACATGTCTCCTGCGGCACTCACAGTGCAGACACACTCTTTATACATGTCTTCTGCAACACTCACAGTGCAGACACACTCTTTATACATATCTCCTGCAGCACTCACAGTGCAGAGACACTCTTTATACATGTCTTCTGCAGCACTCCCAGTGCAGAGACACTCTTTATACATGTCTCCTGCAGCACTCACAGCGCAGAGAGTCTTTATACATGTCTCCTGCAGCACTCACAGTGCAGACACACTCTTTATACATGTCACCTGCAGCACTCACAGTGCAGACACACTCTTTATACATGTCTCCTGCAGCACTCACAGCACAGACACACTCTTTATACATGTCTTCAGCACTCACAGCGCAGAGACACTCTTTATATATGTCTTCTGCAGCACTCGCAGCACAGAGACACTCTTTATACATGTCTTCTGCAGCGCTCACAGTGCAGAAGCACTGTTTATACATGTCTCCTGCAGCGCTCACAGTGCAGAGACACTCTTTATACATGTCTTCTGCAGCGCTCACAGCACAGAGACACTCTTTATACATATCTCCTGCAACACTCACAGCGCAGACACACTCTTTATACATGTCTCCTGCAGCACTCACAGTGCAGACGCACTCTTTATACATGTCTTCTGCAGCACTCACAGCACAGAGACACTCTTTATACATGTCTCCTGCAGCACTCACAGCGCAGAGTCTTTATACATGTCTCCTGCAGCACTCACAGTGCAGACACACTCTTTATACATGTCTCCTGCAGCACTCGCAGCACAGAGACACGCTTTATGGATGTCTCCTGCAGCACTCACAGCACAGACACACTCTTTATACATGTCTCCTGCAGCACTCACAGCGCAGAGACAGTCTTTATACATGTCTTCTGCAGCACTCACAGCGCAGACACACTCTTTATACATGTCTCCTGCAGCGCTCACAGCGCAGAGACACTCTTTATACATGTCTTCTGCAGCACTCACAGTGCAGAGGCACTCTTTATACATGTCTCCTGCAACACACACAGCGCAGAGATAGTGTTTATACATGTCTTCTGCAGCACACGCAGCACAGAGACACTCTTTATACATGTCTCCTGTAGCACACACAGTGCAGCACACTCTTTATACGTCACCTGCAGCACTCACAGTGCAGACACACTCTTTATACATGTCTCCTGCAGCACTCACAGCACAGACACACTATTTATACATGTCTTCAGCACTCACAGCGCAGAGACACTCTTTATATATGTCTTCTGCAGCACTCGCAGCACAGAGACACTCTTCATACATGTCTCCTGCAGCACTCACAGCGCAGAGACAGTCTTTTTACATGTCTTCTGCAACACTCACAGTGCAGAGACACTCTTTATACACATCTTCTGCAACACTCACAGTGCAGAGACACTCTTTATACATGTCTTCTGCAGCACTCACAGCGCAGACATACTCTTTATATGTGTCTCCTGCAGAACTCACAGTGCAGGCACACTCTTTATACATGTCTTCTGCAGCACTCACAGTGCAGAGGCACTCTTTATACATGTCTCCTGCAACACACACAGCGCAGAGATAGTGTTTATACATGTCTTCTGCAGCACACGCAGCACAGAGACACTCTTTATACAAGTCTCCTGTAGCACACACAGTGCAGCACACTCTTTATACATGTCACCTGCAGCACTCACAGTGCAGACACACTCTTTATACATGTCTCCTGCAGCACTCACAGCACAGACACACTATTTATACATGTCTTCAGCACTCACAGCGCAGAGACACTCTTTATATATGTCTTCTGCAGCACTCGCAGCACAGAGACACTCTTCATACATGTCTCCTGCAGCACTCACAGCGCAGAGACAGTCTTTATACATGTCTTCTGCAACACTCACAGTGCAGAGACACTCTTTATACATATCTTCTGCAACACTCACAGTGCAGAGACACTCTTTATACATGTCTTCTGCAGCACTCACAGCGCAGACATACTCTTTATATGTGTCTCCTGCAGAACTCACAGTGCAGGCACACTCTTTATACATGTCTTCTGCAGCACTCACAGCGCAGACACGCTCTTTATACATGTCTCCTGCAGCACTCACAGTGCAGAGTCACTCTTTATACATGTCTCCTGCGGCACTCACAGTGCAGACACACTCTTTATACATGTCTTCTGCAACACTCACAGTGCAGACACACTCTTTATACATGTCTCCTGCAGCACTCACAGTGCAGAGACACTCTTTATACATGCTGTCTGCAGCACTCCCAGTGCAGAGACACTCTTTATACATGTCTCCTGCAGCACTCACAGCGCAGAGAGTCTTTATACATGTCTCCTGCAGCACTCACAGTGCAGACACACTCTTTATACATGTCTCCTGCAGCACTCACAGCGCAGACACACTCTTTATACATGTCTTCAGCACTCACAGCGCAGACACTCTTTATACATGTCTTCTGCAGCACTCGCAGCACAGAGACACGCTTTATAGATGTCTCCTGCAGCACTCACAGCGCAGACACACTCTTTATACATGTCTCCTGCAGCACTCACAGTGCAGACGCACTCTTTATACATGTCTTCTGCAGCACTCACAGCACAGAGACACTCTTTATACATGTCTCCTGCAGCACTCACAGCGCAGAGTCTTTATACATGTCTCCTGCAGCACTCACAGTGCAGACACACTCTTTATACATGTCTCCTGCAGCTCTCGCAGCACAGAGACACACTTTATAGATGTATCCTGCAGCACTCACAGCGCAGACACACCCTTTATACATGTCTCCTGCAGCACTCACAGCGCAGAGACAGTCTTTATACATGTCTTCTGCAGCACTCACAGCGCAGACACACTCTTTATACATGTCTCCTGCAGCGCTCACAGCGCAGAGACACTCTTTTTACATGTCTTCTGCAGCACTCACAGCGCAGAGACACTCTTTATACATGTCTCCTGCAACACACACAGCTCAGAGATAGTCTTTATACATGTCTTCTGCAGCACACGCAGCACAGAGACACTCTTTATACATGTCTCCTGTAGCACACACAGTGCAGCACACTCTTTATACATGTCACCTGCAGCACTCACAGTGCAGACACACTCTTTATACATGTCTCCTGCAGCACTCACAGCACAGACACACTATTTATACATGTCTTCAGCACTCACAGCGCAGAGACACTCTTTATATATGTCTTTTACAGCACTCGCAGCACAGAGACACTCTTCATACATGTCTCCTGCAGCACTCACAGCGCAGACACACTCTTTATACATGTCTCCTGCGGCACTCACAGCGCAGACGCACTCTTTATACATGTCTTCTGCAGCACTCACAGCGCAGACACGCTCTTTATACATGTCTCCTGCAGCACTCACAGTGCAGAGACACTCTTTATACATGTCTCCTGCGGCACTCACAGTGCAGACACACTCTTTATACATGTCTTCTGCAACACTCACAGTGCAGACACACTCTTTATACATATCTCCTGCAGCACTCACAGTGCAGAGACACTCTTTATACATGTCTTCTGCAGCACTCCCAGTGCAGAGACACTCTTTATACATGTCTCCTGCAGCACTCACAGCGCAGAGAGTCTTTATACATGTCTCCTGCAGCACTCACAGTGCAGACACACTCTTTATACATGTCTCCTGCAGCACTCACAGCGCAGACACACTCTTTATACATGTCTTCAGCACTCACAGCGCAGCACTCTTTATACATGTCTACTGCAGCACTCGCAGCACAGAGACACGCTTTATAGATGTCTCCTGCAGCACTCACAGCGCAGACACACTCTTTATACATGTCTCCTGCAGCACTCACAGCGCAGAGACAGTCTTTATACAGGTCTTCTGCAGCACTCACAGCGCAGACACACTCTTTATACATGTCTCCTGCAGCACTCACAGCGCAGACACACTCTTTATACATGTCTCCTGCAGCACTCACAGCGCAGAGTCTTTATACATGTCTCCTGCAGCACTCACAGTGCAGACACACTCTTTATACATGTCTCCTGCAGCACTCGCAGCACAGAGACACGCTTTATGGATGTCTCCTGCAGCACTCACAGCACAGACACACTCTTTATACATGTCTCCTGCAGCACTCACAGCGCAGAGACAGTCTTTATACATGTCTTCTGCAGCACTCACAGCGCAGACACACTCTTTATACATGTCTCCTGCAGCGCTCACAGCGCAGAGACACTCTTTATACATGTCTTCTGCAGCACTCACAGTGCAGAGGCACTCTTTATACATGTCTCCTGCAACACACACAGCGCAGAGATAGTGTTTATACATGTCTTCTGCAGCACACGCAGCACAGAGACACTCTTTATACATGTCTCCTGTAGCACACACAGTGCAGCACACTCTTTATACGTCACCTGCAGCACTCACAGTGCAGACACACTCTTTATACATGTCTCCTGCAGCACTCACAGCACAGACACACTATTTATACATGTCTTCAGCACTCACAGCGCAGAGACACTCTTTATATATGTCTTCTGCAGCACTCGCAGCACAGAGACACTCTTCATACATGTCTCCTGCAGCACTCACAGCGCAGAGACAGTCTTTATACATGTCTTCTGCAACACTCACAGTGCAGAGACACTCTTTATACACATCTTCTGCAACACTCACAGTGCAGAGACACTCTTTATACATGTCTTCTGCAGCACTCACAGCGCAGACATACTCTTTATATGTGTCTCCTGCAGAACTCACAGTGCAGGCACACTCTTTATACATGTCTTCTGCAGCACTCACAGTGCAGAGGCACTCTTTATACATGTCTCCTGCAACACACACAGCGCAGAGATAGTGTTTATACATGTCTTCTGCAGCACACGCAGCACAGAGACACTCTTTATACATATCTCCTGTAGCACACACAGTGCAGCACACTCTTTATACATGTCACCTGCAGCACTCACAGTGCAGACACACTCTTTATACATGTCTCCTGCAGCACTCACAGCACAGACACACTATTTATACATGTCTTCAGCACTCACAGCGCAGAGACACTCTTTATATATGTCTTCTGCAGCACTCGCAGCACAGAGACACTCTTCATACATGTCTCCTGCAGCACTCACAGCGCAGAGACAGTCTTTATACATGTCTTCTGCAACACTCACAGTGCAGAGACACTCTTTATACATATCTTCTGCAACACTCACAGTGCAGAGACACTCTTTATACATGTCTTCTGCAGCACTCACAGCGCAGACATACTCTTTATATGTGTCTCCTGCAGAACTCACAGTGCAGGCACACTCTTTATACATGTCTTCTGCAGCACTCACAGCGCAGACACGCTCTTTATACATGTCTCCTGCAGCACTCACAGTGCAGAGTCACTCTTTATACATGTCTCCTGCGGCACTCACAGTGCAGACACACTCTTTATACATGTCTTCTGCAACACTCACAGTGCAGACACACTCTTTATACATGTCTCCTGCAGCACTCACAGTGCAGAGACACTCTTTATACATGCTGTCTGCAGCACTCCCAGTGCAGAGACACTCTTTATACATGTCTCCTGCAGCACTCACAGCGCAGAGAGTCTTTATACATGTCTCCTGCAGCACTCACAGTGCAGACACACTCTTTATACATGTCTCCTGCAGCACTCACAGCGCAGACACACTCTTTATACATGTCTTCAGCACTCACAGCGCAGACACTCTTTATACATGTCTTCTGCAGCACTCGCAGCACAGAGACACGCTTTATAGATGTCTCCTGCAGCACTCACAGCGCAGACACACTCTTTATACATGTCTCCTGCAGCACTCACAGTGCAGACGCACTCTTTATACATGTCTTCTGCAGCACTCACAGCACAGAGACACTCTTTATACATGTCTCCTGCAGCACTCACAGCGCAGAGTCTTTATACATGTCTCCTGCAGCACTCACAGTGCAGACACACTCTTTATACATGTCTCCTGCAGCACTCGCAGCACAGAGACACACTTTATAGATGTATCCTGCAGCACTCACAGCGCAGACACACTCTTTATACATGTCTCCTGCAGCACTCACAGCGCAGAGACAGTCTTTATACATGTCTTCTGCAGCACTCACAGCGCAGACACACTCTTTATACATGTCTCCTGCAGCGCTCACAGCGCAGAGACACTCTTTTTACATGTCTTCTGCAGCACTCACAGCGCAGAGACACTCTTTATACATGTCTCCTGCAACACACACAGCTCAGAGATAGTCTTTATACATGTCTTCTGCAGCACACGCAGCACAGAGACACTCTTTATACATGTCTCCTGTAGCACACACAGTGCAGCACACTCTTTATACATGTCACCTGCAGCACTCACAGTGCAGACACACTCTTTATACATGTCTCCTGCAGCACTCACAGCACAGACACACTATTTATACATGTCTTCAGCACTCACAGCGCAGAGACACTCTTTATATATGTCTTTTACAGCACTCGCAGCACAGAGACACTCTTCATACATGTCTCCTGCAGCACTCACAGCGCAGACACACTCTTTATACATGTCTCCTGCGGCACTCACAGCGCAGACCCACTCTTTATACATGTCTTCTGCAGCACTCACAGCGCAGACACGCTCTTTATACATGTCTCCTGCAGCACTCACAGTGCAGAGACACTCTTTATACATGTCTCCTGCGGCACTCACAGTGCAGACACACTCTTTATACATGTCTTCTGCAACACTCACAGTGCAGACACACTCTTTATACATATCTCCTGCAGCACTCACAGTGCAGAGACACTCTTTATACATGTCTTCTGCAGCACTCCCAGTGCAGAGACACTCTTTATACATGTCTCCTGCAGCACTCACAGCGCAGAGAGTCTTTATACATGTCTCCTGCAGCACTCACAGTGCAGACACACTCTTTATACATGTCTCCTGCAGCACTCACAGCGCAGACACACTCTTTATACATGTCTTCAGCACTCACAGCGCAGCACTCTTTATACATGTCTACTGCAGCACTCGCAGCACAGAGACACGCTTTATAGATGTCTCCTGCAGCACTCACACGCAGACACACTCTTTATACATGTCTCCTGCAGCACTCACAGCGCAGAGACAGTCTTTATACAGGTCTTCTGCAGCACTCACAGCGCAGACACACTCTTTATACATGTCTCCTGCAGCACTCACAGCGCAGACACACTCTTTATACATGTCTTCAGCACTCACAGCGCAGACACTCTTTATACATGTCTTCTGCAGCACTCGCAGCACAGAGACACGCTTTATAGATGTCTCCTGCAGCACTCACAGCGCAGACACACTCTTTATACATGTCTCCTGCAGCACTCACAGTGCAGACGCACTCTTTATACATGTCTTCTGCAGCACTCACAGCACAGAGACACTCTTTATACATGTCTCCTGCAGCACTCACAGCGCAGAGTCTTTATACATGTCTCCTGCAGCACTCACAGTGCAGACACACTCTTTATACATGTCTCCTGCAGCACTCGCAGCACAGAGACACACTTTATAGATGTATCCTGCAGCACTCACAGCGCAGACACACTCTTTATACATGTCTCCTGCAGCACTCACAGCGCAGAGACAGTCTTTATACATGTCTTCTGCAGCACTCACAGCGCAGACACACTCTTTATACATGTCTCCTGCAGCGCTCACAGCGCAGAGACACTCTTTTTACATGTCTTCTGCAGCACTCACAGCGCAGAGACACTCTTTATACATGTCTCCTGCAACACACACAGCGCAGAGATAGTCTTTATACATGTCTTCTGCAGCACACGCAGCACAGAGACACTCTTTATACATGTCTCCTGTAGCACACACAGTGCAGCACACTCTTTATACATGTCACCTGCAGCATTCACAGTGCAGACACACTCTTTATACATGTCTCCTGCAGCACTCACAGCACAGACACACTATTTATACATGTCTTCAGCACTCACAGCGCAGAGACACTCTTTATATATGTCTTTTACAGCACTCGCAGCACAGAGACACTCTTCATACATGTCTCCTGCAGCACTCACAGCGCAGACACACTCTTTATACATGTCTCCTGCGGCACTCACAGCGCAGACGCACTCTTTATACATGTCTTCTGCAGCACTCACAGCGCAGACACGCTCTTTATACATGTCTCCTGCAGCACTCACAGTGCAGAGACACTCTTTATACATGTCTCCTGCGGCACTCACAGTGCAGACACACTCTTTATACATGTCTTCTGCAACACTCACAGTGCAGACACACTCTTTATACATATCTCCTGCAGCACTCACAGTGCAGAGACACTCTTTATACATGTCTTCTGCAGCACTCCCAGTGCAGAGACACTCTTTATACATGTCTCCTGCAGCACTCACAGCGCAGAGAGTCTTTATACATGTCTCCTGCAGCACTCACAGTGCAGACACACTCTTTATACATGTCTCCTGCAGCACTCACAGCGCAGACACACTCTTTATACATGTCTTCAGCACTCACAGCGCAGACACTCTTTATACATGTCTACTGCAGCACTCGCAGCACAGAGACACGCTTTATAGATGTCTCCTGCAGCACTCACAGCGCAGACACACTCTTTATACATGTCTCCTGCAGCACTCACAGCGCAGAGACAGTCTTTATACAGGTCTTCTGCAGCACTCACAGCGCAGACACACTCTTTATACATGTCTCCTGCAGCGCTCACAGCGCAGAGACACTCTTTATACATGTCTTCTGCAGCACTCACAGTGCAGAGACACTCTTTATTCATGTCTCCTGCAACACGCACAGCGCAGAGATAGTCTTTATACATGTCTTCTGCAGCACACGCAGCACAGATACACTCCTTATACATGTCTCCTGTAGCACACACAGTGCAGCACACTCTTTATACATGTCACCTGCAGCACTCACAGTGCAGACACACTCTTTATACATGTCTCCTGCAGCACTCACAGCACAGACACACTCTTTATACATGTCTTCAGCACTCACAGCGCAGAGACACTCTTTATATATGTCTTCTGCAGCACTCGCAGCACAGAGACACTCTTTATACATGTCTTCTGCAGCGCTCACAGTGCAGAAGCACTGTTTATACATGTCTCCTGCAGCGCTCACAGTGCAGAGACACTCTTTATACATGTCTTCTGCAGCGCTCACAGCACAGAGACACTCTTTATACATATCTCCTGCAACACTCACAGCGCAGACACACTCTTTATACATGTCTCCTGCAGCACTCACAGTGCAGACGCACTCTTTATACATGTCTTCTGCAGCACTCACAGCACAGAGACACTCTTTATACATGTCTCCTGCAGCACTCACAGCGCAGAGTCTTTATACATGTCTCCTGCAGCACTCACAGTGCAGACACACTCTTTATACATGTCTCCTGCAGCACTCGCAGCACAGAGACACGCTTTATGGATGTCTCCTGCAGCACTCACAGCACAGACACACTCTTTATACATGTCTCCTGCAGCACTCACAGCGCAGAGACAGTCTTTATACATGTCTTCTGCAGCACTCACAGCGCAGACACACTCTTTATACATGTCTCCTGCAGCGCTCACAGCGCAGAGACACTCTTTATACATGTCTTCTGCAGCACTCACAGTGCAGAGGCACTCTTTATACATGTCTCCTGCAACACACACAGCGCAGAGATAGTGTTTATACATGTCTTCTGCAGCACACGCAGCACAGAGACACTCTTTATACATGTCTCCTGTAGCACACACAGTGCAGCACACTCTTTATACGTCACCTGCAGCACTCACAGTGCAGACACACTCTTTATACATGTCTCCTGCAGCACTCACAGCACAGACACACTATTTATACATGTCTTCAGCACTCACAGCGCAGAGACACTCTTTATATATGTCTTCTGCAGCACTCGCAGCACAGAGACACTCTTCATACATGTCTCCTGCAGCACTCACAGCGCAGAGACAGTCTTTATACATGTCTTCTGCAACACTCACAGTGCAGAGACACTCTTTATACACATCTTCTGCAACACTCACAGTGCAGAGACACTCTTTATACATGTCTTCTGCAGCACTCACAGCGCAGACATACTCTTTATATGTGTCTCCTGCAGAACTCACAGTGCAGGCACACTCTTTATACATGTCTTCTGCAGCACTCACAGCGCAGACACGCTCTTTATACATGTCTCCTGCAGCACTCACAGTGCAGAGACACTCTTTATACATGTCTCCTGCGGCACTCACAGTGCAGACACACTCTTTATACATGTCTTCTACAACACTCACAGTGCAGACACACTCTTTATACATGTCTCCTGCAGCACTCACAGTGCAGAGACACTCTTTATACATGCTGTCTGCAGCACTCCCAGTGCAGAGACACTCTTTATACATGTCTCCTGCAGCACTCACAGCGCAGAGAGTCTTTATACATGTCTCCTGCAGCACTCACAGTGCAGACACACTCTTTATACATGTCTCCTGCAGCACTCACAGCGCAGACACACTCTTTATACATGTCTTCAGCACTCACAGCGCAGACACTCTTTATACATGTCTACTGCAGCACTCGCAGCACAGAGACACGCTTTATAGATGTCTCCTGCAGCACTCACAGCGCAGACACACTCTTTATACATGTCTCCTGCAGCACTCACAGCGCAGAGACAGTCTTTATACATGTCTTCTGCAGCACTCACAGCGCAGACACACTCTTTATACATGTCTCCTGCAGCGCTCACAGCGCAGAGACACTCTTTATACATGTCTTCTGCAGCACTCACAGTGCAGAGACACTCTTTATACATGTCTCCTGCAACACGCACAGCGCAGAGATAGTCTTTATACATGTCTTCTGCAGCACACGCAGCACAGAGACACTCCTTATACATGTCTCCTGTAGCACACACAGTGCAGCACACTCTTTATACATGTCACCTGCAGCACTCACAGTGCAGACACACTCTTTATACATGTCTCCTGCAGCACTCACAGCACAGACACACTCTTTATACATGTCTTCAGCACTCACAGCACAGAGACACTCTTTATATATGTCTTCTGCAGCACTCGCAGCACAGAGACACTCTTTATACATATCTTCTGCAGCGCTCACAGTGCAGAAGCACTGTTTATACATGTCTCCTGCAGCGCTCACAGCGCAGAGACACTCTTTATAAATGTCTTCTGCAGCGCTCACAGCACAGAGACACTCTTTATACATGTCTCCTGCAGCTCTCACAGTGCAGAGACACTCTTTATACATGTCTTCAGCACTCACAGCGCAGACACTCTTCATACATGTCTTCTGCAGCACTCACAGCGCAGAGACAGTCTTTATACATGTCTTCTGCAACACTCACAGTGCAGAGACACTCTTTATACATATCTTCTGCAACACTCACAGTGCAGAGACACTCTTTATACATGTCTTCTGCAGCACTCACAGCGCAGACATACTCTTTATATGTGTCTCCTGCAGAACTCACAGTGCAGGCACACTCTTTATACATGTCTTCTGCTGCACTCACAGCGCAGACACACTCTTTATACATGTCTTCAGCAGCACTCACAGTGTAGACGCACTCTTTATACATGTCTTCTGCAGCACTTGCAGCGCAGAGACAGTCTTTATACATGTCTTCTGCAACACTCACAGCGCAGAGACACTCTTTATACATGTCTTCGGCAGCACTCACAGTGTAGACACACTCTTTATACATGTCTCCTGCAGCACTTGCAGCGCAGGGACACTCTTTAGACATGTCTTCTGCAGCACTCACAGCGCAGAGACACTCTTTATACATGTCTTCTGCGGCACTCACAGCGCAGAGACACTCTTTATACATGTCTTCTGCAAGACTCACAGTGCAGACACACTCTTTATACATGTCTTCTTCAACACTCACAGTGCAGACATACTCTTTATACATGTCTCCTGCAGTACCTGCAGCACAGAGACACTCTTTATACATGTCTCCTGCAGCATTCACAGTGCAGACACACTCTTTATACATGTCTCCTGCAGCACTCACAGTGCAGAGACACTCTTTATACATATCTCCTGCAACACTCACAGCGCAGACACACTCTTTATACATGTCTCCTGCAGCACTCACAGTGCAGACGCACTCTTTATACATGTCTTCTGCAGCACTCACAGCACAGAGACACTCTTTATACATGTCTCCTGCAGCACTCACAGTGCACACACACTCTTTATACATGTCTCCTGCAGCACTCACAGCGCAGACACACTCTTTATACATGTCTTCAGCACTCACAGCGCAGA
This sequence comes from Pleurodeles waltl, assembly GCF_031143425.1. Lineage (NCBI taxonomy): Eukaryota > Metazoa > Chordata > Amphibia > Caudata > Salamandridae > Pleurodeles > Pleurodeles waltl. Next base: position 1,701,645,307 of record NC_090445.1, on the reverse strand, counting down.
CACTCTTTATACATGTCTCCTGCAGCACTCGCAGCACAGAGACACGCTTTATAGATGTCTCCTGCAGCACTCACAGCGCAGACACACTCTTTATACATGTCTCCTGCAGCACTCACAGCGCAGAGACAGTCGTTATACATGTCTTCTGCAGCACTCACAGCGCAGACACACTCTTTATACATGTCTCCTGCAGCGCTCACAGCGCAGAGACACTCTTTATACATGTCTTCTGCAGCACTCACAGTGCAGAGACACTCTTTATACATGTCTCCTGCAACACTCACAGTGCAGACACACTCTTTATACATGTCTTCTGCAGCGCTCACAGTGCAGAAGCACTGTTTATACATGTCTCCTGCAGCGCTCACAGCGCAGAGACACTCTTTATACATGTCTTCTGCAGCGCTCACAGCACAGAGACACTCTTTATACATGTCTCCTGTAGCACACACAGTGCAGCACACTCTTTAGGCATGTCACCGGCTGCACTCACAGTGCAGACACACTCTTTATACATGTCTCCTGCAGCGCTCACAGCACAGACACACTCTTTATACATGTCTTCAGCACTCACAGCGCAGACACTCTTTATATATGTCTTCTGCAGCACTCGCAGCACAGAGACACTCTTTATACATGTCTCCTGCAGCACTCACAGCGCAGACACACTCTTTATACATGTCTCCTGCGGCTCTCACAGCGCATACGCACTCTTTATACATGTCTTCTGCAGCACTCACAGCGCAGATACGCTCTTTATACATGTCTTCTGCAGCACTCACAGCGCAGACACGCTCTTTATACATGTCTCCTGCAGCACTCACAGTGCAGAGACGCTCTTTATACATGTCTTCTGCAGCACTCACAGCGCAGACACACTCTTTATACATGTCTTCTGCAACACTCACAGTGCAGACACACTCTTTATACATGTCTTCTGCAGCGCTCACAGTGCAGAAGCACTGTTTATACATGTCTCCTGCAGCGCTCACAGTGCAGAGACACTCTTTATACATGTCTTCTGCAGCGCTCACAGCACAGAGACACTCTTTATACATGTCTCCTGCAGCTCTCACAGTGGAGAGACACTCTTTATACATGTCTTCAGCACTCACAGCGCAGACACTCTTCATACATGTCTTCTGCAGCACTCACAGTGCAGAGACAGTCTTTATACATGTCTTCTGCAACACTCACAGTGCAGAGACACTCTTTATACATATCTTCTGCAACACTCACAGTGCAGAGACACTCTTTATACATATCTTCTGCAACACTCACAGTGCAGAGACACTCTTTATACATGTCTTCTGCAGCACTCACAGCGCAGACATACTCTTTATATGTGTCTCCTGCAGACCTCACAGTGCAGGCACACTCTTTCTACATGTCTTCTGCAGCACTCACAGCGCAGACACACTCTTTATACATGTCTTCTGCAGCACTCACAGCGTAGACGCACTCTTTATACATGTCTTCTGCAGCACTCACAGCGCAGAGACACTCTTTATACATGTCTTCTGCAGCACTCACAGTGCAGGCACACTCTTTATACATGTCTCCTGCAGCACTCGCAGCGCAGGGACACTCTTTAGACATGTCTTCTGCAGCACTCACAGTGCAGAGACACTCTTTATACATGTCTTCTGCGGCACTCACAGCGCAGAGACACTCTTTATACATGTCTTCTGCAAGACGCACAGCGCAGACACACTCTTTATACATGTCTTCTACAACACTCACAGCGCAGACACACTCTTTATACATGTCTCCTGCAGCATTCACAGTGCAGACACACTCTTTATACATGTCTCCTGCAGCACTCACAGTGCAGAGACACTCTTTATACATATCTCCTGCAACACTCACAGCGCAGACACACTCTTTATACATGTCTCCTGCAGCACTCACAGTGCAGAGACACTCTTTATACATATCTCCTGCAACACTCACAGCGCAGAGACAGTCTTTATACATGTCTCCTGCAGCACTCACAGTGCAGACACACTCTTTATACATGTCTCCTGCAGCACTCACAGTGCAGACACACTCTTTATACATGTCTTCAGCACTCACAGCGCAGAGACACTCTTTATACATGTCTCCTGCAGCACTTGCAGCACAGAGACAAGCTTTATAGATGTCTCCTGCAGCACTCACAGCACAGACACACTCTTTATACATGTCTCCTGCGGCACTCACATCGCAGACGCACTATTTATACATGTCTTCTGCAGCACTCACAGCGCAGACACACTCTTTATACGTGTCTTCTGCAACACTCACAGCGCAGACACACTCTTTATACATGTCTCCTGCAGCGCTCACAGTGCAGACACACTCTTTATACATGTGTTCTGCAGCCTTTCCAGAGCCCCTTACCCTAATCGTTCAAGTGCAGCTGGCCGTATATTGCAAGGCACAGGCTCTATAGGTTGCAGCTCATAATTCCGTTTTAACAGCAATTACATTGGCGGAGAGGTCTTTAAGGAGGATTACGTCACAGAAGGTGCAATATCAGTGGTGGAAAAGTGAAAAACATAGAGTTTTCAGGGGCAGAGACCCTTTTTAAATTACTTCTAGATCTGTGTTCTTAGCTTGTGTGTCATCACCTGTAGGGTCTTGTAAAATGTTGCGTTTATGGGTGGAGATTATTTATAATTTGTAATATTATGTGGAATTCACCATGAGCTGAGCCATGTGATACCGAATAGAATATAACAAACAATGCAGTGTCATGTGACCCTTTCCAGCTATCATGTGACCTCATTCAGAGTATCAGAGTGTGTCATACATCCTAATTCAGAATATCACAGACTGGGCTGCTCCATATAATCCCATTCAGAATATTGCAGGACTATGCATTTTGACTATCAAACTGTTTAATGTAAACTCATTCATAGCATCACAGACTGTTGTGGCAAGAGACCTGGTTCAGAATATCAATGTGTTTTGTGAACCCATTCAGAATATCAGAATGTGCTATGTCATATGATTGCCGTTCAGAATATTACAGATTGTGCTGCGTCATGTGACCCCATTCAGAATATTGCAAACTGTGCTGCGTCATGTGACTCCGTTCAGAATATTACAGATTGTGCTGTGTCATGTAACCCCATTCAGAATATCACAGATTGTGCTGTGTCATGGGATTTCCATTCAGGATATCACAGCCTGTGTCGACAGACTATCAGACCTGGTACAAGGATGTGGAGGCATCGCTCAATGTCTACTAACTATCACTCAGTCAATCAATCAGTGTGCACTTTATTGGGTTTAAAATTACAAACCATAAGAGTCAATTACAATAACACTAGACAATACACAGAGAATCATACAGAGTGATACCATAGCACAAGCAACGCACAAATATTAATAGTCTGAATACAAAAGTAAACAAAATAAATGGTCCATTTATTAAAGGAACAGGTACACACAAAGTCCAAAAGTATTACAGAGGATTGTGAGTACACACACAATATTCGGAAAGCAAAAGATTAAATTCTACTTGGGTTTCCTACATTCCTAAGTCTGAAAGCACAATTTAAAAAACAAGCAACAGACCAACAAGCAAAAGCATCACTTAGTAGCTGTTAAAAGCTGTTTTGAGTGTCTTCTAACTAGAGATAGTTAGAAGTGTTCAATGAAGGTTAGATTTCTGAACACATTTCACGCCTAAAGTGAAGCCAAAATGTACCATCTTCTGTGGAAACTGATTACTCTGTGTTTCTTTCTTTTGCTTTGCAGGATGTCGGAAGCACCCTGAGCAGGTAAGGCTGGTTTACTATCCTCTTCTCAGTGTGTAAGGAGCAGGTCTTGCTGCTGCAGTGTGTAAAGGCCACAGCTGAGCTCACACAAATCACTATCCTGCCAAAGAAATATGTCAAAGGACCCCGAATTATACAAAATACAACCCACCTATGGTCCTCAGAAACTCAGGTCCAGTACTTTAAAAGACCCAAACCGTACCAGCACTACTCTCCTCTGTCTCAGAACCCACAGTATATTCACACGTTCTTTCAAATCCTTCATGGTGTTGTAAGAAATCTTCAGATCCTCATAAAACCTCATTGAGATCTCAGAAATCTCTGCTGAGTCCCCTGAAAATATCCCTGAGTCCAGGGAATACTGTGAAAACTCGTTTGACTGCGGAAGTAATTCAATGAATCCTCCACAAATAAATGTCTATCTTTATACAACTTCTTTAAAGTTTGTTACCGACCACAGGTCCTAGAAAAAGTGCCAACAGCCCACAAAATGTCATTGTATTCCTGGGAAGCGCCCTCAAGGTTTACATCAGGTTTAGGGGTTGTGCACAGCTGGTCTTCGATGCCAATCCCAAAGGTCTCATCACATAGAGCTGAGAGGCCTTTGGATAACAGTGTCCAAGGATATTCTCACATGGGAAGAGAGGGGATAGGGAGAGATGAAGATGTGCCCGGGACTCTGTTGGTCTCAGAGGGTGAGTGTCACAGCCAGAGAGCTCTGATGAATGGTCAGGGCGCAGAGTCAAAGATGGAAAAGGAATCACACTGCAGATCGAGTGCTGTGAAACGGACCAGTACCTTAAAGTCCTCAGTGACTTCCTTTCAGTGCATCCTCCTGGGTCTTTAGAAGGCTCATTTCAGTCGTCAAACCCCTGCCCTAGTCACTGACACTCATTCTAGGCAGCAAACACCTCTTCATGTCCTTGGTGCCTTCCTTTCATCTCATTCCTCTGCACCCTGCTGTGTCTTCAGAGGACTCTTTGCAATCCTATAAATAGGTATCCAAGTCCCCTTCACTGAGAAGACATAAGCATATTACCTGCTGGTTTACTGACTAGTCTGACTGAATTAACACTAAAAGAGTTTAATGAGACATCAAACTTCTCAATGATGTCCTCGATTGTGATGGAAACAATGCAGTCTCCCCAAAGCCTTTACGGATACGTGACCTCTGTATCGCGTCACAAAATAATTCAAACTGGGGACCAACTGAGAGAGAGAGGGTGATGGAAGCACCAGGAGAGAGGGAGAGAGAGACTGGGAAGGAGACTGAGAGAGGCTGATGGAAGCACCAGGAGACAGGGAAAGAGGTGTGGAGAAGGAGACTGAGAGAGAGGGACAGGCAGAGAGGGACTGAGAAGGAGACTGAGAGAGAGGGTGATGGAAGCACCAGGAGACAGGGAGAGAGGGGCGGAGAAGGAGACTGGGAGAGAGGGGCGGAGAAGGAGACTGAGAGAGGGGACAGGCAGAGAGGGACTGAGAAGGAGACTGAGAGAGAAGGTGATGGAAGCACCAGGAGACAGGGAGAGAGGGACTGAGAAGGAGACTGAGAGAGAGGGTGATGGGAGCACCAGGAGACAGGGAGAGAGGGACTGAGAAGGAGACTGAGAGAGAGGGTGATGGAAGCACCAGGAGACAGGCAGAGAGGGACTGAGAAGGAGACTGAAAGAGAGGGACAGGCAGAGAGGGACTGAGAAGGAGACTGAGAGAGAGGGTGATGGAAGCACCAGGAGACAGGGAGAGAGGGACTGAGAAGGAGACTGAGAGAGAGGGTGATGGGAGCACCAGGAGAGAGGGACTGAGAAGGAGACTGAGAGAGCGGGTGATGGAAGCACCAGGAGACAGGCAGAGAGGGACTGAGAAGGAGACTGAGAGAGAGGGTGATGGAGGCACCAGGAGACAGGCAGAGAGGTACTGGGAAGGAGACTGAGAGAGAGGGTGATGGAAGCACCAGGAGACAGGCAGAGAGGGACTGAGAAGGAGACTGAGAGAGAGGGACAGGCAGAGAGGGACTGAGAAGGAGACTGAGAGAGAGGGTGATGGAAGCACCAGGAGACAGGGAGAGAGGGACTGACAAGGAGACTGAGAGAGAGGGTGATGGGAGCACCAGGAGAGAGGGACTGAGAAGGAGACTGAGAGAGAGGGTGATGGAAGCACCAGGAGACAGGCAGAGAGGTACTGGGAAGGAGACTGAGAGAGAGGGTGATGGAAGCACCAGGAGACAGGGAGAGAGGGGCAGAGAAGGAGACTGAGAGAGAGGGTGATGGAAGCACCAGGAGACAGGCAGAGAGGGGCTGAGAAGGAGACTGAGAGAGAGGGTGATGGAAGCACCAGGAGACAGAGAGAGAGGGGCAGAGAAGGAGACTGAGAGAGAGAGTGATGGAAACACCAGGAGACAGGGAGAGAGGGACTGAGAAGGAGAATGAGAGAGAGGGTGATGGAAGCACCAGGAGACAGGGAGAGAGGGACTGAGAAGGAGACTGAGAGAGAGGGTGATGGAAGCACCAGGAGACAGGGAGAGAGGGACTGACAGGGAGACTGAGAGAGAGGGTGATGGAAGCACCGGGAGACAGGGACTGAGAAGGAGACTGAGAGAGAGGGTGATGGAAGCACCAGGAGGCAGGAAGAGAGGGACTGACAAGGAGACTGAGAGGGAGAGTGATGGAAGCACAAGGAGACAGGCAGAGAGGGTCTGAGAAGGAGACTGAGAGAGAGGGTGATGGAAGCACCAGGAGACAGGAAGAGAGGGACTGACAAGGAGACTGAGAGAGAGAGTGATGGAAGCACAAGGAGACAGGCAGAGAGGGACTGGGAAGGAGTCTGAGAGAGAGGGTGATGGAAGCACCAGGAGACAGGGAGAGAGGGACTGAGAAGGAGACTGAGAGAGAGGGACCGGCAGAGAGGTACTGGGAAGGAGACTGAGAGAGAGGGGGATGGAAGCACCAGGAGACAGGGAGAGAGGGACTGAGAAGGAGACTGAGAGAGAGGGACAGGCAGAGAGGGACTGGGAAGGAGACTGAGAGAGAGGGGGATGGAAGCACCAGGAGACAGGGAGAGAGGGACTGAGAAGGAGACTGAGAGAGAGGGACAGGCAGAGAGGGACTGAGAAGGAGACTGAATGAGAGGGTGATGGAAGCACCAGGAGACAGGCAGAATGAGACTGGGAAGGAGACTGAGAGAGGGGGTGATGGAAGCACCAGGAGACAGGCAGAGAGGGACAGAGAAGGAGACCGAGAGAGAGGGTGATGGAAGCACCAGGAGACAGGGAGAGGGGGACAGAGAAGGAGACCGAGAGAGTGGGTGATGGAAGCACCAGGAGACCGGCAGAGAGGGACTGAGAGAGAGGGTGATGGAAGCACCAGGAGACAGGCAGAGAGGGACAGAGAAGGAGCCTGAGAGAGAGGGTGATGGAAGCGCCAGGAGACAAGGAGAGAGGGACTGCGAAGGAGACTGAGAGGGTGATGGAAGCACCAGGAAACAGGCGGAAAGGGACAGGGAAGGAGACTGAGAGAGGTTGATGGAAGCACCAGGAGACAGGCAGAGAGGGACTGAGAAGGAGACTGAGAGAGGGTGATGGAAGCACCAGGAGACAGGCAAGAGAGGGACTGAGAAGGAGACTGAGAGAGGGTGATGGAAGCACCAGGAAACAGGCAGATAGGGACTGAAGGAGACTGAGAGAGAGGGTGATGGAAGCACCAGGAGACAGGGAGAGCGAGACTGAGAAGGAGACTGAGAGAGAGGGTGATGGAAGCACCAGGAGACAGGCAGAGAGGGGCTGAGAAGGAGACTGAGAGAGGGTGATGGAAGCACCAGGAGACAGGAAGAGAGGGACTGAGAAGGAGGATGAGAGAGGGAGAGAGGGACTGAGAAGGAGACTGAGAGAGAGGGTGATGGAAGCACCAAGGGACAGGCAGAGAGGGACTTAGCCAGACAGAGAAACTGTGATGGTGAGGAATATAGAAAGTGAGAGTGGAGAAAGAGAGAAATAAAGATAAAGGGATAGAGAGTGAAATAGAGAAGTGACAGGAAAAGACAACAACGGATAGAAAGAAAGGAAGGGAGAAAGAAGGAGTCAGCAAAGTGGCGAGAAGGATGGGTGATACCCAAAGGGCCAAAGAGAGAGGAAGGAGAAACTGAGGAGAGGTAGAGAGTGAGGGGAAAAGAGAGAAATGGAAAGGGTGGGGCAGAAGTAAAGGGAGAAGGAAATAGGGAGGATGAGATAGAGGGACAGAGAGGAATACAGGGCAAGAGATGAGAGGGAGGGAGGAAGAGAAGGAAAGAGGGAGGCAGAGTGACAGAGAGAGAGAGACAGAGAGAGAGAAGGAGATTGATACAGGGGTAGGAGAAGGAGGAAGATACAGCGAGCGAGACAACAAGAGATGTAGAGAGATATTGAGAGTAAGATTGTGAGAGAGAGATACAGAGAAGGAGGGAATGAGATATATTCTCTTTTGTGTGGGGCTATAGTTGAGCGGATATCTGCTTGTTGTTTGAGAGTCACCTGGAACCAGATGCGGGTTACAGCAGAGGGGTCACTTACCCATGTTACTTCATAAAAAGAAAGTCAAGTAAGTATTGGATTAAAGTGTTAGACAAAGTAGCAAGAAAGGAAGATCCACGCAAAAGTACACAACTTGTAATAAAATAACCAGAAAAAAAATATGTATTACTCAGCGGGGAAATTAGGAGTGAGAAATGCGGAGATTTCACTAAGCACAACCACATGGATTCCAGGTGCAGAACCTTAGATATTCTGTGTTATAGGGCTTCAGAGGTTCCAAGGTGCAGGAAAACATAGAGTTCAAGGTTCAACACTATAGTGATTGCAGGGAGCAGGACCCCAGAAATTACATGATGCAGGTTACCAGAAAATCCAATATACCGGACATTAGAGATTACAAGATGCAGGATATCAGAGTTTCCATTCTCCAGAGCCTCAGAAATTCTAAGTTCCAGACCACTAGAAATTCAAAAGCGCAGGACCTCCAAGACTCAAAAGTGCATCAACAGAGAAAGTAGAAGGCACAGAACATCACCTATCCCAAGCCTCAGAGATTGCGAACCCAGAGGCTCAGGACTTCGGAATTTGCAAGGTGCCGGACTTCGAATCTTCCAAGGTGCCGGCTGTGAGAAATTAGCCTCTTTCTAGCCTTGTTACCCCCACTTTTGGCCTGTTTTTGAGTGTATGTCAGGGTGTTTTCACTGTCTCACTGGGATCCTGCTAGCCAGGGCCCAGTGCTCATAGTGAAAACCCTATGTTTTCAGTATGTTTGTTATGTGTCTATTATTGTTCCCTGTGTGATGCCTAACTGTCTCACTGAGGCTCTGCTAACCAGAACCTCAGTGGTTATCCTCTCTCTGTACAAATTGTCACTAACAGGCTAGTGACCAATTTTACCAATTTACATTGGCATACTGGAACACCCTTATAATTCCCTAGTATATGGTACTGAGGTACCCAGGATATTGGGGTTCCAGGAGATCCCTATGGGCTGCAGCATTTCTTTTGACACCCATAGGGAGCTCTGACAATTCTTACACAGGCCTGCCACTGCAGCCTGAGTGAAATAACGTCCACGTTATTTCACAGCCATTTACCACTGCACTTAAGTAACTTATAAGTCACCTATATGTCTAACCTTTACCTGGTAAAGGTTGGGTGCTAAGTTACTTAGTGTGTGGGCACCCTGGCACTAGCCAAGGTGCCCCCACATTGTTCAGGGCAAATTCCCCGGACTTTGTGAGTGCGGGGACACCATTACACGCGTGCACTACACATAGGTCACTACCTATGTGTAGCTTCACAACGGTAACTCCGAACATGGCCATGTAACATGTCTAAGATCATGGAATTGCCCCCCCAATGCCATCCTGGTATTGGGGAGACAATCCCATGATTCCCCGGGTTTCTAGCACAGACCCGGGTACTGCCAAACTGCCTTTTCTGGGGTTTCACTGCAGCTGCTGCTGCTGCCAACCCCTCAGACAGGTTTCTGCCCTCCTGGGGTCCAGCCAGGCTTGGCCCAGGAAGGCAGAACAAGGAACTTCCTCAGAGAGAGGGTGTTACACCCTCTCCCTTTGGAAAAAGGTGTTAAGGCATGGGAGGAGTAGCCTCCCCCAGCCTCTGGAAATGCTTTGATGGGCACAGATGGTGCCCATTTCTGCATAAGCCAGCCTACACCGGTTCAGGGATCCCCCAGCCCTGCTCTGGCGCGAAACTGGACAAAGGAAAGGGGAGTGACCACTCCCCTGACCTGCACCTCCCCTGGGAGGTGCCCAGAGCTCCTCCAGTGTGCTCCAGACCTCTGCCATCTTGGAAACAGAGGTGCTGCTGGCACACTGGACTGCTCTGAGTGGCCAGGGCCAGCAGGTGACGTCAGAGACTCCTTCTGATAGGCTCCTTCAGGTGTTGCTAGCCTATCCTCTCTCCTAGGTAGCCAAACCTCCTTTTCTGGCTATTTAGGGTCTCTGCTTTGGGGAATTCTTTAGATAACGAATGCAAGAGCTCATCAGAGTTCCTCTGCATCTCTCTCTTCACCTTCTGCCAAGGAATCAACTGCTGACCGCGCTGGAAGCCTGCAAAACTGCAACAAAGTAGCAAAGACGACTACTGCGACCTTGTAACGCTGATCCTGCCGCCTTCTCGACTGTTTTCCTGGTGGTGCATACTGTGGGGGTAGTCTGCCTCCTCTCTGCACTAGAAGCTCCGAAGAAATCTCCCGTGGGTCGACGGAATCTTCCCCCTGCAACCGCAGGCACCAAAGAACTGCTTCACCGGTCCTCTGGGTCTCCTCTCAGCACGACGAGCGAGGTCCCTTGAACTCAGCAACTCTGTCCAAGTGACTCCCACAGTCCAGTGACTCTTCATTCCAAGTTTGGTGGAGGTAAGTCCTTGCCTCCCCACGCTAGACTGCATTGCTGGGAACCGCATGTTTTGCAGCTACTCCGGCTCCTGTGTACTCTTCCAGGATTTCCTTTGTGCACAGCCAAGCCTGGGTCCCCGGCACTCTTACCTGCATTGCACGACCTCCTGAGTTGTCCTCCGGCTTCGTGGGACCCTCTTGTGCAACTTCAGGTGAGCTCCGGTTCACTCCACTTCGTAGTGCCTGTTCCGGCACTTCTGCGGGTGCTGCTTGCTTCTGAGTGGGCTCTTTGTCTTGCTGGACGCCCCCTCTGTCTCCTCACGCAATTGGCGACATCCTGGTCCCTCCTGGGCCACAGCAGCATCCAAAAACCCTAACCACCACCCTTGCAGCTAGCAAGGCTTGTTTGCAGTCTTTCTGCACGAAACACCTCTGCACGACTCTTCACGACGTGGGACATCCATCCTCCAAAGGGGAAGTTTCTAGCCCTTGTCGTTCTTGCAGAATCCACAGCTTCTACCATCCGGTGGCAGCTTCCTTGCACCCACAGCTGGCATTTCCTGGGCATCTGCCCACTCCCAACTTGATCGTGACTCTTGGACTTGGTCCCCTTGTTCCACAGGTACCCTCGTCAGGAAATCCATCGTTGTTGCATTGCTGGTGTTGTTGTTCCTTGCAGAATTCCCCTATCACGACTTCTGTGCTCTCTGGGGAACTTAGGTGCACTTTGTACCCACTTTTCAGGGTCTTGGGGTGGGCTATTTTTCTAACCCTCACTGTTTTCTTACAGTCCCAGCGACCCTCTACAAGCTCACATAGGTTTGGGGCCCATACGTTATTCACATTCCACTTTTGGAGTATATGGTTTGTGTTGCCCCATACCTATGTGCTCCCATTGCAATCTATTATGACTATACATTGCTTGCACTGTTTTCTATTGCTATTACTGCATATTTTTGGTGTTGTGTACATATATCTTGTGTATATTTGCTATCCTCATACTGAGGGTACTCACTGAGATACTTTGGCATATTGTCATAAAAATAAAGTACCTTTATTTTTAGTATATCTGTGGATTGTGTTTTCTTATGATATTGTGCATATAACACTAGTGGTACTGTAGGAGCTTCACTCGTCTCCTAGTTCAGCCTAAGTTGCTCTGCTAAGCTACCATTTTCTATCAGCCTAATCTGCTAGACACCCTCTACACTCCAAAGAATCAAAGGTGCATGGCCCCATAAACTCAAAAACCACAGGATCCCAAGGTTTAGGTCTCCAGAGATTCCCAGGTGTCTGACCACAGAGATTCCAATGGGCATGACTTGAAAGACGTCATAGATTTCAAGATGCAAGGCTTCAGAAATTGCAAGTTGGAGAACTGGACATTGTTTCATGAAGCCTTCCAGTGCACTGAGGCAACCTTCTCTCTGCCTCAGACTAGTATGTTTGTACTGAAGGACATTGACACCTCATACTCAGAAAGTCAGCTATGTTTCATGGCATCTTGGGTATTGTAGAGAGCTCCCTGTATATACCCTGTTTATTTTAGGTGGGGTCAGAGTTCATGTGGCGATAAGTGAATTAGATCAGTTTGAATTTAGCGTTTCCGAAAAGTCTTTTTACCCATTGACAGGCTTTGTTGGCCACCAGTCCATGGCCCTTCATCATTGCAAACAGCGCGGCCTGGTTTGTGTGGTTTCTTGCACTTTTAGTGGGGTTGTCACCTGTTATCCACTCCCAGCCACTGCACAGCAGGTTGTAACTGGGTTGTCATGTGTCATTGGAGCTGTGATTGTTGTGTGTGACTAGTAACACACACTGTGCACTGGTCCACAGACGCGCCTGTGATTACAGTATTATATTTCTAATAACGGGGTGTATGTGGGGTTCCTTATCTTATCCTGTAAACAGTCTTTGTTCTGTAACACCAGGATGGTTTATGTCCTCTTTCAGGTGTAATAATGTGAAGATTCATTGGCCAGAGGTGGCGAAGTGTTATAAAGGTAAATACAATTAGGTTTATTATGCATGTTTGATTCTGTTTATGAAAATAACGTAGTTTGTTATAGTTTTATGATTGATATAGTGCACACGCCTGCCAAAGCAGCAAAACATCTAACTATACACACAGCCCAAGAAAAACTATTAATCCGTCAACTCAAGAGAACAGAAGCAAAATAAATTAGAAGTTATTTTTTTAATGACAATATGACTAGATCTCAAATCAGAGTCCAGTTGTTTGGTTCGTATCTCTACTCTTCTAACTTTTCCTTTTTCAGAAGTTTGAAAAGACTTTTTGGGATTGCATGACTTTTAAATATATATATATATTTTTAACATCTCCACAGTTGATAGATCTGTTGACCTATTTCCTGTATGAATCTTCCTTCCACCCCTTGGATCTTAAGATATTATACTGTGGTAATGTTGCTCTTGGCAATACTAATACCGTGGAGAATGGTAATTTCAGGCTACACAATTACTGCAGTATTCTGAGATGTTCCCCATGAAAGAGAAAATTTAACTCAGAAATTGTTGTTTTGGAGTCAATAATAACGGACACCTTGTTGTTGTGGTTATATTGCATATGTTAATGCTGCGTGAGGTAATACTGCACGTGGTCATACTGCATGTGGTTATATTGCATGGGGTATCCTGCATGTGGTGATAATGTATGTGCTTATACTGTATGTGGTAATACTACATGTGGTAATGCTGCATGTGGTTGTACTGCATGCGGTAATACTGTATGTGGATATACTGCACGTGCTCATACTGCATGTGGTAATACTGCATGTGGATATAGTGCATGTTGTTATATGGCATGTGGTATCTACATGTGGTAATACTGTATGTGATTATACTGCATGTGGTAGTACTGTATGTAGTTAAATATCATGTGGTTATACTGCATGCGGTCATACTGCACGTGGTTATACTGCATGTAGATTAGCATGTGGTAATACTGCATGTGGCTATAGGGCCAGATGTAGGTAGTTCCGATTTTGCGAATCGGAAATTGCGAGTCGGTGCGAGTCGCAATTTCCGATTCGCAAAATCAGATGCAGAACGGTGTCTCAGACACCGTCTGCGATTCGCTATGGGGTCGCAAAGACCCACCTCATTAATATTAATGAGGTGGGTCGCATTTTGCGACCCCATAGCGAGTCCCTGCACTCACAGGGATGGTGGCCTGCTGAAGTCAGCAGACCTCCATGTCTGTGACTGCTTTTTAAATAAAGCAGTTTTTATTTTTTTTATTTTGCAGCCCGTTTTCCTTAAAGGAAAACGAGTTGCAAAATAAAAAAAATACCAAAACCATTTGGTTTCGTTTTTTCAGAGTAGGCAGTAGTCCATTGGACCACAGCCTGCTCTGGAAAAACATTTTGGGCAACATTCACAAAGGGGAAAGGGTCCCTTGTAGAGGGTCGCTGGGACTATTAGAAAATAGTGAGAGTTAGAAAAATAACCCTCCCCAAGACCCTGAAAAGTGAGTGCAAAGTGCACTAAAGTTCCCCTAAGGACAAAGTAGTCGTGTTAGAGGAATAATGCAGGAAAGACACAAACCAGCAATGCAACAACTGTGGATTTCCAATCTAGGGTACCTGTGGAACAAGGGGACCAAGTCCAAAAGTCACAAGCAAGTCGGAGATGGGCAAATGCCCAGGAAATGCCAGCTGTGGGTGCAAAGGAGCTTCTACTGGACAGAAGAAGCAGAGGTTTCTGCAGGAACGAAAAGGGCTAGAGACTTCCCCTTTGGTGGACGGATCCCACTCGCCTTGGAGAGTCGTGCAGAAGTGTTTTCCCGCCGAAAGAACGCCAACAAGCCTTGCTAGCTGCAAATCGTGCGGTTAGCGTTTTTGGACGCTGCTGTGGGCCAGGAGGGACCAGGAGGTCGCAAATTGGACCAGGAGGAAGAGGGGACGTCGAGCAAGACAAGGATCCCTCTCAGCAGCAGGTAGCACCCGGAGAAGTGCCAGAAACAGGCACTACGAGGATGCGTGCCGAAGTTGCACAAAGGAGTCCCACGTCGCCGGAGACCAACTTAGAAAGTCGTGCAATGCAGGTTAGAGTGCCGTGGACCCAGGCTTGGCTGTGCACAAAGAATTTCCGCCGGAAGTGCACAGGGGCCGGAGAAGTTGCAAAAGTCGCGGTTACCAACAATGCAGTCTGGAGTGGGGAGGCAAGGACTTACCTCCACCAAACTTGGACTGAAGAGTCACTGGACTGTGGGAGTCACTTGGACAGAGTTGTTGGATTCAAGGGACCTCGCTCGTCGTGCTGAGAGGAGACCCAAGGGACCGGTAATGCAGCTTTTTGGTGCCTGCGGTTGCAGGGGGAAGATTCCGTCGACCCACGGGAGATTTCTTCGGAGCTTCTGGTGCAGAGAGGAGGCAGACTACCCCCACAGCATGCACAAGCAGGAAAACAGTCGAGAAGGCGGCAGGATCAGCGTTACAGAGTTGCAGTAGTCGTCTTTGCTACTATGTTGCAGGTTTGCAGGCTTCCAGCGCGGTCAGCAGTCGATTCCTTATCAGAAGGTGAAGAGAGAGATGCAGAGGAACTTGGATGAGCTCTTGCATTCGTTATCTAAAGTTTCCCCAGAGACAGAGACCCTAAATAGCCAGAAAAGAGGGTTTGGCTACCTAGGAGAGAGGATAGGTTACTAACACCTGAAGGAGCCTATCAGAAGGAGTCTCTGACGTCACCTGGTGGCACTGGCCACTCAGAGCAGTCCAGTGTGCCAGCAGCACCTCTGTTTCCAAGATGGCAGAGGTCTGGAGCACACTGGAGGAGCTCTGGACACCTCCCAGTCGAGGTGCAGGTCAGGGGAGTGGTCACTCCCCTTTCCTTTGTCCAGTTTCGCGCCAGAGCAGGGGCTAAGGGGTCCCTGAACCGGTGTAGACTGGCTTATGCAGAATTGGGCACATCTGTGCCCAAGAAAGCATTTCCAGAGGCTGGGGGAGGCTACTCCTCCCCTGCCTTCACACCATTTTCCAAAGGGAGAGGGTGTAACACCCTCTCTCAGAGGAAGTCCTTTGTTCTGCCATCCTGGGACAAGCCTGGCTTGACCCCAGGGGGGCAGAAACCTGTCTGAGGGGTTGGCAGCAGCAGCTGCAGTGAAACCCCAGGAAAGGCAGTTTGGCAGTACCAGGGTCTGTGCTACAGACCACTGGGATCATGGAATTGTACCAACAATGCCAGGATGGCATAGAGGGGGCAATTCCATGATCTTAGACATGTTACATGGCCATATTCGGAGTTACCATTGTGAAGCTACATATAGGTAGTGACCTATATGTAGTGCACGCGTGTAATGGTGTCCCCGCACTCACAAAGTTCAGGGAATTGGCCCTGAACAATGTGGGGGCACCTTGGCTAGTGCCAGGGTGCCCTCACACTAAGTAACTTTGCACCTAACCTTTACCAGGTAAAGGTTAGACATATAGGTGACTTATAAGTTACCTAAGTGCAGTGTAAAATGGCTGTGAAATAACGTGGACGTTATTTCACTCAGGCTGCAGTGGCAGGCCTGTGTAAGAATTGTCAGAGCTCCCTATGGGTGGCAAAAGAAATGCTGCAGCCCATAGGGATCTCCTGGGACCCCAATACCCTGGGTACCTCAGTACCATATACTAGGGAATTATAAGGGTGTTCCAGAAAGCCAATGTAAATTGGTAAAATTGGTCACTAGCCTGTGAGTGACAATTTGAAAGAAATGAGAGAGCATAACCACTGAGGTTCTGATTAGCAGAGCTTCAGTGAGACAGTTAGTCACTACACAGGTAACACAGTCAGGCACACTTATGAGCACTGGGGCCCTGGATACCAGGGTCCCAGTGACACATACAACTAAAACAACATATATACAGTGAAAAATGGGGGTAAAATGCCAGGCAAGATGGTACTTTCCTACAGTTATACTGCATGCAGTAATACTGCATGTGGTTATACTGCATATACTGCATTTAGTAATACTGCATGTGGTTATACTGCATTTAGTAATACTGTAAGTGGTTATACTTCATGTGGTAATACTGCATGTGGTTATACTCCCTGTAGTAATACTGCATGTGTAATTCTGCACGTGGTTATACTGCATTCATGTGGTAATATTGTATGTAGCAATACTTCATGTTGCAATACTGTATGTAGTAATACTATACTTCATCTGGTAATCCTGCATGTGGTAATACTGTGTCACTTGGCATACCAGTTGGGCAGAAACTCCAATTGTTAGTCAAATTGGTGTTTACACAAAATTTGAAATAGGAATCTCTGGACTGTGGCTTTCTGACAGGCGGTGGCGATATTCTGATACAGTCCCTATAGTGTTTCTACAGGATACCTGGGCCTGAAGCTGTTTGTAAATAACTAGACACCCAAATTGCTACCTTCGAGTAGTTATTTTATTCTGTACCATTTAATGGAGTGTCCTGACTAGTATGGTTTCCTTTTAGTAGCTCTGTCACTCTGTACCATCTAACACAGTGGACTGGCTAGTACTTCTTGTAGCTCTGTCCCATCTAATGCAATGTACTGACCAGTACAGTTTACCTTGGAGTAACTCTTTTACTCTGTACCATCTAATACAGTGTACTGACTAGTACTGTGTTCTGACTAGCACAGCATACCTTCTAGTATCGTTGTCACTCTGTACCAACCAATGCAGTGTACTTACTAGAACAGTATACATTGTAGTAGGTTTGTAACTCTGCACCATCTAATGTAGTGTACTGACCAGTACAGTATCCCTTCTAGTAGTTTTGTCACTCTGTACCAACCAGTGCAGTATACTGACTAGTGCAATATTCCTTCTAGTAGCTCTGTCACTTGGTGCCATCTAATAAAGTGTACTGACTAGTTCAGTATAACTTGGAGTAGCTCTGTTACTCTGCACAATCTAATATACTTTACTGACCAGTACAGTACACCTTTCAGTAGCTCACTCATTCTGTATCATCCATTGCAGTGTACTGAATACTACTGTATACATTCTAGTAGCTCTGTCACTCCCTACCATCTGATAGAGTGTACTGACTAGTACAGTAAACACTGGAGTAGCTCTGTCACACCGTACCATCTAATGCAGAGGACTGACTAGTACTGTGCACCTTCTAGTATCTTTGTTACTTTGCACCATCTAATGCAGTATACTGACTAGTACAGTATACATTCAAGTACAGGTAAGTCTCTCACTCTGTACCATCTAACCCTGTCACTCTGTACTATGTAATGCAGTGTACCGACAAATACAGTACACCTTCTAGTGGCTCTGTCAATCTGTACCATCTAATGCAGTGCAGTGACTGGTACAGCAGAACTTCGACTACCTCAGTCACTCTGAGCTGTCTACGCCTATCACTCTATAACATCTAATGCAGTGTACTGACAAATACACTATACCTTCTAGTACCTAAGTCTGACCCATGTAATACAGTGTACTGACTAGTGCAATATGCCCTCTAGAAGCTCTATTACACTGTACCATCTAATGCAGAGTACTGTTGGTACAGGATACCTTCTAGTAGTTCTGTCAGTCTGTACCATCTAGTGCAGTTGACTGACTAGTACAGTATACTTTTTACTAGCCCTGTCACTTTGTACCATCTAATGCAGTGCACTGACTAGTACAGTATGCCTTCTAGTAGCAGTTACTCTGTACCATATAATGCAGTGCACTGAATAATACTGTATACCTTCTAATAGCTCTCTTACCCTGCACCATTCTAATGGAGTGTCATGTGTAGTACTGTATACCATCTAGTAGCTCTCTTACATCTGTACCATCTAATGCAGTGTACTGACTAGTACAGTATCCCTTCTTGAAGCTCTGTTACTGTATACCATCAAATGCAATGTACTGACTAGTACAGTATACTTTCTAGTAGCTGTCAGTCTTTACCATCTAATGCAGTGTACTGACTAGTACTGTATTCCTTCTAGTAGCTATCAGTCTGTACCATCTAATGCAGTGTACTGACTAGTACTGTATTCCTTCTAGTAGCTATCAGTCTGTGCCATCTAATGCAGTGTACTGAATAGTACTGTATACCTTCTAATAGCTTTGTTACTCTACCATCTAATGTAGCATACTGACTAGTACAGTATACCTTCTAGTAGCTCTCTCACTCTGTACCATCTAATGCAGCGTACTGACTAGTACAGTATACCTTCTAGTAGCTGTCACTCTGTACCATTTAGTGCAGTGTACTGACTAGTACAGTATGCCTTCTAGCAGCTCTGTCACTCTGTAACATCTAATTGTGTACTGACTAGTACCGCATAATCTCTAGCAGCTCTGTCACTCTGCACCATCTACTGCAGTGTACTAACTAGTACTTTATACCTTCCAGTTGCTCTGTTACTCCTTACAGTCTAGTACAGTATACAATCTAGTAGCTCTGTCACTCTATACCATCGAATACAGTGCACCAACTAGTACAGTATACCTTCTAGTAGCTGCCACTCTGTACCATCTAGTCCAGTGTAGTGACCAGTTCAGTGCCCTATCTGCTGCACTGTTTGGTGTCGTACAGTGTGCGGTCTAGCACTGTGTGGTGTAGTGTAGTATGCTTCATGTTTGTTAGTGTGTTGTAGTGTAATATGTGTCATGTATGGTAGTGTAGTGTGACATGTAGTGTAGCATGTTGTAGAATAGGTTTTCATGTGTTGTGTAGTGTAGTATGTCTCATCTGTGATGTAGTGTAGTATGCTGCATGGCACAGTGTAGTGTGTAGTAGAATGTCCTCTCTGTGTACTGCAGTGTGATGTTTGGTGCTCTGTAATGTGTAGGAGGATGTCCTGTCTTTGAAGTGCTGTGCTGTTTTCTGCTGTGTAGGGTGCAGTAGAATATCCTCTCTATGTAGTGCAGTGTGCGGTTTGCTGCAGTGTAGTGTGTAGTAAAATGTCCTGCCTTTGTAGTGCTGTGTGCAGTTTTGTTTTGTGTAGTTTACAGTAGAAGGTCCTCCCTGTGTATTACAATGTGCTGTTTGGTTCAGTGTAGTGTGTACTAGAATGCCCTGTCTAGGTAGTGCCATGTGCTCTTTTCTGCAGTGCAGTGTGTGGTAGAATGTCCTGTCTGCATAGGGCTGTGTGCTGTTTGGTGCAGTGCAGTTTGTAGTAGAATGTCCTCTCTGTGTATTGCAGTGTGATGTTTGGTGCAGTGTAGTGTGTAGTAGAATGCCCTCTCTTTGTAGTGTCATGTGCTGTTTGGTGCAGTGCAATGTGTATTGGAATTTCCTGCCTATATAGTGCTGTGTGCTACTTGGTGCAGTGTAGTGTGCAGTAGAATGTTCTGTCTATGGAGCACAGTGTGCTGTGTGGTGCGGTGTAGTGTATAGTAGAATGTCATTTCTATTTAGTGCAGTGTTCTGTTTGGTGCAGTGTGTAGAAGACAGTTATGTCTGTGTAGTGTAGTGTGCTGTTTGCTGCAGTGTAGTGTGTAGTACATTATCCTGTGTAGTACTGCATGCTGTTTGATGCTTGGTAGTGTGTGGTAGAATGTCCTCACTGTGTAGTGCTGTTTGGTGTAGTACAATGTGTAGTAGAATGTCCTGTCTGTGTAGTGCTGTGTGCTGTTTGGTGCATTCTAGTGTGTAATAGAATTTCCTGTCTATAGAGCGCAGTGTGATGTTTTGTGCAGTGTAGTGTTCAGTACAATGTTCTCTCTATGTAGTGCTGTATGCTGTTTCTTGCTGTGTAGTGTGCAGTAGAATGTCCTCTCTTTGTAGTGCCATGTGCTGTTTGGTGCAGTGTAATGTGTAGAAGTATGTTCTCTCTTTGTAGTGCTGTGTGCTGTTTGGTGCAGTGCAATGTGCAGTTGCATGTCCTGTCTATGTAGTATTGTGTGCTGCTTGGTGCAGTGTAGTGTGTAGTAGAATGTCCTGTCTATAGAACACAGTGTGCTGTTTGGTGCAGTGAAGTGTGCAGTAGAACGTCCTGTCTATGTAGTGCCATGTGCTGTTTGGTACTATCTAGTAGACTGCCCTCTCTCTATAGTGCAGTGTGCTGTTTGGTGCAGTGTAGTGTGTAGTAGAATGTCTTGTTTATGTAGTGCTGTGTGCTGTTTGGTACTGTGTAGTAGAATGCCCTGTCTCTGTAGTGCATGGTGCTTTTTTGGTGCAGTGTAATGTGTAGTAGAATGTCCTGTTCATGTACTGCAGTGTGCTGTTTTGTGGAGTGTAGTAGGGTGCCTTGTCTGTGTAGGGCAGTGTGCTGTTTGGTGCATTGCGTTAGGATGTCCTGGCTGTAGTGCTGTGTGCTGTTTGGTGCTGTGTAGTAGAATGTCCTCTCTCTGTAGTGCAGTGTGCCGCTTGATGCAGTGCAATGTGTGATAGAATGACCTCTCTGTAGTGCAATGTGGTTTTTGGTGCAGTGTGATGTGCAGCAGAATGTCCTCTGTGTAGTGCAGTGTGCTGCTTGGTGTAGTGTAGTAGAATGGCCTCTCTGTGAAGTGCTGTGTGCTGTTTGGTGCTGTGTAGTGTGCTGTAGAATATCCTCTCTATGTAGTACTATGTGATGTTTGGTGCAGTGCAGTATTTAGTAGAATGTCCTTTCTGTGTAGTGCAAATAGTCTGTTTGGTGGAATGTAGTGTGCCGTAGAATGTCCTTTCTATGTTGTTCCGTGTGCTGTTTGGTGCTGTATAATGTGTAGTAGACTGTCCTGTCTTTCGTAGTGCTGTGCTGTTTGTGCTGTGTAGGGTGCAGTCGAATATCCTACCTATGTAGTGCTGTGTGCTGTTTGGTGCAGAGTACTGGGCATTAGAATGTCCTCTCTCTGTAGTGCTGTGTGCTATTTGCTTCATTGTAGTGTATAGCAAAATGTTCTGTCTGTGTAGTGCTGTGTGCTGTTTTGTTCTGTGTAGTGTGCAGTAGAATGTCCTGTTTAAGTAGTGCTGTGTGGTGCAGTGTAACATGTAGTAGAATGCCCTCTCTGTGTAGTGCAGTTTGGTGGAGTATAGTGTGTACTAGAATGCCCTCTCTGTGTATTGCAGTGTGATTTTTGGTGCAGTCTAGTGTGAAGTAGAATGTCCTCTCTTTGTAGTGTCATGTGCTGTTTGGTGCAGTGCAATGTGTAGTGGACTTTCCTGTCTATAAATTGCTGTGTGCTATCTGGTGGAGTGGAGTGTGCAGTAGAATGTTCTGTCTATGTAGTGCAGTGTGTTGTTTGCTGCAGTGTGTAGAAGACAGTTCTGTCTATGTAGTGCAGTGTGCAGTTTGGTGCAGTGTAGTATGCAGTAGAATGTCCTTTGTGTAGTGCAGTTTGCTGTTTGGTGCAGTGTGGTGGAATGCCCTCTCTGTTTAGTGCTGTGTGCTGCTTGGTGCTGTGTAGTGTGCAGTAGAATATCCTCTGTATAGTACTGTGTGCTGTTTGGTGCAGGGTAGTGTGTAGTAGAATGTCCTGTCTGTGGAGTGCCATCTGCAGTTTGGTGTAGTGTAGTGTGCATTAGAATGTCCTTTCTATGTAGTGCCATGTTCTGTTTGGTGCATTGCAATATGTAGTGGAATGTCTTGTCTATATAGTGCTGTGTGCTATTTGGTGCAGTGTAGTGTGCAGTAGAATGTTCTGTCTATGGAGCACAGTGTGCTGTTTGGTGCAGAGTAGTGTGTAGTAGATTGTCCTTTGTAGTGCTGCATGCTGTTTGGTGCATGGTAGTGTGTGGTAGAATGTCCTCTCTCTCTAGTGCTGTGTGCTGTTTGGTGTATTGCAATGTGTAGTGGAATGTCCTGTCTTTGTATTGCTGGTTGCTGTTTGGTGCCCTGTAGTGTGTAGTAGTATTTCCTGTCTATAGAGCACAGTGTGACGTTTGATGCAGTGTAGAGTGCAGTAGAATGTCCTCTTGTAGTAGTTCCATGTACTGTTTGCTACTGTGTAATGTGTAATAGAATGTCTTGTATGTGTAGTGCTGTACTTGTTTGTGCTGTGTAGTGTGCAGTAGAAGGTCCTCTCTATGTACTGCCATGTCCTGTTTGGTGCAATGTAGTGTGTAGTAGAATGTCCTCTCTGTGTAGTGCTGTGTGCTGTTTGGGCAGTGAAATGTGTAGTTGAATGTCCTGTCTTTGTAGTGCTGTGTGCTGTTTTGTGCAGTGTAGTAGAATGTCCTGTCTATGGAGCGCAGTGTGCTGTTAGCTGCAGTGTAGTGTGCAGTATACTGTCCTGTCGAAGGAGCGCAGTGTGCTATTTGGTGAAGTGTAGTGTGTAGTAGAATGTCCTATCAATGTAGTGCTGTTTGGTGCAGTGTAATGTGTAGTAGAATATCCTGTCTATGTAGTGCAGTGTGCTGTTTTGTGCAGTGTAGTAGGATGCCTTGTCTGTGTGGTGCAGTGTGCTGTTTGGTGCATTATTTTAGGATGTCCTGTCTATGTAGTGCTGTGCGCTGTTTGGTGCTGTGTAGTAGGATGTCCCCTCTCTTTATTGCAGTGTGCTGTTTCATGCGGTGTAATGTGTAGTAGAATGTCCTGTCTATGTAGTGCAGTGTGGTATTTGGTGCAGTGTAGTGTGCAGTAGAATATCCTCTATGTATTGCAGTGTGCAGTTTGGTGCAGTGTAGTGAAATGTCCTCTCTGTGTAGTGCTGTGTGCTGCTTGGTGCTGTGTAGTGTGCAGTAGAATATCCCCTTTGTAGTACTATGTGCTGTTTAGTGCAGTGTAGTGTGTAGTAGAATGTCCTGTCTGTGTAGTGCAGTCAGTGTTGTACTGTTTTTTTCTGTGTAGTGTCCAGTAAAATGTCTTCTCTGTGTAGTGCAATGTGCTGTTTGGTTCAGTATAGTGTGTAGTAGAATGTCCTGCCTGTGTAGTACAGTGCGCTCTTTGGTGCAGTGTAGTGTTTAGTAAAATGTCCTGTCTTTGTAGTGCTGTGTGCTGTTTGGTGCAGTGTAGTGTGCAGTAGAATGTCATCTCTGCGTAGTGCAGTGTGCTATTTGCTGCAGTGTAGTGTGTAACAAAATGTTCTGTCTGTATAGTGCTGTCTGCTGTTTTGTTCTGTGTAGTGTGCAGTAGAATGTCTTAACTGTGTATTGCAATGGGCTGTTTGGTTCAGTATTGTGTGTAGCAGAATGTCCTGCCTGTGTAGTACAGTGTGGTGTTTGGTGCAGTAGAATGTCCTGTCTGTGTAGTGCAGTGTGCTGTTTCCTGCCAAGTAGTGTGTAGTAAAATGTCCTGTCTGTGTAGTGCTGTGTGCTGTTTTGTTCTGTGTAGTGTACAGTAGATTGTCCTCTCTGTGTATTTCAAAGTGCTGTTTTGTTTAGTGTAGTGTGTAGCAGAATGTCCTGTCTGTGTAGTACAGTGTGCTGTTTGGTGCAGTGCAGTTTGTAGTAGAATGTACGCTCTTTGTAGTGCCGTGTGCTGTTTGGTGTTGTTTAGTGTGTAGTAGAATGTTCTCTCTGTGTAGTGCCGTGTGTTGTTTGGTACAGCGTGGCATGTAGTAGAATGCCTTCCATGTGAAGTGCAGTTTGGTGCAGTGTAGTGTGTAGTAGAATGCTCTCTCTCTGTATTGCAGTGTAGTAGGATGTCCTGCTGTGTAGTGGAGTGTTCTGTTTGGTGCAGTATAGTAGGATGTCCTGTCTATGAAGAGCTGTGTGCTGTTTGGTGCTGTGTAGTAGAATGTCCTCTCTCTGCAGTGCAGTGTGCTGTCTGATGCAGTGCAATGTTGTAGGAAAGTACCATCTTGCCTAGCATGTTACCCCCATTTTTCACTGTATATATGTTGTTTTAGTTGTATGTGTCACTGGGACCCTGTTCTCCAGGGCCCCAGTGCTCATAAGTGTGCCTGAATGTGTTACCTGTGTAGTGACTAACTGTCTCACTGAGGCTCTGCTAGTCAGAACCTCAGTGGTTATGCTCTCTCATTTCTTTCAAATTGTCACTAACAGGCTAGTGACCAATTTTACCAATTTACATTGGCTTTCTGGAACACCCTTATAATTCCCTAGTATATGGTACTGAGGTACCCAGGGTATTGGGGTTCCAGGAGATCCCTATGGGCTGCAGCATTTCTTTTGCCACCCATAGGGAGCTCTGACAATTCTTACACAGCAGTACACTGCAGCCTGAGTGAAATAACGTCCACGTTATTTCACAGCCATTTTACACTGCACTTAGGTAACTTATAAGTCACCTATATGTCTAACCTTTACCTGGTAAAGGTTAGGTGCAAAGTTACTTAGTGTGAGGGCACCCTGGCACTAGCCAAGGTGCCCCCACATTGTTCAGGGCCAATTCCCTGAACTTTGTGAGTGCGGGGACACCATTACACGCGTGCACTACATATAGGTCACTGCCTATATGTAGCTTCACAATGGTAACTCCGAATATGGCCATGTAACATGTCTAAGATCATGGAATTGCCCCCTCTATGCCATCCTGGCATTATTGGGACAATTCCATGATCCCAGTGGTCTGTAGCACAGACCCTGGTACTGCCAAACTGCCTTTTCTGGGGTTTCACTGCAGCTGCTGCTGCTGCCAACCCCTCAGACAGGTTTCTGCCCCCCTGGGGTCAAGCCAGGCTTGTCCCAGGATGGCAGAACAAAGGACTTCCTCTGAGAGAGGGTGTTACACCCTCTCCCTTTGGAAAATGGTGTGAAGGCAGGGGAGGAGTAGCCTCCCCCAGCCTCTGGAAATGCTTTCTTGGGCACAGATGTGCCCAATTCTGCATAAGCCAGTCTACACCGGTTCAGGGACCCCTTAGCCCCTGCTCTGGCGTGAAACTGGACAAAGGAAAGGGGAGTGACCCCTCCCCTGACCTGCACCTCCCCTGGGAGGTGTCCAGAGCTCCTCCAGTGTGCTCCAGACCTCTGCCATCTTGGAAACAGAGGTGCTGCTGGCACACTGGACTGCTCTGAGTGGCCAGTGCCACCAGGTGACGTCAGAGACTCCTTCTGATAGGCTCCTTCAGGTGTTAGTAGCCTATCCTCTCTCCTAGGTAGCCAAGCCCTCTTTTCTGGCTATTTAGGGTCTCTGTCTCTGGGGAAACTTTAGATAACGAATGCAAGAGCTCATCCGAGTTCCTCTGCATCTCTCTCTTCACCTTCTGATAAGGAAACGACTGCTGACCGCGCTGGAAGCCTGCAAACCTGCAACATAGTAGCAAAGATGACTACTGCAACTCTGTAACGCTGATCCTGCCGCCTTCTCGACTGTTTTCCTGCTTGTGCATGCTGTGGGGGTAGTCTGCCTCCTCTCTGTACCAGAAGCTCCGAAGAAATCTCCCGTGGGTCGACGGAATCTTCCCCCTGCAACCGCAGGCACCAAAAAGCTGCATTACCGGTCCCTTGGGTCTCCTCTCAGCACGACGAGCGAGGTCCCTTGAATCCAGCAACTCTGTCCAAGTGACTGCCACAGTCCAGTGACTCTTCAGTCCAAGTTTGGTGGAGGTAAGTCCTTGCCTCCCCACTCCAGACTGCATTGTTGGTAACTGCGACTTTTGCAACTTCTCCGGCCCCTGTGCACTTCCGGCGGAAATCCTTTGTGCACAGCCAAGCCTGCGTCCACGGCACTCTAACCTGCATTGCACGACTTTCTAAGTTGGTCTCCGGCGACGTGGGACTCCTTTGTGCAACTTCGGCGAGCACCGTTTCACGCATCCTCGTAGTGCCTGTTTCTGGCA
This sequence comes from Pleurodeles waltl, assembly GCF_031143425.1. Lineage (NCBI taxonomy): Eukaryota > Metazoa > Chordata > Amphibia > Caudata > Salamandridae > Pleurodeles > Pleurodeles waltl. The sequence continues at coordinate 1,701,619,067 of NC_090445.1, read as the reverse complement.
CTTCTCCGGGTGCTACCTGCTGCTGAGAGGGCTCCTTGTCTTGCTCGACTTCCCCTCTACCTCCTGGTCCAATTTGCGACCTCCTGGTCCCTCCTGGGCCACAGCAGCGTCCAAAAACGCTAACCGCACGATTTGCAGCTAGCAAGGCTTGTTGGCGTTCTTTCGGCGGGAAAACACTTCTGCACGACTCTCCACGGCGAGAGGGATCCGTCCACCAAAGGGGAAGTCTCTAGCCCTTTTCGTTCCTGCAGAAACCTTTGCTTCTTCTGTCCAGTAGAAGCTCCTTTGCACCCACAGTTGGCATTTCCTGGGCATTTGCCCATCTCCGACTTGCTTGTGACTTTTGGACTTGGTCCCCTTGTTCCACAGGTACCCTAGATTGGAAATCCATCGGTGTTGCATTGTTGGTTTGTGTCTTTCCTGCATTATTCCTCTATCACGACTTCTTTGTCTTCTGGGGAACTTTAGTGCACTTTGCACTCACTTTTCAGGGTCTTGGGGAGGGCTAAATTTCTAACTCTCACTATTTTCTAATAGTCCCAGCGACCCTCTACAAGGTCACATAGGTTTGGGGTCCATTTGTGGTTCGCATTCCACTTTTGGAGTATATTGTTTGTGTTGCCCCTATCCCTATGTGTTCCCATTGCATCCTATTGTAACTATACATTGTTTGCACTGTTTTCTAAGACTATACTGCATATTTTTAGTACTGTGTACATATAACTTGTGTATATTTGCTATCCTCACTCTGAGGGTACACACTGAGATACTTTGGCATATTGTCATAAAAATAAAGTACCTTTATTTTTAGTATAACTGTGTATTGTGTTTTCTTATGATATTGTGCAAGTGACACTTGTGGTACTGTAGTAGCTTCACACGTCTCCTAGTTCAGCCTAAGCTGCTCTGCTAAGCTACCATTATCTATCAGCCTAAGCTGCTAGACACCCTATACACTAATAAGGGATACCTGGGCCTGGTGCAAGGTGTAAGTACCCCTTGGTACTCACTACAAGCCAGTCCAGCCTCCTACATTGGTTGTGCACTGGTGGGATAAGTGCTTTGAGACTACTTACCACTCTTGTCATTGTACTTTTCATAAGAGAAAAATATACAAAACAAGTTCAGTGTATGTACACATAGCTAAAAAGTTTTGCATTTCCTCTTTTCACTGTTTTCTAAGTGCTGAAAAGTACTTCTAAACTTTCAAAAAGTTCTTAAAAGTTTAAAAAGTTTTTTTCTGTCTTTCCAAAAAGTTCTGAAAACTTTTTTCTCTTTTTCTATCACTTTAACTCTCTCTAAAAATGTCTGGCACAGGCCAAAATGCTGATCTGTCCAAACTTGCATATGACAACCTTAGCTGGAAAAGAGCAAGGAGTCTCTGTGTAGAGAGAGGTTTGAGTGTAGGGAAGAATCCTTCCTTGGAACTGTTAATTAACATGCTTAGAGAACAAGATAAGGCAATAAGTGCCTCATCTGTTGAAAAAGTACCTAATAGTTCCCAATCTGATTCAGGGACTCCCCCAGGAAAAGATTCAGGAAAGAAACTTCCTAGCCTGCCCATTACTAGACAGTCTAGCATAGTTGGTTCTGAAGTGGAGTCACAGCATCCAGATGATGTGCTCTCACATTACACTGTCAGCCAAGCTGTTAGGGTGGCTTCTGTAAGGGACAGGTCTCCTTCTGTTCATTCCCATCATACCTCTGTATCTAGGAATGTCCCTCCCACCAACCCTGATGACAGAATGTTAGAGAGGGAACTCAAGTTGAGGGTGGAACACACCAGACTGAAGCTTAAAAAGCAACAGCTGGATTTGGATAGACAGTCTTTTGAATTAGAGAAGGAAAGACAGAAGTTGGGTTTTGAAACCCATGGTGGCAGCAGCAGTATTCCCCATAGTCATCCTGTTAAAGAGCATGATTCCAGGAATCTGCACAAGATAGTTCCCCCTTATAAGGAGGGGGATGACATTAACAAGTTGTTTGCTGCACTTGAGAGGGCCTGTGTTGTACAGGATGTCCCTCAAAGGCAGTGGGCTGCTATCCTATGGCTATCATTTAGTGGAAAAGGTAGGGATAGGCTCCTTACTGTGAAAGAAAGTGATGCCAATAATTTCCAAGTTCTTAAGAATGCACTCCTGGACGGTTATGGCTTAACCACTGAACAATACAGGATAAAGTTCAGAGAGACCAAAAAGGAGTCTTCACAAGACTGGGTTGATTTCATTGACCATTCAGTGAAGGCCTTGGAGGGGTGGTTACATGGCAGTAAAGTTACTGATTATGACAGCCTGTATAACTTAATCCTGAGAGAGCATATTCTTAATAATTGTGTGTCTGATTTGTTGCACCAGTACTTGGTGGACTCTGATCTGACCTCTCCCCAAGAATTGGGAAAGAAGGCAGACAAATGGGTCAGAACAAGGGTGAACAGAAAAGTTCATACAGGGGGTGACAAAGATGGCAACAAAAAGAAGGATGGTAAGTCTTCAGACAAGGGTGGGGACAAATCTAAAAATTAGTCTTCATCAGGCCCACAAAAACACTCTGGTGGGGGTGGTGGGTCCAAATCCTCCTTTAATCAGAACAAGGAAAAGAAACCATGGTGCTATTTATGTAAGATAAAAGGCCATTGGACAACAGATGCCAGTTGTCCAAAGAAAGGCACCAATGCTCCTACCACTACAACCCCTACTGCTACACCTAGTGTCCCTACTAATAGCAGTGGTGGTGGGAGCAAACCTACTAATAGCCAATCCAAGGGAGTAGCTTGGCTCACTATTGGTAACTTAGTTGGGGTTGGTCTTGTTAGGGAGACCACAGAGGCTGTGTTAGTCTCTGAGGGGGCTATTGATTTAGCCACCTTAGCTGCTTGTCTCCTTAATATGGATAAGTACAAGCAGCTACCCCTAATAAATGGTGTTGAGGTTCAGGCCTACAGGGACACTGGTGCCAGTGTGACTATGGTCATAGAGAAACTGGTCCACCCTGAACAACACCTACTTGGTCACCAGTACCAAGTAACCGATGCTCACAACAACACACTTAGCCACCCCATGGCTGTTGTTAATCTCAACTGGGGGGGGGGTTACTGGTCCAAAGAAAGTTGTGGTAGCCACAGATTTACCTGTAGACTGTCTACTAGGAAATGATTTGGAGACATCAGCTTGGTCAGATGTGGAGTTGGAGGCCCATGCAGCAATGCTGGGCATCCCAGGGCATATTTTTGCTTTGACAAGGGCTCAGGCCAAAATAGCAAAAAGGACAGGGAAGCTTGGATCCTGGAACAATGGACCAAGTGCTCCCTAAAGCTAGGGCTAGTAGAAGCAAACCACTTCCTACTATCCCTCCCTCTACAGTGGATTCTACTTCTGAGGAAGAAGAATTCCCTCCCTGTGCAGAACCTACACCAGAGGAGCTTCAAGCAGACACTGCTGAGCTTTTGGGTGAAGGGGGGCCTGCCAGTGAGGAGCTGAGTGTGGCACAGCAAACCTGTCCCACATTAGAGGGTCTGAGACAGCAAGCTGTCAAACAGGCTAATGGGGATGTCAGTGACTCTCACAGAGTTTACTGGGAAGACAACCCCTTGTACACTGAGCATAGGGATCCTAAACCTGGAGCTGCCAGGAGATTAGTGATTCCTCAGGAGTACAGGAAGTTCCTCCTAACACTGGCACATGACATTCCCCTAGCTGGGCATCTAGGACAAATGAAAATTTGGGACAGGCTTGTTCCCTTGTTTCAATGGCCTAGGATGTCTGAGGACACAAAAGAGTTTTGTAAGCCCTGTGAAACCTGTCAAGCCAGTGGCAAGACAGGTGGAACTCCAAAGGCACCCCTCATTCCACTGCCTGTGGTTGGGGTTCCCTTTGAAAGGGTAGGGGTTGACATAGTAGGCCCCCTTGACCCTCCTACTGCTTCAGGCAATAGATTTATCTTGGTGGTAGTGGACCATGCCACAAGATACCCTGAAGCTATTCCTTTAAGGACCACTACAGCTCCTGCAGTGGCAAAGGCCCTCCTAGGAATATTTTCCAGAGTGGGCTTCCCAAAGGAAGTAGTATCAGACAGAGGAAGCAATTTCATGTCTGCATACTTAAAGGCCATGTGGAAGGAGTGTGGGGTAACTTACAAGTTCACCACACCCTATCATCCACAAACAAATGGACTGGTTGAGAGATTTAACATAACTCTCAAAGGCATGATTATGGGTCTCCCTGAAAAACTCCGCAGGAGATGGGATATCCTTCTACCATGCCTCTTTTTTGCCTACAGGGAGGTACCCCAGAAAGGAGTGGGCTTTAGCCCCTTTGAACTTCTTTTTGGACACCCTGTTAGGGGTCCACTAACACTTGTGAAGGAGGGTTGGGAACAACCTTTAAAAGCTCCTAAACAGGATATTGTGGATTATGTACTTGGCCTCAGATCAAGGATGGCTGAGTATATGAAAAAGGCCAGTAAGAACCTTCAGGCCAGCCAAGAGCTCCAGAAGCAATGGCATGATCAGAAGGCTGTTTTGGTGCAGTACCAACAAGGACAGAAAGTGTGGGTCTTGGAGCCTGTGGCCCCAAGAGCACTCCAAGACAAATGGAGTGGACCCCACACAATTGTTGAGAAAAAGGGTGAAGTCACCTATTTAGTTGACTTAGGCACTGCAAGGACTCCCCTTAGGGTACTCCATGTAAACCGCCTGAAACCCTACTATGACAAGGCTGATCTCACCCTTCTCATGGCAACTGATGAGGGACAGGAAGAAGACAGTGATCCTCTACCTGATCTCTTCTCTTCCACAGAACAAGATGCTCTTGTGGAAGGTGTAGTTTTGGCTGATTGTCTTACTGCTGAGCAGAAAGACCATTGCATAAATCTCCTAGATCAATTCTCTGAACTCTTCTCTACTGTGCCAGGTACCACTTCTTGGTGTGAGCACACTATAGATACTGGAGACAGCTTGCCTGTCAAAAGTAAGATCTATAGGCAGCCTGACCATGTCAGGGACTGCATAAAGCAAGAAGTCCAGAAAATGTTAGAGCTAGGAGTGGTTGAGCACTCTGAAAGTCCATGGGCTTCCCCTGTGGTACTTGTACCAAAACCCCATTCCAAAGATGGAAAGAAGGAAATGCGGTTTTGTGTAGACTATAGAGGTCTCAACCTTGTAACCAAAACTGATGCTCACCCTATACCCAGGGCAGATGAGCTCATAGATACACTGGCATCTGCCAAGTATCTAAGCACTTTTGATTTGACTGCAGGGTATTGGCAGATCAAAATATCAGAAGATGCTAAACCTAAGACTGCATTTTCAACCGTTGGAGGACATTACCAGTTCACTGTAATGCTTTTGGTTTGAAAAATGCACCTGCCACTTTTCAGAGGTTGGTGAACACAGTCCTGCAAGGGCTGGAAGCTTTCAGTGCAGCATATTTGGACGATATAGCTGTCTTTAGCTCCAGCTGGGATGATCACCTGGTCCACCTATGGAAAGTTTTGGAGGCCCTGCAAAAGGCAGGCCTCACTATCAAGGCTTCAAAGTGCCAGATAGGGAAGGGTAAGGTGGTTTATCTGGGACACCTTGTTGGTGGGGAACAGATTGCACCACTACAGGGGAAAATCCAAACAATTATTGATTGGGTTCCCCCTACCACACAGACTCAGGTGAGAGCCTTCCTAGGCCTCACTGGGTATTACAGGAGGTTCATTAAGAACTACGGCTCCATTGCAGCCCCTCTTAATGACCTCACCTCCAAGAAAATGCCTAAAAAGGTATTATGGACAGCAAGCTGTCAGAAAGCTTTTGAGGAGCTGAAGCAGGCCATGTGCTCTGCACCTGTCCTGAAAAGCCCTTGTTACTCTAAAAAATTCTATGTCCAAACTGATGCATCTGAATTAGGAGTAGGGGCAGTCCTATCACAACTTAATTCTGAGGGCCAGGATCAACCTGTTGCTTTTACTAGTAGGAGGTTGACCCCTAGAGAAAAGCGTTGGTCTGCCATAGAGAGGGAGGCCTTTGCTGTGGTCTGGGCTCTGAAGAAGTTGAGGCCATACCTGTTTGGCACTCACTTCATTGTTCAGACAGACCACAAACCTCTACTTTGGCTAAAACAAATGAAAGGTGAAAATCCTAAATTGTTGAGGTGGTCCATATCCATACAGGGAATGGACTATACAGTGGAACATAGACCTGGGAGTAGCCACTCCAATGCAGATGGACTCTCCAGATATTTCCACTTAGACAATGAAGACTCATCAGGTCATGGCTAGTCTTATTGTCCTTCGTTTGGGGGGGGGGTTGTGTAGGAAAGTACCATCTTGCCTAGCATGTTACCCCCATTTTTCACTGTATATATGTTGTTTTAGTTGTATGTGTCACTGGGACCCTGTTCTCCAGGGCCCCAGTGCTCATAAGTGTGCCTGAATGTGTTACCTGTGTAGTGACTAACTGTCTCACTGAGGCTCTGCTAATCAGAACCTCAGTGGTTATGCTCTCTCATTTCTTTCAAATTGTCACTAACAGGCTAGTGACCAATTTTACCAATTTACATTGGCTTTCTGGAACACCCTTATAATTCCCTAGTATATGGTACTGAGGTACCCAGGGTATTGGGGTTCCAGGAGATCCCTATGGGCTGCAGCATTTCTTTTGCCACCCATAGGGAGCTCTGACAATTCTTACACAGGCCTGCCACTGCAGCCTGAGTGAAATAACGTCCACGTTATTTCACAGCCATTTTACACTGCACTTAGGTAACTTATAAGTCACCTATATGTCTAACCTTTACCTGGTAAAGGTTAGGTGCAAAGTTACTTAGTGTGAGGGCACCCTGGCACTAGCCAAGGTGCCCCACATTGTTCAGGGCCAATTCCCTGAACTTTGTGAGTGCGGGGACACCATTACACGCGTGCACTACATATAGGTCACTACCTATATGTAGCTTCACAATGGTAACTCCGAATATGGCCATGTAACATGTCTAAGATCATGGAATTGCCCCCTCTATGCCATCCTGGCATTATTGGGACAATTCCATGATCCCAGTGGTCTGTAGCACGGACCCTGGTACTGCCAAACTGCCTTTTCTGGGGTTTCACTGCAGCTGCTGCTGCTGCCAACCCCTCAGACAGGTTTCTGCCCCCCTGGGGTCAAGCCAGGCTTGTCCCAGGATGGCAGAACAAAGGACTTCCTCTGAGAGAGGGTGTTACACCCTCTCCCTTTGGAAAATGGTGTGAAGGCAGGGGAGGAGTAGCCTCCCCCAGCCTCTGGAAATGCTTTCTTGGGCACAGATGTGCCCAATTCTGCATAAGCCAGTCTACACCGGTTCAGGGACCCCTTAGCCCCTGCTCTGGCGCGATACTGGACAAAGGAAAGGGGAGTGACCACTCCCCTGACCTGCACCTCCCCTGGGAGGTGTCCAGAGCTCCTCCAGTGTGCTCCAGACCTCTGCCATCTTGGAAACAGAGGTGCTGCTGGCACACTGGACTGCTCTGAGTGGCTAGTGCCACCAGGTGACGTCAGAGACTCCTTCTGATAGGCTCCTTCAGGTGTTAGTAGCCTATCCTCTCTCCTAGGTAGCCAAACCCTCTTTTCTGGCTATTTAGGGTCTCTGTCTCTGGGGAAACTTTAGATAACGAATGCAAGAGCTCATCCGAGTTCCTCTGCATCTCTCTCTTCACCTTCTGATAAGGAAACGACTGCTGACCGCGCTGGAAGCCTGCAAACCTGCAACATAGTAGCAAAGACGACTACTGCAACTCTGTAACGCTGATCCTGCCGCCTTCTCGACTGTTTTCCTGCTTGTGCATGCTGTGGGGGTAGTCTGCCTCCTCTCTGTACCAGAAGCTCCGAAGAAATCTCCCGTGGGTCGACGGAATCTTCCCCCTGCAACCGCAGGCACCAAAAAGCTGCATTACCGGTCCCTTGGGTCTCCTCTCAGCACGACGAGCGAGGTCCCTTGAATCCAGCAACTCTGTCCAAGTGACTGCCACAGTCCAGTGACTCTTCAGTCTAAGTTTGGTGGAGGTAAGTCCTTGCCTCCCCACTCCAGACTGCATTGTTGTTAACCGCGACTTTTGCAACTTCTCCGGCCCCTGTGCACTTCCGGCGGAAATCCTTTGTGCACAGCCAAGCCTGGGTCCACGGCACTCTAACCTGCATTGCACGACTTTCTAAGTTGGTCTCCGGCGATGTGGGACTCCTTTGTGCAACTTCGGCGAGCACCGTTTCACGCATCCTCGTAGTGCCTGTTTCTGGCACTTCTCCGGGTGCTACCTGCTGCTGAGAGGGCTCCTTGTCTTGCTCGACGTCCCCTCTACCTCCTGGTCCAATTTGCAACCTCCTGGTCCCTCCTGGGCCACAGCAGCGTCCAAAAACGCTAACCGCACGATTTGCAGCTAGCAAGGCTTGTTGGCGTTCTTTCGGCGGGAAAATACTTCTGCACGATTCTCCACGGCGAGAGGGATCCGTCCACCAAAGGGGAAGTCTCTAGCCCTTTTCGTTTCTGCAGAAACCTTTGCTTCTTCTGTCCAGTAGAAGCTCCTTTGCACCCACAGCTGGCATTTCCTGGGCATTTGCCCATCTCCGACTTGCTTGTGACTTTTGGACTTGGTCCCCTTGTTCCACAGGTACCCTAGATTGGAAATCCATCGGTGTTGCATTGTTGGTTTGTGTCTTTCCTGCATTATTCCTCTATCACGACTTCTTTGTCTTCTGGGGAACTTTAGTGCACTTTGCACTCACTTTTCAGGGTCTTGGGGAGGGCTAATTTTCTAACTCTCACTATTTTCTAATAGTCCCAGCGACCCTCTACAAGGTCACATAGGTTTGGGGTCCATTCGTGGTTCGCATTCCACTTTTGGAGTATATGGTTTGTGTTGCCCCTATCCCTATGTGTTCCCATTGCATCCTATTGTAACTATACATTGTTTGCACTGTTTTCTAAGACTATACTGCATATTTTTAGTACTGTGTACATATAACTTGTGTATATTTGCTATCCTCACTCTGAGGGTACACTCTGAGATACTTTGGCATACTGTCATAAAAATAAAGTACCTTTATTTTTAGTATAACTGTGTATTGTGTTTTCTTATGATATTGTGCAAGTGACACTTGTGGTACTGTAGTAGCTTCACACGTCTCCTAGTTCAGCCTAAGCTGCTCTGCTAAGCTACCATTATCTATCAGCCTAAGCTGCTAGACACCCTATACACTAATAAGGGATACCTGGGCCTGGTGCAAGGTGTAAGTACCCCTTGGTACTCACTACAAGCCAGTCCAGCCTCCTACAAATGTGTTGTAGAATGTCCTGTCTATGTAGTGAAATGTGGTATTTGGTGCAGTGTAGTGTGTAGTAGAATGTCCTCTGTGTAGTGCAGTGTGCTGCTTGATGCTGTGTAGTGTGCAGTAGAATATCCTCTTTTTATTGTATCATGTGTTGTTTGGTGCAGTGTAGTATGCAGTAGAGTATATTGTCTCTGTATAGTGCTGTGTGCTGTTTGTTGCACAGTTGTGTGTGGTAGAATATCCTGCCTGTGTAGTGCAGTGCACTCTTTGGCACAGTGTAGTGTGCAGTAGAATGTCCTCTGTATGTAGTGTTGTCTGTTGTTTGGTGCTGTGTAGTGGAATGTCCTTTCTCTGTATTGCAGTGTGCTGTTTGATGCAGTGCAATGTGAAGTAGAATGTCCTGTTTATGTAGTGCAATGTGGTATTTGGTGCAGTGTAGTGTGCAGTAGAATGTCCTCTGTGTAGTGCAGTTTGCTGTTTGGTGCAGTGTAGTGGAATATCCTCTCTGTGTAGTGCTGTGTGCTGCTTGGTGCTGTGTAATGTGCAGTAGAATATCCTCTATGTAGCACTATGTGCTGTTTGGTGCAGTGTAGTGTGTAGTAGAATGTCCTGTCTGTGGAGTGCAGTCTGCTGTGTGGTGTAGTGTAGTGTGTAGTAGAATGTCCTCTCTATGTAGTTCTGTCTGCTGTTTGGTGCTGTGTAATGTGTAGTAAAATGTCCTGTCTTTGTAGTGCTGTACTGTTTTGTGCTGTGTAGAGTGCAATAGAATATCATCTCTGTGTATTGCAATGTGTTGTTTGGTGCACTGTTGTGTGTAGTAGAATGTCCTGTCTGTGTAGTCCCGTACACTGTTTGGCACAGTGTAGTGTGCAGTTGAATGTCCTGTTTATGTAGTACTGTTTGGTGCAGTGCAATGTGTAGCAAAATGTTTTATCTGTGTAGTGCTGTCTGCTGTTTTGGTCAGCGTAGCATGTAGTACAATGCCCTCTCTGTGTAGTGCAGTTTAATGCAGTGTAGTGTGTAGTAGGATGCCCTTTCTGTGTATTGCAGTGTGATGTTTGGTGCAGTGTAGTGTGTAGTAGAATATCCTCTCTGTAGTGCTGTGTGCTGTTTGGTGCAGTGCAATCTGTAGTGGAATCTCCTGTCTATATAGTGTGGTGTGCTATTTTCTTGCAGTGTAGTGTGCAGTAGAATGTTCTGTCTATGGTGCACAGTATGCTGTTTGGTGCATGGCAGTGTGTGGTAGAATGTCTTCTCTCTGTAGTGCTGTGTGCTGTTTGGTGTAGTGCACTGTGTAGTAGAATGTCCTGTCTATGTAGTGCTGTGTGCTGTTTGGTGCAGTGTAGTGTATAGTAGAATGTTCTGTCTATAGAGCACAGTGTGACATTTGGTGCAGTGTAGTGTGCAGTTGAATGTCCTCTCTGTGTAGTTCCATGTGCTGTTTGCTGCTGTGTAATGTGTTGTAGAATTTCCTGTTTGTGTAGTGCTGTGCTGTTTTGTGCTGTGTAGTGTGCAGTAGAATGTCCTTTCTATGTAGTGCCATGTGTTGTTTGGTGCAGTGTAGTGTGTAATAGAATGTCCTCTATCTGTAGTGATGTATGCTATTTAGTGCAGTGCAATGTGTAGTTGAATGTCCTGTCTATGTAGTGTTGTGTGCTGTTTGGTGCAGTGAAATGTGTAGTTGAATGTCCTGCCTATGTAGTGCTGTGTCCTGTCTATGGAGCGCAGTGTGCTGTTTGGTGCAGTGTTTTGTGTAGTAGAAAGTCCTGTCTATGTAGTGCTGTATGCTGTTTGGTGCTGTGTAGAAGAATGCCTTCTCGGTAGTGCAGTGTGCTGTTTTGTGCAGTGTAGTGTGTAGTAAAATGTCCTGTCTATGTAGTGCAGTGTGCTCTTTTGTGCAGTGTAGTAGTATGCCCTGGCTGTGTAGTGCAGTCTACTGTTTTGGTGCAGTATAGTAGGATGTCCTCTCTATGAAGTGTTGTGTACTGTTTGGTGCTGTGTAGTAGAATGTCCTTTCTCTGTATTGCAGTGCGCTGTTTGATGAATGCAATGTGTAGTAGAATGTCCTGTCTATGTAGTGCAATGTGGTATTTGGTGCAGTGTAGTGTGCAGTAGAATGTCCTCTGTTTAGTGTAGTTTGCTGTTTGGTGCAGTGTAGTGAAATGTCCTCTCTGTGTACTGCTGTGTGCTGCTTGGTGTTGTATAGTGTGCAGTGGAATATCCTGTCTGTAGTAATATGTGCTGTTTGGTGCAGTGTAGTGTGTAGTAGAATGCCCTGTCTGTGTAGTGCAGTCTGCTGCTTGCTGTAGTGTACTGTGCAATAGAATGTGCTCTCTATGTAGTTCTTTGTGCTGTTTGGTGCTGTGTAATGTGTAGTAGAATGTCCTGTCTTTGTAGTGATGTACTGTTTTGTGCTGTGTAGAGTGCAATAGAATATCCTCTCTGTGTAGTGCCATGTGGTGTTTGGTGCAGTGTAGTGTGCAGTACAATGTACTCTCTCTGTAGTGCAGTGTGCTATTTGATGCAGTGTAGTGTGTAGGGAAATGTACTGTCTGTGTAGTGCTGTCTGCTGTTTTGTTCTGTGTATTGTGCCATAGAATGTCTTCTCTGTGTATTGCAATGTGCTTTTTGGTGTACTGTTGTGTGTAGTAGAATATCCTGTCTATTTAGTGCAGTGCACTGTTTGGCACAGTGTAGTGTGCAGTCGAATGTCCTTTCTATGTAGTGCTGTGTGCCGTTCGGTGCAGTGTAATGTATAACAAAATGTTCTCTCTGTGTAGTGCTGTCTGCTGTCTGTTGTTTTGTTCTGTGTAGTGTGCCGTAGAATGTCCTCTTTGTGTATTGCAATGTGCTCTTTGGTGCACTGTTGTGTGTAGTAGAATGTCCTGTCTGTGTAGTGCTGTGTGCTGTTTTTGTGCTGTGTAGTGTGCAGTAGAATTTCCTCTCTATATAGTGCTGTGAGCTGTTTGGTGCAGTGTAGTGTGTAGTTCAATGTACTCTCTATGTAATGTCATTTGTTGTTGGGTGCAGTGTAGTGTGTAGTAGAATGTCCTCTCTGTTTACTGCAGTGTGCTGTTTGGTGCAGTGTAGCATGCAGTAGAATGTCATCTCTGTGTAGTGCAGTGTGCTATCAGCTGCAGTGTAGTATGCAGAAAAAAGTTCTGTCTGTGTAGTGCTGTGTGCTGTTTTGTTCTCTGTAGTGTGCAGTAGAATGTCTTAACTGTATATTGCAATGTGCTGTTTGGTTCAGTATAGTGTGTAGCAGAATGTCCTGCCTTTGTAGTACAGTGTGTTGTTTGGTGCAGTGTAGTTTGCAGTAGAATATCCTGTCTGTGTAGTGCAGTATGCTGTTTGCTGCAGTGTAGTGTGTAGTAAAATGGCCTGTCTTTGAGGTGATGTGTGCTGTTTTATTCTGTGTAGTGTACAGTAGGATGTCCTCTCTTTGTATTTCAATGTGCTGTTTTGTTCAGTGTAGTATGTAGTAGAATGACCTCTCTATGTAGTGCTGTGTGCTGTTTTGGTGCAGTGCAATGTGTAGTAGAATGTCCTGTCTATGTAGTGCTGTGTGCTGTTTGGTGCAGCATACCATGTAGTAGAATGCCCTCGCTGTGTAGTGCAGTTTGGTGCAGTATAGTGTGTGGTAGAATGCCCTCTCTGTGTATTGCAGTGTGATATTTGGTGCAGTGTAGTGTGTAGTAGAATACGCTCTCTCTGCAGTGCAATGTGTAGTGGAATGTCCTGTCTATATACTGCTGTATGCTATTTGTTTGCAGTGTAGTGTGCAGTAGAATGTTCTGTCTATGGAGCACAGTGTGCTGTTTGGTGCTATGTAGTGTATAGTAGATTGTCCTGTCTATGTAGTGCATTGTGCTGTTTGGTGCAGTGTGTAGTAGACAGCTCTGTCTATGTAGTGCAGTGTGCTGTTTGGTGTATGGTAGTGTGTGGTAGAATGTCCTCTCTCTGTAGTGCTGTGTGCTGTTTGGTGTAGTGCACTGTGTAGTAGAGTGCCCTGTCTATGTAGTGCTGTGTGTTGTTTGGTGCAGTGTAGTGTGTAGTAGAATTTCCTGTTTGTAGAGCGCATTGTGACATTTGGTGCAGTGTATTGTGCAGTAGAATGTCCTCTCTATGTAGTTCCATGTCCTATTAGGTGCTGTTTAATGTGTTGTAGAATGTCCTGTATGTGTAGTTCTATTCTGTTTGGTGCTGGGTAGTGTGCAGTAGAATATCCTCTCATTGTTGTAACGTGTGTGGCTTGGTGCAGTGTAGTATGCAGTAGAATGTCCTCTCTCTGTAGTGCCATGTGCTGTTTTGTGTAGTGCAATGTGTAGTGGAATGTCCTGTCTATATAGTGCTGTGTGCTATTTAGTGCAGTGTAGTGTGCAGTAGAATGTTCTGTTCATTGAGCTCAGTGGGCTGTTTGGTGACATGTAGTGTATTCTAGAATGTCCTGTCTATGCAGTCCAGTGTGCTGTTTGGTGCAGTGTGTGGCAGACAGGTCTGTCTCTGTAGTGCAGTGTGCTGTTTGGTGTAGTGCACTGTGTAGTAAAATGTCCTGTCTATGTAGTGCTGTGTGTTGTTTGGTGCAGTGTAGTGTGTAGTAGAATTTCCTGTCTGCAGAGCACAGTGTGACATTTGGTGCAGTTTAGTGTGCAGTAGAATGTCCCCTCTAAGTAGTTCCAAGTGCTGTTTGGCGCTGTTCAATGTGTTGTAGAATGTCCTGTATGTGTAGTGCTATTCTGTTTGGTGTTGTGTAGTGTGCAGTAGAATATCCTCTCTTTGTTGTATCATGTGTTGTTTGGTGCAGTGTAGTATGCAGTGTAATGCCCTGTGTATGTAGTGCTGTCTGCTGTTTGGTGCAGTGTAGTGTGCAGTAGAATGTTCTGTCTATGGAGCTCAGTGTGCTGTTTGGTGCTATGTAGTGTATACTAGAATGCCCTGTCTGTGTATTGCAGTGTGCTGTTTGGTGCAGTGTGTAGTAGACAGTTCTGTCTCTGTAGTTCAGTGTGCTGTTTGGTGTAGTGCACTGTATAGTATAATGTCCTGTCTATATAGTGCAGTGTGCTGTTTGGTGCAGTGTAGTGTGTAGTAGAAAGTCCTGTCTATGTAGTGCTGTATGCTGTTTGGTGCTGTGTAGAAGAATGCCTTCTCGGTAGTGCAGTGTGCTGTTTTGTGCAGTGTAGTGTGTAGTAAAATTTCCTGTCTATGTAGTGCAGTGTGCTCTTTTGTGCAGTGTAGTAGTATGCCCTGGCTGTGTAGTGCAGTCTACTGTTTTGGTGCAGTATAGTAGGATGTCCTCTCTATGAAGTGTTGTGTACTGTTTGGTGCTGTGTAGTAGAATGTCCTTTCTCTGTATTGCAGTGCGCTGTTTGATGAATGCAATGTGTAGTAGAATGTCCTGTCTATGTAGTGCAATGTGGTATTTGGTGCAGTGTAGTGTGCAGTAGAATGTCCTCTGTTTAGTGTAGTTTGCTGTTTGGTGCAGTGTAGTGAAATGTCCTCTCTGTGTACTGCTGTGTGCTGCTTGGTGTTGTATAGTGTGCAGTGGAATATCCTGTCTGTAGTAATATGTGCTGTTTGGTGCAGTGTAGTGTGTAGTAGAATGCCCTGTCTGTGTAGTGCAGTCTGCTGCTTGCTGTAGTGTAGTGTGCAATAGAATGTGCTCTCTATGTAGTTCTTTGTGCTGTTTGGTGCTGTGTAATGTGTAGTAGAATGTCCTGTCTTTGTAGTGATGTACTGTTTTGTGCTGTGTAGAGTGCAATAGAATATCCTCTCTGTGTAGTGCCATGTGGTGTTTGGTGCAGTGTAGTGTGCAGTACAATGTACTCTCTCTGTAGTGCAGTGTGCTATTTGATGCAGTGTAGTGTGTAGGGAAATGTACTGTCTGTGTAGTGCTGTCTGCTGTTTTGTTCTGTGTATTGTGCCATAGAATGTCTTCTCTGTGTATTGCAATGTGCTCTTTGGTGTACTGTTGTGTGTAGTAGAATATCCTGTCTATTTAGTGCAGTGCACTGTTTGGCACAGTGTAGTGTGCAGTCGAATGTCCTTTCTATGTAGTGCTGTGTGCCGTTCGGTGAAGTGTAATGTATAACAAAATGTTCTCTCTGTGTAGTGCTGTCTGCTGTCTGTTGTTTTGTTCTGTGTAGTGTGCCGTAGAATGTCCTCTTTGTGTATTGCAATGTGCTCTTTGGTGCACTGTTGTGTGTAGTAGAATGTCCTGTCTGTGTAGTGCTGTGTGCTGTTTTTGTGCTGTGTAGTGTGCAGTAGAATTTCCTCTCTATATAGTGCTGTGAGCTGTTTGGTGCAGTGTAGTGTGTAGTTCAATGTACTCTCTATGTAATGTCATTTGTTGTTGGGTGCAGTGTAGTGTGTAGTAGAATGTCCTCTCTGTTTACTGCAGTGTGCTGTTTGGTGCAGTGTAGCATGCAGTAGAATGTCATCTCTGTGTAGTGCAGTGTGCTATTAGCTGCAGTGTAGTATGCAGAAAAAAGTTCTGTCTGTGTAGTGCTGTGTGCTGTTTTGTTCTCTGTAGTGTGCAGTAGAATGTCTTAACTGTATATTGCAATGTGCTGTTTGGTTCAGTATAGTGTGTAGCAGAATGTCCTGCCTTTGTAGTACAGTGTGTTGTTTGGTGCAGTGTAGTTTGCAGTAGAATATCCTGTCTGTGTAGTGCAGTATGCTGTTTGCTGCAGTGTAGTGTGTAGTAAAATGGCCTGTCTTTGAGGTGATGTGTGCTGTTTTATTCTGTGTAGTGTACAGTAGGATGTCCTCTCTTTGTATTTCAATGTGCTGTTTTGTTCAGTGTAGTATGTAGTAGAATGACCTCTCTATGTAGTGCTGTGTGCTGTTTTGGTGCAGTGCAATGTGTAGTAGAATGTCCTGTCTATGTAGTGCTGTGTGCTGTTTGGTGCAGCATACCATGTAGTAGAATGCCCTCGCTGTGTAGTGCAGTTTGGTGCAGTATAGTGTGTGGTAGAATGCCCTCTCTGTGTATTGCAGTGTGATATTTGGTGCAGTGTAGTGTGTAGTAGAATACGCTCTCTCTGCAGTGCAATGTGTAGTGGAATGTCCTGTCTATATACTGCTGTATGCTATTTGTTTGCAGTGTAGTGTGCAGTAGAATGTTCTGTCTATGGAGCACAGTGTGCTGTTTGGTGCTATGTAGTGTATAGTAGATTGTCCTGTCTATGTAGTGCATTGTGCTGTTTGGTGCAGTGTGTAGTAGACAGCTCTGTCTATGTAGTGCAGTGTGCTGTTTGGTGTATGGTAGTGTGTGGTAGAATGTCCTCTCTCTGTAGTGCTGTGTGCTGTTTGGTGTAGTGCACTGTGTAGTAGAGTGCCCTGTCTATGTAGTGCTGTGTGTTGTTTGGTGCAGTGTAGTGTGTAGTAGAATTTCCTGTTTGTAGAGCGCATTGTGACATTTGGTGCAGTGTATTGTGCAGTAGAATGTCCTCTCTATGTAGTTCCATGTCCTATTAGGTGCTGTTTAATGTGTTGTAGAATGTCCTGTATGTGTAGTTCTATTCTGTTTGGTGCTGGGTAGTGTGCAGTAGAATATCCTCTCATTGTTGTACCATGTGTGGCTTGGTGCAGTGTAGTATGCAGTAGAATGTCCTCTCTCTGTAGTGCCATGTGCTGTTTTGTGTAGTGCAATGTGTAGTGGAATGTCCTGTCTATATAGTGCTGTGTGCTATTTAGTGCAGTGTAGTGTGCAGTAGAATGTTCTGTTCATTGAGCTCAGTGGGCTGTTTGGTGACATGTAGTGTATTCTAGAATGTCCTGTCTATGCAGTCCAGTGTGCTGTTTGGTGCAGTGTGTGGCAGACAGGTCTGTCTCTGTAGTGCAGTGTACTGTTTGGTGTAGTGCACTGTGTAGTAAAATGTCCTGTCTATGTAGTGCTGTGTGTTGTTTGGTGCAGTGTAGTGTGTAGTAGAATTTCCTGTCTGCAGAGCACAGTGTGACATTTGGTGCAGTTTAGTGTGCAGTAGAATGTCCCCTCTAAGTAGTTCCAAGTGCTGTTTGGCGCTGTTCAATGTGTTGTAGAATGTCCTGTATGTGTAGTGCTATTCTGTTTGGTGTTGTGTAGTGTGCAGTAGAATATCCTCTCTTTGTTGTATCATGTGTTGTTTGGTGCAGTGTAGTATGCAGTGTAATGCCCTGTGTATGTAGTGCTGTCTGCTGTTTGGTGCAGTGTAGTGTGCAGTAGAATGTTCTGTCTATGGAGCTCAGTGTGCTGTTTGGTGCTATGTAGTGTATACTAGAATGCCCTGTCTGTGTATTGCAGTGTGCTGTTTGGTGCAGTGTGTAGTAGACAGTTCTGTCTCTGTAGTTCAGTGTGCTGTTTGGTGTAGTGCACTGTATAGTATAATGTCCTGTCTATATAGTGCTGGGTGCTGTTTGGTGCAGTGTAGTGTGTAGTAGAATTTGTTGACTATAAAGTGCAGTGTGACATTTTGTGCAGTGTAGTGTGCAGTAGAATGTCCTCTCTATGTAGTTACATGTGCTGTTTGGTGCTGTGTAATGTGTTGTAGAATGTTCTGTATGTGTAGTGCTGTGCTGTTTTGTGCTGTGTAGTGTGCAGTAGAATGTCCTCTCTATTTAGTGCCATGTGCTGTTTGGTGCACTGTAGTGTGTAATAGAATGTCCTATATCTGTAGTCCTGTGTGCTAGTTGGTGCAGTGCAATGTGTAGTTGCATGTCCTGTCTATGTGTGCTGTGTGCTGTGTGGTGCAGTGAAGTGTGAAGTAGAGTGTCCTGTCTATGGAGCACAGTGTGCTGTTTGGTGCAGTGTAGTGTGCAGTAGAATGTCCTGTTTATGGAGCACAGTGTGTTGTTTGGTGCAGTGTATTATGTAGCGGAATGTCCTGTCTATGTGGTGCTGTGTGCTATTTGGTGCTGTGTAGTAGAATGCCCTCTCCCTGTAGTACAGTGTGCAATTTGGTGCAGTGTAGTGTGTAGTAGAATGCCCAGTCTACGTAGTGCAGTGTGCTGTTTGGTGCAGTGTAGTAGGATGTCCTGTCTGTGTAGTGCAGTGTTCTGCTTGGTGCAGTGTAGTAGGATGTCCTGTCAATGAAGAGCTGTGTGCTGTTTGTCACTATGTAGTAGAATGTCCTCTCTCTGTATTGCAGTGTGCTCTTTGGTGCAGTGCAATGTGCAGTTGAATGTCCTGTCTATGTAGTATTGTGTGCTGTTTGGTGCAGTGTAGTGTGTAGTAGAATGTCCTGTCAATAGAGCACAGTGTGCTGTTTGGTGCAGTGTACTGTGCAGTAGAATGCCCTGTGTATGGAGTGTAGTGTGCTGTTTGGTGCAGTGTAGTGTGTAGTAGAATGTCCTGCCTATGTAGTGTTGTGTGCTGTTTGGTACTGTGTAGTACAGTGCCCTCTCTCTGTATTGCAGTGTGCTGTTTGGTGCAGTGTAATGTGTAGCAGAATGAACTGTCTATGTAGCGCAGTGTGCTATTTTGTGCAGTGTAGTAGGATGCCTTGTCTGTGTAGTGCAGTGTGCTCTTTGGAGCATTATTTTAGGTTGTCCTGTCTATGTAGTGCTGTGTGTCGTTTGGTGCTGTGTAGTAGTATGTCCTCTCTGTATTGCAGTGTGCTGTTTGGTGC
Source organism: Pleurodeles waltl (assembly GCF_031143425.1). Lineage (NCBI taxonomy): Eukaryota > Metazoa > Chordata > Amphibia > Caudata > Salamandridae > Pleurodeles > Pleurodeles waltl. Next base: position 1,701,600,182 of record NC_090445.1, on the reverse strand, counting down.
AGTGCAATGCGTTGTAGAAAGTCATGTCTATGTAGTGCAAGGTGGTATTTGGTGCATTGTAGTGTGCAGTAGAATGTCCTCTATGTAGTACAGTGTGCTGTTTGGTGCAGTGTCGTGAAATGTCCTTTCTGTGTAGTGCTGTGTGCTGCTTGGTGCTGTGTAGTGTGCAGTAGAATATCCCCTATATAGTAGTATATGCTGTGTAGTGCAGTGTAGTGTGTAGTAGAATGTCCTGTCTGTGTAGTGCAGTGTGCTGTTTGGTGTAGTGTGCAGTTGTATGTCCTCTCTGTGTAGTTCTGTGTTCTGTTTGGTGCTGTGTAATGTGTAGTAGAATCTTCTGACTTTTTAGTGCTGTACTGTTTTGTGCTGTGTAGAGTGCAATAGAATATCCTCTCCATGTAGTGCCATGTGCTGTTTGGTGCAGTGTAGTGTGCAGTACAATGTCATCTCTCCATAGTGCAGTGTGCTATTTGATGCAGCGTAGTGTGTAGGAAAATGTTCTGTCTGTGTAGTGCTGTCTTCTGTTTTGTTCTATGTAGTGAGCCGGAGAATGTCTGCTCTGTGTATTGCAATGTGCTGTTTGGTGCACTGTTGTGTGTAGTAAAATGTTCTGTCTGTGTAGTGCTGTGCACTGCTTGGCGCAGTATAGTGTGCAGTCGAATGTCCTGTCTGTGTAGTGCTGTGTGCTGTTTGGTGCAGTGTAGTAGAATGTTCTCCCTATGTAGTGCTGTGTGCTGTTTTGCGCTGTGTAGTGTGCAGTATAATTTTCTCTCTATGTAGTGCTGTGAGCTGTTTTGTTCTGTGTAGTATGCAATAGAATGTCTTCTCTGTGTAGTGCAATATGCTGTTTGGTTCAATATAGTGCGTAGTAGAATGTCCTGCCTGTGTAGTATAGTGTGCTCTTTGGTGCAGTGTAGTGTGCAGTAGAATGTGCTGTCTGTGTCGTGCATTGTGCTGTTTGCTGCAGTGTAGTGTTTAGTAAAATGTCATGCTTTTGTAGTGATGTGTGCTGTTTTGTTCTGTGTAATGTACAGCAGAATGTCCTCTCTGTGTATTGCAATGTGCTGTTTTGTCCAGTGTAGTGTGTAGTAGAATGTCCTGTCTGCGTAGTACAGTATGCTGTTTGGTGCAGTGCAGTTTGTAGAAGAATGTCCTCTCTATGTAGTGCCATGTGCTGTCTGGGGCTGTGTAATGTGTAGTAGAATGTTCTTTCTGTGTAGGGCTGTGTACTGTTTGGTGCAGTGCAATGTGTAGTAGAATGCCCTGTCTATGTAGTGCTGTGTGCTGTTTTGTGCAGTGTAATGAGTAGTAGAATGCCCTGACTATATAGTGCTGTGTGCTATTTTTTGCAGTGTAGTGTGCAGTAGAATGTTCTGTCTATGAAGCACAGTGTGCTGTTTGGTCCTATGTAGTGTATAGTAGAATGTCCTGTCTATGTAGTGCAGTGTGCTATTTGGTGCTGTGTGTAGTAGACAGTTATGTCTGTGTAGTGCAGTGTGCTGTTTGGTGTATGGCAGTGTGTGGTAGAATGTCCTCTCTCTGTAGTGCTGTGTGCTGTTTGGTGTAGTTCACTGTGTAGTAGAATGTCCTGTCTATAAAGTGGAGTGTGACATTTGGTGCAGTGTATTGTGCAGTAGAATGTCCTCTCTATGTAGTTCCATGTGCTGTTTGGTGCTGTGTAATGTGTTGTAGAATGTCCTGTATGTGTAGTGCTGTTCTGTTTTGTGTTGTGTAGTGTGCAGTAGAATGTCCTGTCTATGTAGTGCCATGTGCTGTTTGGTGCAGTGTAGTATGTAATAGAATGTCCTCTATCTTTAGTGCTGTGTGCTATTTGGTGCAGTGCAATGTGTAGTTGAATGTCCTGTCTATGTAGTGTTGTGTGCTGTTTGATGCAGTGTAGTGTGAAGTGGAATGACTTGCCTATGGAGCACAGTGTGCTGTTTGGTTTGGTGTGTAGTGTGAAGTACAATGTCCTGTTCATGGTGTGGAGTGTGCTGTTTGGTGCAGTGTAGTGTGTAATAGAATGTCCTGTCTATGTAGTACTATGGGCTCTTTGGTGCTGTGTAGTAAAATGCCCTCTCCCTGTAGTACAGCGTGCCAGTTGGTGCAGTGTAGTGTATAGTAGAATGTCCTGTCTAGGTAGTGCAGTGTTCTGTTTGGTGCAGTGTAGTAGGATGTCCTGTCTATGTAGTGCAGTGTTCTGTTTGGTGCAGTATAGTAGGATGTCCTGTCTATGAAGAACTGTGTGCTGTTTGGTTCACTATAGTAGGATGTCCCGTCTATGAAAAGCTGTGTGCTCTTTGGTGCTGTGTAGTAAAGTTTCCTCTCTATGCAGTGCAGTGTGCTGTTTGATGCAGTGCAAGGTGTTGTAGAATGTCCTGTCTATGTAGTGGAATGTGGTATTTGGTGCAGTGTAGTGTGTAGTAGAATGTCCTCTGTATAGTGCAGTGTGCTGCTTGGTGCTGTGTAGTGTGCAGTAGAATATCCTCTTTTTGTTGTACCGTGTGTTGTTTGGCGCAGTGTAGTATGCATTGGAATTTTGTCTCTGTGTAGTGCTGTCTGCTCTTTGTTGCACTCTTGTGTGTGGTAGAATGTCCAGTCTGTGCAGTGCAGTGCACTCTCTGGCACAGTGTAGTGTGCAGTAGAATGTCCTGTCTATGTAGTGTTGTGTGCTGTTTGGTGGAGTGGAGTGTGTAGGAGAATGCTCTCTCTATGTAGTGCAGTGTGCTGTTTCGTACTGTGTAATGTGCAGTGGAATTTCTTCTCTGTGTAGTGCTGTGTGCTCTTTGGTGCAGTCTAGCATGCAATAGAATGTCCTTTCTATGTAGTGTCAGGTGCTGTTTGTTGCAGTCAATGTGTAGTGGACTTTCTTGTCTATATAGTGCTGTGTGCTGTTTGGCGCAGTGTAGTGTGCAGTAGAATGTCCTGTCGATGGAGTGCAGTGTGCTGTTTGGTGCAGTGTAGTGTGTAGTAAAATGTCCTGTCTGTGCACTGCAGTGTGCTCTTTTGTGCAGTGTAGTAGTATGCACTGTCTGTGTAGTGCAGTCTACTGTTTGATGCAGTATAGTAGGATGTCCTGTCTATGAAGTGCTGTGTGCCTTTTGGTGCTGTGTAGTAGAATGCCCTTTCTCTGTATTGCAGTGTGCTGTTTGATGCAGTGCAATGTGTAGTAGAATGTCCTGTCTATCTAATGCAATGTGGTATTTGGTGCAGTGTAATGTGCACTAGAATATCCTTTGTGTAGTGCAGTTTGCTGTTTGCTGCAGTGTAGTGGAATGTCCTCTCTGTTTAGTGCTGTGTGCTGCTTGGTACTGTGTAGTGTACAGTAGAATATCCTCTATATAGTACTGTGTGCTGTTTGGTGCAGTGTAGTGTAGTAGAATGTCCGGTCTGTGGAGTGCAGTCTGCTGTTTGGTGTAGTGTAGTGTGCAGTAGAATGTCCTCTCTATGTAGTGTCATGTGCTGTTTGGTGCAGTGCATTATTTAGTGGAATTTCTTGTCTATATAGTGCTGTGTGCTATTTGGTACAGTGTAGTGTGCAGAGAATCTTCTGTCTATGGAGCACAGTGTGCTGTGTAGTGCAGTGTAGTGTATAGTAGAATGTCCTGTGTAGTGCTGCATGATGTGTGGTGAATGGTAGTGTGTGGTAGAATGTCCTCTCTCTGTAGTGCTCTGTGCTGTTTGGTGTAGTGCAATGTGTAGTAGAATGTCCTGTCTATGTAGTGCTGTGTGCCGTTCTGGTGCAGTGTAGTAGAGTTTCTTGTCTACAGAGCGCAGTTTGACATTTGGTGCAGTGTAGTGTGCATTAGAATTTTGTCTCTGTGTAGTGCTGTCTGCTCTTTGTTGCACTCTTGTGTGTGGTAGAATGTCCAGTCTGTGCAGTGCAGTGCACTCTTTGGCACAGTGTAGTGTGCAGTAGAATGCCCTGTCTATGTAGTGTTGTGTGCTGTTTGGTGGAGTGGAGTGTGTAGGAGAATGCTCTCTCTATGTAGTGCAGTGTGCTGTTTCGTGCTGTGTACTGTGCAGTGGAATTTCCTCTCTGTGTAGTGCTGTGTGCTCTTTGGTGCAGTCTAGCATGCAATAGAATGTCCTTTCTATGTAGTGTCAGGTGCTGTTTGTTGCAGTCAATGTGTAGTGGACTTTCTTGTCTATATAGTGCTGTGTGCTATTTGGTGCAGTGTAGTGTGCAGTAGAATGTTCTGTCGATGGAGCACAGTGTGCTGTTTGGTGCAGTGTAGTTTATAGTAGAATGTCCTGTGTAGTGCTGCATGCTATTTGGTGCATGGTGGTGTGTGGTAGAATGTCCTTTCTCTGTAGTGCTGTGTGCTGTTTGGTGTAGTGCAATGTGTAGTAGAATGTCCTGTCTATGTAGTGCTGTGTGCAGTTTGGTGCAGTATTGTGTGTAGTAGAATTTCCTGTCTACAGAGCGCTGTGTTTCGTTTGGTGTAGTGTGCAGTAGAAGGTCCTCTCTATGTAGTTCCATGTGCTGTTTGATGTTGTGTAATGTGTAATAGAATGTCCTCTATGTTTCGTTCTGTGCTGTGTAGTGTTCAAAAGAAGGTCCTCGCCATTTGCTGCCATGTCCTGTTTGGTGCAGTGTAGTGTGTAGTAGAATGTCCTTTCTGTGTAGTGCCATGTGCTGTTTGGTGCAGTGAAATGTGTAGTTGAATGTCCTGTCTATGTAGTGCTGTGTGCTGTTTGGTGCAGTGTATTACAATGCCCTGTCTATGGAGCACAGTGTGCTGTTTGGCGCAGTGTAGTGTGCAGTAGAATGTCCTGTCGATGGAGTGCAGTGTGCTGTTTGGTGCAGTGTAGTGTGTAGTAAAATGTCCTGTCTGTGCACTGCAGTGTGCTCTTTTGTGCAGTGTAGTAGTATGCACTGTCTGTGTAGTGCAGTCTACTGTTTGATGCAGTATAGTAGGATGTCCTGTCTATGAAGTGCTGTGTGCCTTTTGGTGCTGTGTAGTAGAATGTCCTTTCTCTGTATTGCAGTGTGCTGTTTGATGCAGTGCAATGTGTAGTAGAATGTCCTGTCCATCTAATGCAATGTGGTATTTGGTGCAGTGTAATGTGCGGTAGAATATCCTTTGTGTAGTGCAGTTTGCTGCAGTGTAGTGGAATGTCCTCTCTGTTTAGTGGTGTGTGCTGCTTGGTACTGTGTAGTGTACAGTAGAATATCCTCTATATAGTACTGTGTGCTGTTTGGTGCAGTGTAGTGTAGTAGAATGTCCAGTCTGTGGAGTGCAGTCTGCTGTTTGGTGTAGTGTAGTGTGCAGTAGAATGTCCTCTCTATGTAGTGTCATGTGCTGTTTGGTGCAGTGAATTATTTAGTTGAATTTCTTATCTATATAGTGCTGTGTGCTATTTGGTGCAGTGTAGTGTGCAGTAGAATGTTCTGTCTATGGAGCACAGAGTGCTGTGTAGTGCAGTGTAGTGTATAGTAGAATGTCCTGTGTAGTGCTGCATGCTGTGTAGTGAATGGTAGTGTGTGGTAGAATGTCCTCTCTCTGTAATGCTCTGTGCTGTTTGGTGTAGTGCAATGTGTAGTAGAATGTCCTGTCTATCTAGTGCTGTGTGCCGTTCTGGTGCAGTGTAGTAGAGTTTCTTGTCTACAGAGCGCAGTTTGACATTTGGTGCAGTGTAGTGTGCATTAGAATGTCCTCTCTATGTAGTTCTATGTGCTGTTTGCTGCTGTGCAATGTGTAATAGAATGTCCTCTATGTGTAGTGTTGTGCTGTTTTGTGCTGTGTAGTGTGCAGTAGAAGGTCCTCTCCTTGTGCTGCCATGTCCTGTTTGGTGCAGTGTAGTGTGTAGTAGAATGTCCTCTCTGTGTAGTGCCTTGTGCTGTTTGAGCAGTGAAATGTGTAGTTGAATGTCCTGTCTATGTAGTGCTGTGTGCTGTGTGGTGCAGTGTATTAGAATCTCCTGTCTATGGAGCACAGTGTCCTGTTTGGTGCAGTGTAGTGTGCAGTAGAATGTCCTGTCGATGGAGTGAAGTGTACTGTTTGGTGCAGTGTAATGTGTAGTAGAATGTCCTGTCTATCTAGTGGTGTATGCTGTTTGGTGCTGTGTAGAAGAATGCCCTCTATGTAGTGCAGTGTGCTGTTTGGTGCAGTGTAGTAGAATGTCCTGTCTATGCACTGCAATGTCCACTTTTGTGCAATGTAGTAGTATGCCCTGTCTGTGTAGTGCAGTCTACTGTTTGGTGCAGTATAGTAGGATATCCTGTCTATGAACTGTTTTTTTAAAATATATATCTTTTATTGCATTTATTGATTTTCAAACATGACAAAAATAATGGTTTTACTCTACTAACTCCCCAACTGTGATTGTTGAACCCGCCTCCCTCCATTTTGCACACAATCAGTCGTATAATGTTCATTAATTCGACAATTCTCCTGGGATAAACAGTGTCTCATAAACACACAACATTTTGAATTGTAGGCGTGGAGGTCTGCTCGGTTTCGGAGTCCGAGGTCTTCTGGTGTAGGGGCGTCCAGGGTCCTCAGGGTCTCCAGTATTGAGTCCCATTGTGTGGCATTGTCTCTAGGTCTTTGACCCTGAAGAGCGTCCCTTAGAAGTACTGTTCCCTCGATTTCCGCCCATTTCTCTAGTGCATTTTGCCATCTATTCACTTGTGGGCTCATTGAGTCCCTCCAATGCGAGGTTATTTCTCTTTTAGCTAAAACCAGAGCTAGTTCGATAAACCTGTTGGATGTTTTAAGAGCTGAAGGGCGAAGGAAGTTCTTCAACAATGCCACCATTGGGGATGGAGATAGAGTCCTTTCAGTGCTGGAGGAAATTTTCCTGAAGATTTCTATCCAGTATGAACCGAGATGAGGGCAACTCCATAGCATGTGTACAAGTCCTGCTGCTGGTTCAGCGCATCGAGGGCAACCGGAGTTATTAGCATTGGAGATTTTAGTTATCATTTGCGGGGTTAAGTAGGCTCTGTGGTAAATATACAAATTTATTAGTTTAAACCCTGCGTTTCTAGATACTGAGTAGATGTGGGAGGTGATCCTAGCTCACTGTGTTTCGTCAATGGTGGTGCTTAATTCTGTCTGCCATTTGGTTGTAAGCTTATTTAAGGGTACGTATGCGCTATTCTGTAAGGATTTATATATTCTTGAAATCACCCCCTTCTGTTCACCTATGGAGCAGAGAAGACTGCAGCCCCGTGGGTTGGCGGCTCAAGTGTTCGCATTTTCCATGTCTTTCGAATGATTCTGGTAATTGCACTATAGGTAAGGAACAACCCAGACGGGAGGGCAAACTGATCTTGAAATTCTGTATATGTGTGAAGCTTCCCGTTGCTATATAGATCTCCCAGTTTTGTAATGTTATGCGTTGCTAATTTATTAATACCCATCAGCATTTGGTCTCATGTAATATGTTTCAAGCAGGTTAGGGGGGCCTCCGGTGTGTATGGAGTCTTTGTGCCGGTGCGTTTTAGGTATCGTTACCAACAATATCTCATTGATTCCCACTCTAGTGGCAATTGTTGTTTAGGTTTTTTGGGGTCCAGTAATATACTCAGGATTTTTTCACGGGGGCAAGTCGAGGGGATCCGCAATTCCTCTGCAACTGGGGGTTCGTTAATTAATTTTGCTTGCCATTGTAACTGCCCTGCCCAGGGTATATCTCTAGGTCTGGGGCAGCCAAGCCTCCCTCTGCGGTGGGTCTCTGAAGGGTATGTAGTGCGATTCTGTGCCTACTCTATCCCCATATAAAGCTCGCGGTCATGGATTCCATACCTCTGAACACTGCTTTCGGGATTAGGAGTGGGATAGTGGAGAAGTAGTATAGCAGTCTAGGCAACACTATCATTTTTGGCAAGGCAATTCTTCCTGAGACCGTTAGGGGTAGCGTTTCCCAGAAGCGCATACTAGCCCTGACCCCTCTGAGTGCTCTATGTATGTTCCCTTCCAGCAGGTCTTCCATATCGTGGTATATGTTAACTCCTAAATATTTAAATGTGTTCGGGGACCAGGGCAGGCCTCTGGTGTCAATAGGTTCAGTGGTGCCTTTATTCATTGGAAAAATTGAGGATTTCCTCCAGTTGATTCAGAGTCCAGAGGCTGCTCCGTAGTTCTCCAGCATATCCGTTGCCCCGGTAGGTCTACTTCCAGGTTCCTGAGGAAGAGTAGCATGTCATCTGCATAGAGGGCGATATGACGTGTCCAGTTATTAATAGACATACCTCCAAAGAACCTCCCGGATCTGGCCATTAGGGCTAGCAGTTCCATCGCTACAGCAAAAAGAAGGGGAGATAATGGACAGCCCTGTCTGGTACCTATACCAACTGGGAAAGTGTCAGATATGGTACTACCTGTTCGCACTCTCGCAGTGGGGTTGGTGTATAGTAGTTTTGTCCAGCGTACAAATCCCTCTCCAAGTCCTAATTGTAGCATGACCTGCTCTAGATAGCCCCATCTCAGGCTGTCAAGGCTTTCTCGATGTCGACTGATATAAGTGCCGCATGTGTCAGTGTTAGCGGTATAGAGTGGAGCACTGACACCAGGCGTCTAATATTTTGGGCTGTGCTACACTGTGGGATAAAACCCGACTGATCTTGGTGAATCAGTGAGGACATGTGAGGCAGGAGTCTGTGGGCCAATACCCAGCTCAGTATTTTGTAGTCTAAGTTGAGCATGGATAATGGCCGGTAAGAGCAAACATCAGAAGGAGGTCTATTGGATTTCAGTAAGGGTATCATTATAGCTTCATTAGTTGATGGGGGTAAGCTATTAATGTTCCATGCTTCTGCATACATTGTGCAAAGATTTGGAGCCAATAGGTCTTGGTATAGGAGATAGAACTCCATAGGGAGTCCGTCCGTTCCCGGGACTTTGCCACTTGCCATGATTTGGATAGCAGTTTTGATTTCTGCGACTGATATTGATGTCGCCAGAGCCGTGCTTTCCTCGGCTCCTAGTTTGGGGAGGGCAAGCTCCTCCAACTCTCATATCTGGGAGTTACTTATTGAATCGGTGGGGGGCGCATATAATATTGAAAAGTATTTAGAGAAGCTAGCATTAATCTCCCTTTGACCATATACTCTATTACCTGGGGATTCCTCAATTTCAACAATAATTGTTTGTTGTTTAGGTGGCTTAGCCAGCCAGGCCAACAGAGCACCCGCCTTGTCCCCTTCTGCATGTTGTTTGAGTAAGTGTAGGAAAGTACCATCTTGCCTGGCATGTTACCCCCATATTTCACTGTATATATGTTGTTTTAGTGTATGTGTCACTGGGACCCTGACAGCCAGGGCCCCAGTGCTCATAAGTGTGCCCTGTATGTGTTCCCTGTGTGATGCCTAACTGTCTCACTGAGGCTCTGCTAACCAGAAACTCAGTGGTTATGCTCTCTCTGCTTTCTAAATTGTCACTAACAGGCTAGTGACCAATTTCACCAATTCACATTGGCATACTGGAGCACCCTTATAATTCCCTAGTATATGGTACTGAGGTACCTAGGGTATTGGGGTTCCAGGAGATCCCAATGGGCTGCAGCATTTCTTTTGCCACCCATAGGGAGCTCTGACAATTCTTACACAGGCCTGCCACTGCAGCCTGAGTGAAATAACGTCCACGTTATTTCACAGCCATTTACCACTGCACTTTCTGCACTGCAATTCCGACCAGGGCCGCGAATGACGGAAGCACCGCCAACAGGCTGGCGGTGCTTCCATGCCCATTCTGACCGCAGCGGTAAAGCCGCGGTCAGAAAACCGGGGCCGGCGGTTTCCAGCCGGTTTAACCCCGGCTGGGCGAATCTGCCAGGGCAGCGCTGCAAGCAGCGCTGCCTTGGGGATTCTGACCCCCTTCCCGCCAGCCTGTTTATGGTGGTTTTCACCGCCAGGAAGAGTCTGGCGGGAACGGGTGTCCTGGGGCCCCTGCACTGTCCGTGCCACTGGCATGGGCAATGCAGGGGCCCCCTAACAGGGCCCCAGCCTGCTTTTCACTGTCTGCATAGCAGACAGTGAAAAGCGCGACGGGTGCAACTGTACCCTTCGCACACCTGCAACACCGCCGGCTCCATTCGGAGCCGGCTTCAGTGTTGCAGGCCCCCTTCCCGCTGGGCCGGCGGGCACTAACATTGTTAGCGCCCGCCGGCCCAGCGGGAAGGTCGGAATGCCATCAGCGGTCTTTTGACCGCGTGGCGGCTGATTGGCGGTTCCCGTCTGGCGGGCGGCAGTCGTTGGAATCAGGGCCTATATGTCTAACCTTCACCTGGTGAAGGTTGGGTGCTAAGTTACTTAGTGTATGGGCACCCTGGCACTAGCCAAGGTGCCCCCACATCATTCAGGGCAAATTCCCCGGACTTTATGAGTGCGGGGACACCATTTCACGCGTGCACTATACATAGGTCACCACCTATGTATAGCGTCACAAAGGTAACTCCGAATATGGCCATGTAACATGTCTAAGATCATCGAATTGTCACCCCAATGCCATTGATCCCCTGAGTCTCTAGCACAGACCCGGGTACTGCCAAACTGCCTTTCCCGGGGTTTCACTGCAGCTGCTGCCAACCCCTCAGACAGGTTTCTGCCCTCCTGGGGTCCAGCCAGGCCTGGCCCAGGAAGGGAGAACCAAGGACTTCCTCAGAGAGAGGGTGTTACACCCTCTCCCTTTGGAAAAAGGTGTCAGGGCTGGGGAGGAGTAGCCTCCCCCAGCCTCTGGAAATGCTTTGATGGGCACAGATGGTGCCCATCTCTGCATAAGCCATTCTACACCAGTTCAGGGATCCCCCAGCCCTGCTCTGGCGCTAAACTGGACAAAGGAAAGGGGAGTGACCACTCCCCTGACCTGCACCTCCCAGGGGAGGTGCCCAGAGCTCCTCCAGCGTGCCCCAGACCTCTGTCATCTTGGATTCAGAGGTGTGCTGGCACACTGGACTGCTCTGAGTGGCCAGGGCCAGCAGGTGACGTCAGAGACTCTTTCTGATAGGCTCTTACCTGTGTTACTAGCCTATCCTCCTTCCTAGGTAGCCAAACCTCCTTTTCTGGCTATTTAGGGTCTCTGCTTTGGGGAATTCTTCAGATAACGAATGCAAGTGCTCATCAGAGTTCCTCTGCATCTCTCTCTTCATCTTCTGCCAAAGGATCGACCGCTGACTGCTCAGGACGCCTGCAAAACCGCAACAAAGTAGCAAAGACGGCTACTGCAACCTTGTATCGCTTCATCCTGCTGGCTTTCTCGCCTGTTTCCTGGTGGTGCATGCTCTGGGGGTAGCCTGCCTCCTTCTTGCACCAGGAGCTCTGAAGAAATCTCCCGTGGGTCGACGGAATCTTCCCCCTGCAACCGCAGGCAACAAAAGACTGCATCACCGGTCCTCTGGGTCCCCTCTGACAAGCGTGGTCCCTGGAACTCAGCAACTCTGTCCAAGTGACTCCCACAGTCCAGTGACTCTTCAGTCTAAGTTTGGTGGAGGTAAGTCCTTGCCTCCCCACGCTAGACTGCATTGCTGGGTACCACGTGATTTGCAGCTGCTTCGGCTCCTGTGCACTCTTCCAGGATTTCCTTTGTCCACAGCCAAGCCTGGGTCCCCGACACTCCAACCTGCAGTGCACAACCTTCTGAGTTGTCCTCAGGCGTCGTGGGACTCCCTTTTCTGACTTCGGGTGGACTCCGGTTCACTCCTCTTCCAAGTGCCTGTTCCGGTACTTCTGCGGGTGCTGCCTGCTTCTGTGAGGGCTCCCTCTGTCTCCTCATCCAAGTGGCGACATCCTGGTCCCTCCTGGGCCACAGCAGCATCCAAAAACCATAACCGCGACCCTTGCAGCTAGCAAGGCTTGTTTGCGGTCTTTCTGCGTGGGAACACCTCTGCAAGCTTCTTCACGACGTGGGACATCCATCTTCCAAAGGGGAAGTTTCTAGCCCTCTTCGTTCTTGCAGAATCCACAGCTTCTACCACCCGGTGCAGCTTCTTTGCACCCTCAGCTGGCATTTCCTGGGCATCTGCCCTCTCTCGACATTGTCGCGACTCTTGGACTTGGTCCCCTTGTTTCACAGGTACTCAGGTCCGGAAATCCACTGTTGTTGCATTGCTGGTGTTGGTCTTCCTTGCAGAATCCCCCTATCACGACTTCTGTGCTCTCTGGGGGTTATAGGTGCACTGTACACCTACTTTTCAGGGTCTTGGGGTGGGCTATTTTTCCAACCCTCACTGTTTTCTTACAGTCCCAGCGACCCTCTACGAGCTCACATAGGTTTGGGGTCCACTCGTTATTCGCATTCCACTTTTGGAGTATATGGTTTGTGTTGCCCCAACACCTATGTGCTCCTATTGCAATACATTGTAACTTTACACTGCTTGCATTATTTCCTTTTGCTATTACTGCATATTTTTGGTATTGTGTACATATATCTTGTGTATATTTGGCATCCTCATACTGAGGGTACTCACTGAGATACTTTTGGCATATTGTCATAAAAATAAAGTACCTTTATTTTTAGTATATCTGTGTATTGTGTTTTCTTATGATATTGTGCATATGACACCAGTGGTATAGTAGGAGCTTTGCATGTCTCCTAGTTCAGCCTAAGCTGCTCTGCTATAGCTACCTTCTATCAGCCTAAGCTGCTAGAAACACCTCTTCTACACTAATAAGGGATAACTGGACCTGGTACAGAGTGTACGTACCCCTTGGTACCCACTACAAGCCAGGCCAGCCTCCTACAGTAAGTACTGCTTATAATCGAAGCGAGACAGTCTAGTATTCACTTCAGCTATCTTGGTTCTGGTTTCGATCAGTAGAGGGGCCAGGTCAGGATGTGTAGGGCGCCTACGCTCGATGTCTCTAAGGGAGTCCTCAAGCCTTCCAAGCTCGTCTTCCATTGACTTCCGAACTCCAATATCCTCACTGATACAGATGCCTCTGGTTACTATTTTGAATGTTTCCCACTCGAGGGACCATGAGGATGCTGTGTTTTGTTTAAACAATTTGACAATGGTTGTGCGTAATAGGTGTTTGAATGCTTCGTCTTCAAGTGTTTCTGCTCTAAGGCACCATGTTGGGATCGTTAGTCTCTCCTTACTCCAGGTTAGCGAGATTATCAAGGGGTTATGGTCTGATTTGGTACGGCTAAGGTATTCGGCCGCTATCACATTGTTTTGGATTTCAGGGGATACTAAAAAAGTGTCAAGCCTAACATGCAAATCGTGTACTCTTGAGTAATATGAGTAATCCCTGTTGTGTGGGTTAAATTGCCTCCAGCAGTCTTTTAGTTGCCAATGTTGTTGCCAGTCTGTAAATGATTTGGCGGTTTTTAGGGTTTGGGTTTGTGATAGGGGTGTATGTGACCTGTCCAGATTGATGTTGGCTATGCAATTAAAGTCACCACCAATTATTGTTGGGCCTGTGAGGAGTGGGCCTATCTCACAGGATAACTTGTCAAGAAGTTTCCCTTGATCTTGGTTTGGCGCATATATACCACTGATGGTCACTTCCTTTCCCTCTAATCTTCTGGTGACCACTACATATCTCCCTTCCTTGTCTATGTTCTTGTGTAGTACTTTGAAGGGCGCTCCACGGCAGATCCACAGTAGCACCCCCCTTGCAAATGCTGAATAATTTGTGGCAAATATTTGGCCTCCCCATCTTGTTTTAAGAGCATTAACTTCTTGCTCTACTAAGTGGGTTTCCTGCAGTAGGGCCATGTGTACCCCCCTGCGTTTGAGATGGCTATATACTTTTTATCGCTTGGACATATTATTTAAGCTTCTGATATTCGGGTTATTATTTTATATTTTGTGGACATTATCTAGGGTTTTTTTTTTTCTTTTGTTTTTGTTTGCGGTGGTTAGGATGGGTGTGCGTGTCGTAGAGTTTGGATCTGTGTTTAAGTGAAAAGACTCTAGGTCGAGAATTGTCTGCTTCATTAAGGACGTGTGCCCAGGTTACCCCAATTACTGAATGAACTATTCTAAATCCCAACTCCCACTCCCCAGGACCGGTGACCAGAACTTTCCCCGTCCAAACCATTATAACTTTTCTTATTTAGTGTCCTATAGGTGGGTAGTGCCAGAGACCGAGAGCCTGCACTCCGGGCCGTTCCCGGGACCCAGCAAAATTGTATCTGCAGCCCCTAAAGTTTTATTCAAAATGTGTCTCTGACAGCCAGTTTGCAGATTGCCTCCTCTATTAACTATTACGAGTTGAATATGTTCATATCCATACTCAGTCTATTCGGCTCGTTCAGCAGGGGGTCAAATAATTTCTTCTGCTGTTCTCTGGGTTACTTTCGGTAAGCTGGTGAGGGTGTCCTGCGATGATATGGAAGAGCTCCCGCAACTCGAGTCAGGGTCTGAGATATTGCCAGAGGTCTGGGATAGAGAGCAGACTCCTCCGATTATTGCTGCTGCAGTGTCCACGGCGTCCCGCATTTCCTGGAGAGTTTAGTGTCTTGGGGGGGCGGCTTCTGTGACTCGCTTGGTATATCTGCTGCGTTTCCTGCCAGGCGTGCGGGGGGCTCTGGAGCGGTGGGCCAGGCTGGTTATATTCAGGGATTCCAGCCAGTCTCCTACTAGTTGCGGTGATAAAAAAGAAATGTGTTTTGCTGTTATACTCCACTCTGAGTTTGGCCGGGAAAAGCATTGTGTACTTTATACCATTCTCGCGCAGGACGCGCTTAGGTTCATTGAAGGAGGCCCTTTGTGTTTGTGTTCCTTTAGTAAAATCCGGAAAGATCATGACTCTCTGGTTATTTAACATAATTTCACCATGTAAGCGGGATTGCGATAGTATGTAATCTCTGTCTTTATAGTGTAACAGTTTCGCCATTATTGGTTGCGGTCTTGTTCTGGGGGGAAGAGGTCTGCCAGGCACCCTGTGGGCTCTTTCTATTGCAAAAAATGCTGAGAGCCCCTCAGGGGCCACTATTTCTCTGAGCCAGTTTTCCAGAAAGGATTCCATACTGGTTGCTGAGGATTCCGCCCCCTCCGGTACCCCAACCAATCTAAGGTTACTCCTGCGGGCGCGGTTTTCAGCATCTTCTGCTCTGGTTTCCAAGGTTTGGATCCAGGTTGAGCATTCCGTAAGTTCAGTGGATGAGGATTTCTGTGTTGATGTCACCAGAGCAAGAGTCTTTTTGTTCGTTCCCACTCTCTCTGTTAGCTTACGGTGGTCATCCCATGGTAGAGAGAGGTCTGCAGTTAGGTTATCTATTTTTTGTTCCAGTGCTTCGCGGGATTCTCTGATGGCTTGAAGGACGTGTCCAGTGTTGTCTCCTGTTGCGTGGAGCCGTCTTGGGAATTTGGATTCGGGGATTGGTCAGGCAGTTTGGTAGTCGTGGCATCATCCTGGTTCTGATCCTCGCGCTTTTTGGGTTTACCCATTGTTGGATCAGTTATGTATTCAAGTAGGGGAATGATCTTGTCTGATGAGTTCAGGGGCACTCTGTTCTGAGGTTTCCGCCTTGTGAGTTTTCCTGTTGCCCCCAGAGTCCACCAACTTTCACCAGGTTCGCGGGGGTTTTATGACAATGAGGGATGTTCAAGCCTCTTCCCTCCCTCTGTTTTGATCGGGCATCGGTTTAGTGTCCGGTTGCCAGGATGGGTGGGGGAGGGGCCAGGATCTCGAGTGCTTTGAGACTTTTATAGAACTGTCCAGCGCTGGACAGTTAGTGGGTAGTGAGATTGTTCTTCCCTCCTCCTCAAGGGATCTAGTGCTCCTCCGGGTGACCCTCTCCTGAGGATTGTGCGTGGATGTGGAGTGCCCTGTTCGGGAGCTCAAGTGTAGCCTTTTTGCGTATCCCCCGCTACCGGCTTTGTGGGGGTGCCTCTCAAGCTGTCCGCAGCTCCTCACCTCATTGGAGCCACCAGCCGGCGAATCAGCAGTTTCTTCCCGGTTACGGACGGGCGGGTTGTTCTACCCTCACCCGCCCGCACCGGTGCACCGCTCGCCCACTTATCTACTCACCAGCCTCTCCCAGGGTGAGTAGGGGGGCTCGCCGCTGCCGGGGGTTCACTTTGGAGGGCAGGGAAATAATTTCTGCGGTTGCTGAGCGTTCGTCCTTTCTTCTCCACCGCGCAGCTTTAACAGGGCCGGCACTCGGGCACGGCCGCCATCTTGGCTCCCGGCGGCAGCGGGGTCTACTCGCCGGTTTCTCTTTAATCACCAGCCCGATTGTGCCAGTGTCTGATCCTTTTTGACCAGGCAGATTTCCGACGTTGGGGTTGTGGATTGTTGTCGGTGCAGAGCTCTTTTTTCAGTAATTAAACGGGCTGGGCCCCGTTCTCGGCCCTGGAGCGTCACGCTAGGCGTGCAGCTTCATCGGCTGCAGCCCACGCCCCCCCCCCTGTCTATGAACTGTTGTGTGCTGTTTGGTGCTGTGTAGTAGAATGTCTTTTCTCTGTATTGCAGTGTGCTGTTTGATGCAGTGCAATGTGTAGTAGAATGCCCTATGTAGTGCAATGTGGTATTTGGTGCAGTGTGGTGTGCAGTAGAATGTCTTCTGTGTAGTGCAGTTTGCTGTTTGGTGCAGTGTAGTGGAATGTCCTCTGTGTAGTGCTCTGTGTTGCTTGGTGCTGTGTAGTGTGCAATAGAATATCCTCTATATAGTACTATGTGCTGTTTGGTGCAGTGTATTATGTAGTAGAATGCCCTGTCTGTGGAGAGCAGTCTGCTGTTTGGTGTAGTGTAGTGTGCAGTAGAATGTCCTCTCTATGTAGTTCCATGTGCTGTTAGATGCTGTGTAATGTGTAATAGAATGTCCTCTATGTGTAGTGCTGTGCTGTTTTGTGCTGTGTAGTGTGCAGTAGAAGGTCCACGCCATGTGCTGCCATGTCCTGGTTGGTGCAATGTAGTGTGTAATAGAATGTCCTTTCTGTGTAGTGCTGTGTGCTGTTCGGTGCAGTGAAATGTGTAGATGAATGTCCTGTCTATGTAGTGCTGTGTGCTGTTTGGTGCAGTGTATTACAATGTCCTGTCTATGGAGCACAGTGTGCTGTTTGGTGCAGTGTAGTGTGCAGTAGAATGTCCTGTCGATGGAGCGCAGTGTGCTGTTTGGTGCAGTGTAGTGGGTAGTAGAATGTCCTGTCTGTACACTGCAGTGTGCTCTTTTGTGCAGTGTAGTAGTATGCAGTCTACTGTTTGATGCAGTATAGTAGGATGTCCTGCCGATGAAGTGATGTATGCCTTTTGGTGCTGTGTAGTAGAATGTCCTTTCTCTGTATTGCAGTGTGCTGTTTGATGCAGTGCAATGTGTAGTAGAATGTCCTGTCTATGTAATGCAATGTTGTATTTGATGCAGTGTAGTGTGCCGTAGAATGTCCTTTGTGTAGTGCAGTTTGCAGTTTGGTGCAGTGTAGTGGAATGTCCTCTCTGTTTAGTGCTGTGTGCTGCTTGGTGCTGTGTAGTGTGCAGTCAAATATCCTCTGTATAGTACTGTGTGCTGTTTGGTGCAGTGTAGTGTGTAGTACAATATCCTGTCTGTGTAGTACAGTGTGCTGTTTGGTGCAGTGTAGTGTGCAGTAGAATGTCCTCTCTATGTAGTGCCATGTGCTGTTTGGTGCAGTGCAGTTTGTAGTAGAATGTCCTCTCTATGTAGTGCCGTGTGCTGTTTAGTCAATCAATCATAGGATTTATAAAGCGCATTACGTACCCGTGAGGGTTTCAAGGCGCTGGGGGGGGAGGGGGGAGCTGTTGTTACTGGTCGAAGAGCCAGGTCTTGAGGAGTCTTCTGAAGGTGAGTAGGTCTTGAGTCTGTCGCAGGGTGGTGGGGAGGGTGTTCCAGGTTTTGGCAGCGAGGTATGAGAAGGATCTGCCGCCGGAGGTCTTTCTTCAGATGCGGGGGACGACGGCGAGGGCGAGGTTAGTGGAGCGGAGCTGACGGGTGGGGGTATAGAAGCTGAGTCTGTTGTTTAGGTAGGCTGGTCCAGTGTCGTGGAGTGCTTTGTGAGCATGGGTAAGAAGCTTGAAAGTGATCCTTTTGTCCACAGGGAGCCAGTGAAGGTTTCTTAGGTGGTGGGAGATGCGGCTGTGGCGGGGTACGTTGAGGATCAGCCGGGCGGAGGCGTTTTGGATGCGTTGGAGGCGTAGTAGGTCTTTTGCTGGGATGCCTGTGTAGAGTGCGTTGCCGTAGTCCAGCCTGCTGCTGACGAGGGCCTGTGTCACTGTCCTTCTTGTTTCTGTCGGGATCCACTTGTAGATTCTGCGGAGCATGCGGAGTGTGTTGTAGCAGGAGGAGGAGACTGCGTTGACCTGTTTAGACAAAGTGAGGGAGGAGTCGTGGATGAAGCACAGATTGCCAGCGTGGTCTGACGGTGTCGGCGGGGTTCCTAGTGCGGTGGGCCACCAGGAGTCGTCCCAGGCGGAGGGGGTGGGTCTGAGGATGAGGACCTCCGTCTTGTCTGAGTTCAGTTTCAGACGGCTGTTTCTCATCCATTCGGCGATGGATTTCATTCCCTCGTGGAGGTTGGTTTTGGCGGTGCGCGGGTCTTTGGTGAGTGAGAGGATGAGCTGGGTGTCGTTGGCGTAGGTGAGAATGTTGAGTTTATGTTTTCAGGCCACTTGTGTGAGGGGGGCCATGTAGATGTTGAACAGCGTCGGGCTGAGGGATGAGCCTTGGGAAACGCCGCAGATGATGTCGGTGGCTTCGGAGCGGAAGGGGGGGAGGCGGACTCTCTGGGTTCTGCCGGAGAGGAATGAGACGATCCAGTCGAGGGCTTTTTCTTGAATTCCGGTTTCGTGGAGGCGTGATTTCAGTGTGCGGTGGCAGACTGTGTCGAAGGCGGCAGATAGGTCCAGGAGGATGAGGGCTGATGTTTCGCCGTTGTCCATTTGGCGTCTGATGTTGTCTGTGATGGCGAGAAGGGCGGTTTTGGTGCTGTGATTTCGTCTGAAGCCAGACTGGGAGGGGTCTAGGATGCCGTTGTCTTCGAGGTGGCCGGTTAGTTGTGTGTTGACGATTTTTTCAATCACCATTGCTGCGAAAGGGAGCAGGGAGATGGGTCGGAAGTTCTTGAGGTCGTAGGGATCTGCTTTGGGCTTCTTGAGGAGGGCGTGGATTTCGGTGTGTTTCCATTTTTCAGCAAATGTCGCTGTTTCAAAGGAGATGTTGATGACCTTCCGTAGTTGGGGGCGATGGCGGAGTCGGCTTTGTTGTATACGTGGTGGGGGCAGGGGTCTGACGGAGATCCTGAGTGGATGGAGTTCATGATCTTGCGTGTCTCTGTGTCGTTCACGTAGGTCCAGGAGGTCAGGTGGTTTGCACATGTGGAGTGTTCGGGGGTGGGGTCTGGCGTGGGAGTGGTGTCAAAGCTGTTGTGGATGTCGGTGATCTTCCGGTGGAAGAAGGTCGATAGTACGTTGCAGAGTTCTTGGGATGGAAGGATGTCGTTGACGTTGGCGCTGGGGTTGGAGAGTTCTTTCACAATGCTGAAGAGCTCTTTACTGTTGTGTGCGTTGTTGTCCAGGCGGTCTTTGAAGTGGGATCGTTTGGCTTGCCTGATGAGTTGGTGGTGCTTGCGGATGGCGTCCTTGTGGGCTGTGAGGCTGTCAGGTGTGTGTTTGAGGAGCCATTCCTTTTTTAGCTTCCGGCAGTCGCGTTTGGAGTTCAGGAGCTCGTTGAAGACATTATACTGCACACTACACAGAACAAAACAGCACACAACACTAAACAGACAGAACATTTTGCTACACACTACACTGCACCAAACAACACATGCCACTACATAGAGAGGACATTCTACTACAAACTGTACTGCACCAAACAGCTCACAGCACTATATAGAGAGGAAATTCTACTGCACACTACACAGCACAAAGCAGCACACAACACTACATAGAGAACGTTTTGCTACACATTACACTGAAGAGCTCTTTGCTGTTGTGTGCGTTGTTGTCCAGGCGGTCTTTGAAGTGGGATCGTTTGGCTTGTCTGATGAGTTGGTGGTGCTTGTGGGTGGCGTCCTTGTGGGCTGTGAGGCTGTCAGGTGTGTGTTTGAGGAGCCATTCCTTTTTTAGCTTCCGGCAGTCGCGTTTGGAGTTTAGGAGCTCGTCGGTGAACCAGGTGGCTTTTCTTCTGGCTTGGTTGTCAGTGGTTTTTTTTGTGTGGCGCGAGGGTGTTGGCGCAGTCGTTGATCCACGGGGCGAGGTAGTGGGCGGCGGTGTCTGGGTCGGTGGAGTCGGGGGTGGGTTCTGGGCGAGGGCGTTGGTAAGCTGGTCTTCCGTAACTTTGCTCCAGCATCGGCGGGGTGGTTGTTGGGAGCGATGGTGCTCGGTATGTTTCTTGTAGGTGAAGTGGATGCAGTGGTAGTCGGTCCAGTGGAGTACAGTGGTATGGTTGAAGGTGACGTGGGCACTTGAGGAGAAGATAGGATCAAGTGTGTGGCCGGCGATGTGGGTTGGTGTGTTGACGAGTTGTCTGAGGCCGTGGTTGGTGAGGCTGTCGATCAGAGTAGTGGAGTTGGTGTCGTTGTTGTTCTCCAGGTGGAAATTTAGGTCCCCGAGGAGGATGTAATCCGTTGAGGTGAGTGCGTGGGTGCTGGTGAGGTCGGCGAGGGATTCGCTGAATGGTGCTCGTGGTCCGGGGGGGTCTGTAGATGAGCATTCCTCTGAGAGTGGTGTTGGGGTCGTGTGGATGCGGAAGTGTAGGTGTTCGGCGGTCTTGAGGGATTTGTGGGCTATGGCTATGCCTCCTCCGATTCCGTTGTTGCGGTCCCTATGGATGATATTGTAGCCGTCCGGGATGGCTATTGCGATGTCGGGCGCCGAGGAGTCGTTCCACCAGGTTTCGGTCAGGAAGGCTACGTCTGGGGCGGTGGAGTCGAGCAGGTCCCAGAGCTCGATGGCGTGCTTGCGTGCGGAGCGGGTGTTGAGGAGTATGCAGTGGAAGTGGTTAGTTTTGGTCTTTGTTTGTTTCGTTGTTCTGTCGCAGGTGAATCTGCAGGTGCGGCATGCAAAGGGTCATTGGGTGTTCCTTGGTGAGGGCTGGGAGCATGCTGTGATGCAGCCAGGGTTGAGGGCGTTGAGTTGGTCAGCCGTGTAGCGGCGTCTGGAGGTGCAGGGGTCTCGCGGACCGGGGGGGGTGGCGCTGGGCGTGGTCCAGGCGCAGACGGGCGCAGACGGGCGCAGACGGGCTTGCCTTTGGCGCGCCGCGGCTGCCATAAGAGGAGGGGAGGGTGGGAGTGGCAGCTGGGAGGCGGGAGGGCTTGTCCTACGGGAGGGCTGGGGGGTGGGCCAGCAGGGGACGCAGCGGCGGGAAAGAGAAAGTGAAAAACAGTGAGAGAAGGAGGGGGAGGCGGGAGGGCCCGCAGGGGACGCAGCGGTGGGAAAGTGAAAAACGGTGAGAGAAGGAGGGGGGGGGGGGGGCGGAAGGGGCCGCAGGGGATGCAGCGGCAGGAAAGTGAAAAACTGTGAAAGAAGGAGGGGGGAGGCACCGCAGGGGACGCAGCGGCGGGGAAAGAGACAAAGTGAGGACGGGAGGGAGGAGGTGGCGCAGAGGGCAAAGCGGGGAGCGACCTACCTGCAGCAGCAGGGTCAAAGGTTGCTCTTTAGTGTGCAATAGAATGTTCTCTCTGTGTAGTGCTGTGTGCTGTTTGGTGCAGTGCAATGTGTAGTAGAATGTCCTGTCTATGTAGTGCTGTGTGCTGTTTGGTTCAGCGTAGTGTGTAGGTGAATGTCCTCTCTCTGTAGTGCTCTGTGCGGTTTGGTGCAGTGCAATGTTTAGTAGAATGTCCCGTCTATGTAGAGCCATGTGCTGTTTGGTGCAGTGTAGTGTGTAGTAAAATGTCCTCTCTACGAAGCGCAGTGTGCTGTTTGGTGAAGCGTAGTGTGCAGTAGAATGTCCTCTCGTAGTAGTTCCATGTGTTGTTTGGTTATGTGTAATGTGTAGTAGGATGTCCTGTATGTGAGGTACTGTGCTGTGTAGTGTGCAATTAAATGTCCTCTGTATTTAGTGCTGTGTGCTGTTTGGTGCCGAGTTGCGTGCAGTAGAATGTCCTCTCTATTTAGTCCTGTGTGCTGTTTTGTGCAGTGTAGTGTGAAGTAGAATGTCCTGTATGTGTAGTGCAGTGTGCTGTTTGATGTAGTGTAGTGTGCAGTAGAATGTCCTGTCTATTGAGGATAGTGTGTTGTTTGGTGCAGTGTAGTGTGTAGTAGGATGTTCTGTCTATGTAGTGCTGTGTTCTGGTTGGTGAAGTGTACTGTGTAGAAGGATGTTCTCTGCGTAGTGCAGTGTTCGCAGTGTTGTGTGTAGTAAAATGTCCTATCTATGTAGTGCTGCATGCTGTTTAGTGCAGTGTAGTGTGTAGCAGAATGTCCTCTCTCTGTAGTGGTCTGTGCTGTTTGGTGCAGTGCAATGTTTAGTAGAATGTCCTGTCTATGTAATGCTGTGTGCTGTTTGGTGCAGTATAGTGTGTAGTAGAATGCCCTGTCTATAGAGCGCAATGTTCTGTTTGGCGCAGTGTAGTGTGCAGTAGAATGTCCTCTCGTAGTAGTTCCATAGGCTGTTTGGTGGTGTGTAATGTGTAGTGGAATGTCCTGTATGTGTAATGATGTGCTGTTTTGTGCTGTGTAGTGTGCAGTAGTATGTCCTCTCTCTCTGTAGTGCTGTGTGCTGTTTGGTATAGTGCAATGTGTAGGAAAATGTCCTGTCTATGTAGTGCTGTGTGCTGTTTGGTGCAATGTAGTGTGTAGTAGTATTTCCTGTCTTTAGAGCGCAGTGTGGCGTTTGGTGCAGTGTAGTGTGCAGTAGAATGTCCTCTCTGTAGTTCTATGTGCTGTTTGCTGCTGTGTAATGTGTAATCGAATGTCTTGTATGTGTAGTGCTATGCTCTTTTATGCTGTGTAGTGTGCAGTAGAATGTCCTCTCTATGTACTGCCATGTGGTGTTTGGTGCAGTGTGTAGTAGAATGTCCTCTCTAGTGCCATGTGCTGTTTGGTGCAGTAAAATGTCCTGTCTATGTAGTGCTGTGTGCTGTTTGATGCAGTGTAGTAGAATGTCCTGTCTATGGAGCGCAGTATGCTGTTTGGTGCAGTGTAGTGTGCAGTAGAATGTCCTGTTGATGGAGTGCAGTGTGCTGCTTGGTGCTGTGTAGTAGAATGCCCTCTCTGTAGTGCTGTGTGCTGGTTGGGCAGTTTAGTGTGTAGTAGAATGTCCTATGTAGTGCTGTGTGCTGTTTGGGAAGTGTAGTGTGTAGTAGAATGTCCTGTCTATTAGTGATGTGTGCTGTTTGGTGCTGTGTAGTAGAATGCCCTCTCTCTGTAGTGTAGTGTGCTGTTTGGTGCAGTGTAGCATGCAGTAGGATGTCCTCGCTCTGTAGTGCCATGTGCTGTTTGGTGCAGAGTATTGTGCAGTAGGATGGCCTATCTCTGTAGTGCTGCATGCTGTGTGTAGTAGATTGTCCTTTCTCTGTAGTGCCATGTGCTGTTTGGTGCAGTGTAATGTATAGTAGGATGTCCTGTCTGTAGTGTTGTGTGCTGTTCAGTGCAGTGGAGTGTGTGGTAGAATGTCTTCTTTGTCGTGCAGTGTGCTGTTCAGTGTAGTGGATTGTCCTCTCTCTGTAGTGCTGTTTGGTGCAGTGTGTGCTCTAAATGAAAGCACTCTTTAGTGCAGTGATCAGTCTAGTGCTGTATGCTCTCTAGCACAGCTGCTCCTTCCAGATGTGGTGTAAATTAATCATATAAAACATGAAGCAGTAATTACAGCCTTTATTTGTGTCATTAAATCTCTAATTCTGAATCTCTTCTCTGCAGTGATGGTGACTCTGGATCCTGACTCAGCTCATCCTCAGCTCCTCCTGTCTGAGGGGGGGAGACTTGTGAGATGGACAGGCACAGCACAGCCCCTGCCGGACACCCCCAAGAGATTCACCTTCTACCCCTGTGTGCTGGGGAGCGAGGGGTTCACCTCTGGCAGACATTACTGGGAGGTGCAGCTGCTGCTGGAGGGGAGAGAATGGCATGTGGGGGTCGCAGCAGAGTCTGTGGACAGGAAGGGAGGGGTCACACGGTCACCTGAGGGGGGAGTCTGGGCTGTGCGGGGTTATAAAGGTCAGTACAAGGCTCTCACCTCCCCTCAGACCCCTTTGTCCCCTCAAGAGAAGCCCCTTAAGCTGGGGGTGTATCTGGACTACGAGGGGGGGCGGCTGTCCCTGTACAATGCGGACTCCATGGAGCTTCTCTACACCTTCCCTCGGGCCCCCTTCACACAGAGGCTCTTCCCCTACTTCTATCTCTACTGGGGAGGAGCGGAGCTGAGGCTGGTGTGAGAGCTGCAGCGAGCTTCAGCCCTTCATCCTCCCCGCCCCCTTCACACAGAGGCTCTTCCCCTTCTTCTCTCTCTGGGGAGCGGAGCTGAGGCTGGTGTGAGAGCTGCAGAGAGCTTCAGCCCTTCATCCTCCCCGCCCCCTTCACACAGAGGCTCTTCCCTACTTCTGTCTGTACTGGGGGTAACCCAGCCCCTCATCCCTCAGCATCCCCCCTCACCCGCCCCCTTCTGCAGTGATAACAATGTGACCAGAGCACAAGCAGAGACACAAACATGACCTCAGAACCCTTCCTGCCCCTGCCCGGGGACAGGGCTATTACTAGTGAACTCAGAGGCAAGATAGTGTCACGTGAACCCTGTTTGTAACCCAGATTCAGGGCGGGTTTAGGACAGTGCGACTGGTGCAGCCACACCTGTACTAGCCTGGGAGAGGCTCTGTTCAGAAATAACGTTGGCATTAAAAGCAGCTGCTGTTTTCTTGTGTGTCCAGCAGGTTTCAGGCAACAATAAAAAATACCAAGATAATGCAGGTGATTCATGTTTCTGCTGGGAGGAGGTGGCAGTTGTGGATCATCGTGAAGGAGCACAGAGGGTTAATGTACCTGCGGCAAAGAAGGTGTACATGCAGATCACAGAAGGGTGATCCTCATTGGGTAGTGTAACATTTCCTACAGACTGATCTACAAATGTATTCATTGCCTCTGTACAATGTGTATTTAGACTAAAGTGCTTCGACACCCTAGGGTTAGTATGAGTAGCACTATAAGATGAAAGTCATGCATGTGAGGCAGGAGCTGTGTAGAGGTGAGTGACACCATTGGAAGGTGGAAGTGAGGGAATCTTTGGAGAAGGTGGCCATGGGGGGAGGGGCGCCAAAAAAGATGGTCCTACCAGGACCTCTAACTCTAAAGCCGGCCCTGCCCAGATTATTATCGATAAAGCTACGATATAGTCTATTTAATCAACCACAACAGGTTTTTGTAGAACTGGTATTCTAAACTCACAGATGTGAAGGTGCTTTTATGTGCGATAGTGAAATAAATGGAGGATCAGCGATGTCAAATATTTGCCTAAAATCACACAATCTGGTTAAGCGGGGAAGCCGTGATTAATCCAGGTTTTCTAGTCTCACTCTGTACAAATCAGCCACTAAATGGTTTCTATCTGACTCTTTTTCACCTTAAATGTTGATGCTTTTGTGTTCCATCACCAGTGAATTATGCTGATATTTCTTTGCCAGGGTTTAAAACTTCTTTTCTTGGACAGTGTTTTTGTAACATGTGAAGATGGCTGGACCAGTGAAGATATATCACAATACAGAACCATGGACCGGATTTAAGAGGGCCCAGCGCCTCCTTGCGATACACATTAGCGCCATTTTGTTTTACGCTGATGTGGCCAACGAGGCCAAATATGCTGTGCCAGGTTTACAAAGTGGCGCATTGCATGCATTCCTCACTCTGTAACCCCTTGCGCCACATTAGGCCTGCGCCAGGCACAATGTATGCAAGGGGGGCGTTCCCAAGTTAGTGGGGGTGAAAAAATGGCACAAATAAATCTAAAAGATTTTTTGTGCCATTTTTTGAGGCATTTTTTACGCCTGCACCGAGCAAGTGTTAAAAGGAGGCAACCCATTATTTCAAATGGGCCTCAAGGAGCTTTGCAGGATTAGAGCCAAAGTTTTTGACGATAATCCTGCAAAGTGCCAAACTAGCGCGAAAAATGTTGATGCTAGTTCCCTAACTACTGCCATGGTGCTGCGTATCTTAAATACGGCGCACACATGGTGGCGCTAGGGGGCGCTAAGGGGCACAAGAGATGTGCACTGCATTTGATGCAACGCCACTTTTCTTAAATCTGCCCTTGTATTGTAAACCATACAGTGCGTACACTGTAAAGATTCCATCGCAATTACAGGCGTCCATGTATACGTTGTTTTCTCGCGAACCATCTGCGCTGCTGCACAAGCCATATTGTAATTTACATAACATGCACTGTGCAAAGGTATGCAGACTCTGTGAACAATGTGCAATAATTTTATATTCCAGCACAAATGCAACACAATATCATCCTCCTGCAGGCATTTCATGACTCCAAAACCATCTCCAGGTTGTGCAGACATATTGGGTCGTTTTAGATTGTTTGAACACATTTTTCCAGATGTTATTGTGTATGTCCAGGCCATCCTGTTTTAAAAGTAGAGTGTTCTTATGTCATGAAACTTTAAGAACACCAGTTAGATGTGTGACCCTCAAAGGCAAATTTATCTTTCAAACCAACACAGTGTGCATGCTGGGACTGAGATGACAAGGTACCTAACAGCAAGCAACAAACTACATGTCCCAACATGCAAAGTGCTATTGACACAAATGAATCAGGGCTGGGGTTATCACTTGGAGTAAGGTTTTGACACAAGGACAAACCAATCAGAATTATTTTGCTACAAATTTTAAATGTTGCTCTTGGGAGAGTGTGAGTTACTGTGGGGTCAAAGACTGAGCAACAAGTGATCCCCTCAGAGTAGTGAAGTCAAGCAGTCCAAGGGTTACTCAGGGAAAAGGTGTGGGATTAGAAACCAAGAACTCAGGAAAGTATAAAACAGTTAAATTATTGTCCAGACAGTGCTTGTACTTGAAAAATGTACAGTACTTTAATCACAAACACACAGCTCAGGCCTGTACACAAAAAGTAGAAGGTAGAAAGATGCACCTGGTTATATTCCAGGAGATGAGTGGGGCTGGTCCATGGGGGGAATCAGCCAGAGATAACCAAGGCTCCCCCTGACTTTTGTAAGTAAGGAGTATTCTGCGGACAGTGAATGTTCAGCAGGACAGTTGTGGAAGAGGACAGATGTGCAGTAGGACAGTTGTACAATAGGACAGAAGGATGAATAGGACACGGCCCTCAGTCTCTCAGCACTCTCTCTTGGTCTGTAGTTCACCCCCTTTCCTTCTAGAATTGTCTTTGGTGGTCCCTTCCTATAAGGTCTCAGTTCACACTGCACCTCACCTGTAGTTTGAAGTAAGTAGAAATAATCACCAGGCGCTGAACACTGGTTCTGGTGTTTATTGGCGTAAGCAGATGTCGACAGACAACCCAGGCTGCTCGCAGTCAGTTCCCAGCCGTGTCCCTCACCCACATTCCTAGAATCCACATAACGTGGAGGTGCCACAAGGGAACACAATAAATGGACTTAAGGCCACTAGTACTTCAATAACCTTTATTCACACAGTTTTCATGATGAAATATTCCATAGTTCACTAGAGGGTGTTGTCACTGAGTTCAGGGGGCGCCTCTCCACACGTGCACGTGCTCACACACAGCTCCTGGGGGCAGCCAGGCGGACTCTGTCTCTGCCCTGCCTTGAGCACTTACTTCCCTGGGTGTCCAGACACACGTGTCTGCAGTCCAGGTGAGGGAGGAGAGAGAGGGAGGTAGGAGTGATGGTGAAGGAGGAGTAGAGAGAGAACGAGAGCGTGGTAAAAGTGGAGGGGAAGAGGAGAGGAAGAGTGATAGAAGTGGAGGGGAGCGATATGAGGGTGAGAGCAAGTGTATGGGGGAGGAAGAGAATGGGGTGAGAAAGATACACTGTGGGGGCAGGAGAGAGAAAGAAGGGGAGAGAGGTGGAGCGGGGAGAGAAAGAGAGATCGAGTGAGAGGGGAAGTCGTGGGAAAGTGAGTGTGATAGAGGAAGAGGGAGGAGGTGGAGAGTGAATGTTAGAGAGAAAGAGGGTGGGTGGAGGTAGCGGGGGAGAGAGAGAGAGAGAGAGGCTGCCAGCAGTCAGTCTGCAGGGCGAGTGTCTGCTCAGATGAAGGCGCTGCACGGCTGATGGTTGTCCGGCTCCCACCACCTGTTGATGGACTGAGTGACCTGGGCCCTTCACAGCTGCATTAAGAGTACACCATGCTTATGACCTGCCCAGGTAGACCCTATGGGATAGCAGGGTCTGTAACCTAGTGCCTAGCTGCCCCAGCCTGAGGATCAGGGGAGCCCAGTTAAAGTGCATCACAGCGCAGGAGGGTACCCACAGGTTCCTGTCTGGAGGCCCAGAAGCTTCAATGCTTAAAGTATCATCTAGTTCTAGGTAGTTCTAGAATAAGACTCCTAGGGTGAGGTGTTAGCGCCTCGTGCTGCGAGGGGAACCCCTAACTCGTTCCCGTAGAGAGGAGACAAAAGGGAAAGAGTTGAGTGCTTATGTGACTGAACTTTCCCTTTCTGTCACTCTATGAATGAGAGACTTGGACTCCGGGGGCATAAGTGGGACTAATTCACCCCAATAAATCCCATATAATGAGGTGAAGGTGCCCAGGTCTATTGAATCCATGGAGTAAACGCCCTGTTTGGTCTCAGGTTCTGCAGCGAGGTAGGATTTTCCTCTTTTTTAATTTGTTTTTATTGTTGTTTTCAGGTCATATCCACCCTGTTAGACCTGAGAGCCTTAGGGTGGTCTCCCCCAAACCTTCTGCCTGTCTGCCTCACCTTCTTGTTGATTTCATTTTGCTCGCCCTAGGAGTCTGGCACTTTACCACTGTTGACCAGAGCACTTTACCATTGTTGACCAGAGCACTTTACCACTGTTGAACAGTGCACTTTACCACTGTTGAACAGGGAACTTTACCACTGTTGTCCAG
Source organism: Pleurodeles waltl (assembly GCF_031143425.1). Classification (NCBI taxonomy): domain Eukaryota; kingdom Metazoa; phylum Chordata; class Amphibia; order Caudata; family Salamandridae; genus Pleurodeles; species Pleurodeles waltl. Next base: position 1,701,571,330 of record NC_090445.1, on the reverse strand, counting down.
AGCACTTTACCACTGTTGACCAGAGCACTTTACCACTGTTGACCAGAGCACTTTACCACTGTTGAACAGGGAACTTTACCACTGTTGAAAAGTGCATTTTACCACTGTTTAACAGGGAACTTTACCACTGTTGAACAGTGCGCTTTACCACTGTTGACCAGCGCATGTTCTCTTTCCCCAAAACAAGGTTTGATTGGTATATCCACAATTGGCATATTTAATTTACTTATAAGTCCCAGTAAAGTGCACTACATATGCCCAGGGCCTGCAAATTAAATGCTAATAGTGAGACTGCAGCACTGCTTGTGCCACCCATTCAAGTAGCCCAGTGTGCAGTTTACACTGCCATGTTGACTTGGCATTGAAAACCTCTTGTTAAGTCTTAAACTCCCACTTTATTACATATAAGTCACCCCTGAGGTAGGCCCTAGGTAGCCCATAGGGCAGGGTGCTATGTAACCAAAAGCTAGGCATGTACTTTTAAGTTTTAAATGTCCTGGTAGTAACACAAATCCCACATTTGTTTTTCACTACTGTGGCCCCTACCACTCTCATAGGTTAAAACTGGGGATTCCTTATTACATTTAATACACTGTACTTCTTAACTGAGAAGGAGTAGGCAAGACATATCTTCTTTAATGGTAAAGGAGGAGTTGAGGTTACTTTTTTGGAAAATACAACTTTTAGGAAGTTAGATTGTTTTCCTGCTCTTAGCCATTTCGTGATTGTTGCCTGTCTCTGATCACTGGCTGGGCTGAGTGACAGTTCTTTTTGTATATTCCCTCCAGAGAGTCCCACAGAAAGGAAGACTGGGTGTAACTTTATGCACATTCCTGGGAGGACGGGAGGGAGGAGCTGGGTACAGCCTCATACTTACATCTGAGTAGGCTGGGCTTTGTCCATGCACACATGGCTGCATACCCCCCTGTAGTGAGTCTGGAGCCAGGGCAGGATGAAAATACCTGTGTACACTTCAAAGACCATTCTTTGAAGTCACCTCCACTTCAAGGGCACCACTGGGAATAAGTAATGGACCTCCAACCCTACCAACTCAGAACACTGCAGGACTTGTGAACAACTCTGCCAGGAAGAAGGGCTGCTGTGCTGCTACAAGGACTGCCACTTTGGACTGCTGCTCTGGAAGAACAGCTTTTCTGCTGGTTGCCCTGCTGTCTGCTGCCCTGCTGAGGAAGGAATTGGCTCTTCTCACTTGAACCCTGAGTGACTCCAAGGGTTTGCGGCTTGCCTCCTGTTTTGCTAAGTCTCAGGGATATAAAAGACTTCTCTACAACTTACAAACAGCACCTGGACTCTGTCTGCTGTGAGTCCTGCTCTCCCAAGTGGTGCCAATCCAGTCCTGAGCCCATAAAAGTTAGTTTAAAGTGCTGAAACTGTGTAATTCCACACATCAATGAAGTTGTTTTGATCGGAATCAGTGCATCTCCCTCGATGCCAATGCAATGCTGTTGCTGCCTGGACTGTGAACTCCACATCACCAACTGTGCGACACATCGTCTCCTGTTTCCAACGCAGCTCCTCAATTGTACGGGTCAGTGCTGACACATTGATACGTGCTGCTTGCATCGCCTTCCGCCCTGAGGCTTGATGACATCCAATCGACCCAGTTTTCTTCGCATAATGACTCTCGATGCATCTGCGCCAGTGTGCAGCTTGGAACCGACTCATTGCCTCCATCTGCAAGATCGATGCAATGCATCGCCTCCATTGCTCCCCACATCTCCATCGACGTCACCAAGGTACTGTTCAGCGGGCCAACGCAGGTCCCTGTACATGACCCACATTCCATTGCGGTCGGCCCGAACTTTTGGATTTGACCTGATCAGGCGCGACCAGATCCCCACTTCTACTTATTGGATTTTTGTCATTGTTATCTTGTTGTGTTCATAAAGATCTGATCTATTTGTCTAACTTGGTGTGGAGTCTTTTTGTGGTGTTTTCACTGTGTTACTGTTTGAAGTGTTGCACAAATACTTTACACATTGCCTCGTAATTTAAGCCTGCCTGCTCAGTTCCAAGCTACCAGAGGATGAGCACAGGATAATTTATAGTGTGTATCTGACCTACCCTACCTAGGATTGTGGTTCCTGCTTGGACAGAGTGCATAACACTGCCAACCAGAAACCCAATTTGTAACACACCCCATGTTTTCCACTGTAGTACAGTCATCGTAACACAGCGTATTATTTCTAGTATTAACAACATAATGATGCATTTCTCTGAGAAGAAGCAAAGCTGAGGCTGGTTTAGGGGCTGCGCCCCCACGACTCAACCCCTCAGCAATTTAACTGAGGGTGGTATAGGAGCTGCTGTCCTCCTCACCTGCTATACAGTTCCTACAAATTAAGTAGGGCTGTGTATCTGGACAACAAGAACTTCAGAATATAGTAACTCAGTTCACATATATCATCAGAATTTTTTTAATTCCTAAGCTAGCTCACAGTACCCCATCTGAGCCCCGAATCTTACAAGGGTACCAGATGGTATCAGCAACTTCGAACATGACCACTCTTTATTCCCCATGGAACTCACAGAAACAGATCTCCCCTTTTGTTGTTACTTTGCATGCCCAAGGTAAACACAAGAAATATACGAAAATAGCTTTTCAAACATTTATTGAAACAATGGTATTATTGTATAGAAAGAGTGAGCTGGAATTATTAGGCAGAAGAAACAAAGCATTGTAACTATTATGAGAATAGTGAAAAAGATAAACAGTTCAACTATTATAACATTACTATGTGATTATACTGCTATCTAATACTATCAAGAACATAGTGGGAGTAACCTCTGCCAGATCCTCTGGGATAGCCTACCCACATAACTGAATATAATGTGTCTGAAAGCCAGCCTGTGTAGAACAGGCTATTGTCCTTTGCAGGATAGAGGTCAGAGTCAGCAGAGCTGAATCTCAGTCACAGTGCGTCGTGTTCCAGGACAATCCCAGCAGAAGTGCACTTCTGCTAAATTGAATGCAGAGACTGTTAATATTTTAAAACCACTGTTCCAATCGCACTGTGTCAAAGGTGCAGAGCTGAATTGATGGTTTGTCTGGGGCCTTACAGCTGTCTCCAACCGAAAATGTAAATTCAAGGGCATCGTGTTCTATGTGCCTAGCCTTGTACAGAGAATACGAACAACTTAATTGCTTGCTAAGAAATTAACTACATGTATAATAGCTTTTCAGCACATTATTGTGTAACTATAAAGTCACCATTAGAAACAGATGTCAAGTTAAAACTTGAAACTAAATGGAGACTCAGAGCGGGGCCTGTTGTTTCACAACAAAGGCACACCATTTGGCACATGTTTTTATATTTGATCTGTTTGAGGAAGAAATAAAGTTATGTAGCAGATGATGGCTTATCTGCCAATGGCGGTATATCCACAGTTATGCAGGAAACCCAGTCATGCATTATCGCATAACTCCTGTGTTTGTGCTCACACATATGATGAATTCCAACTTACAAGATTTATTAAATTATTGCAGTCTCATGAAAACCACAAAAGATGGATGGCGTAGTTATTATAAAAACACTCTGTGCTGTTGTGAGAAAGTGAAGCATGTTTTACTGCATTGAAATACATTCATTACTTTCAGGACCAGAAAGACCACAGTGTGGAATGACCAGGGCTATCAAAACTATGATGACCTAGATCGTGAGGACCAGGAGGAATAGGAAAGACCAGGAGGTGAAGGCCAGTGGGATCAGCATCAGAAGGTCTGTGATTTTCAGACTCAGGAGGACTATAAAACAGAATAACAAGGACTAGATGGACCAGAGTGACCCACACAATGGGACTAAAAGAACCAGGGGAGGAGGAAAAGGACCCAAGAGGACCAGGACAGTCAGACCAGAGTCAGAGGGACAAGAGAAGGGGGCAAGGAACAGGATAACAGGGCCGGAGGACCACAAGGACTAGAATGGGGCAGAAGGACCAGGAAGACTTGAAGGGCTAAGAAAACCAGGACCAGTGATGCCAGCAACAGAAGCCTAGATTCAGGAGGACCAGACATAGATGGTCAAGAACTAGGAAGACCAGGACTACATACCAGGACCATACTACAGGACCAGGAGCAGAACATAAGCAACAGGCAAACCATGGGGACTAGGTGATCCAAATGAGAAGGTTGAGAGGGAAACCAGAATCAGGGTGGGAAGGATAAAAAGGGCCATGATCGTGAGCGTGTGAACTGGAAGGACCAGGAGAACAGGGGCAGGAGTACCTGAGAATGACTAAGAGAAGGACTAGGACTGGTAAGGTAGTGCATGGAACAATCGAGGCAAGCATGAAGGAGAGGCTCTGGACCATCAGAACTAGGGAAGGCAAGAATTATCATTAGTGGGCCAGAATTATTTATTGCAGAACCTTGAGGACAAGGAGCAAGAGGACTAGGAAAACTAGAGAATCAGAGTAAGATTTAGGAGGCCTAAAAAGACTGGGATAATGGCCACAAGGACAAGAGACCAGGGTAAGCAGGACAGGGATAAGAAAGACTAGTGGGACTAGGATCAAGGGCTCCAGGTGGACCAAGGTCAAGAGGTTGAGGGTCAGAGTAAGGAGTACTAGGATCAAGGGGACCAGGGTCTGGAGTACCAAGTGGAGCAGATCAACCAGTATCTGGGATAGCAGGGCGAGGATAAGGAGGATGAGTTGAAACAAGGCCCACCACCCGAAAGAGGAAGACCAAGGAGACTGGGAGAGGCTTAGAAGGATCCAAACAAAGATAGCCAGCACAAAGAGGGCCAGGATCAGTGGATGCAGCATTAGAAGGGCCAAAAACACAAGAGCAGGGATAGCGGGGCAATGATGATCCACTCCAGGAAAACAAGTACTAATAGGGTCAAGATTATGGGAGACCAGGACATGAGAAGACAGGTTGACCAAAGAAGGCAGCAGGACTAGGACCTGTGGGAGGAGTGACAAGATTAACAGGGTAAGGAGGATTAGAAGAATCAAGACTAGGGGCCTAGGGTCAAGAGGACCTGGAAAGAAATGGACCAAGAAGGAGGATTAGGGTGGCACTGAGGAATTGCCAGGAGGGCCAGGATTAGAAGGACTAGGTATCAAAGAGCTGAACAAGAAGGGCCAGGATCAGGAGGATGAAGTCCAGATGGCACAAAATCAACAGGAGTGCAAGGACTGTGAACACCAGGAACAGAAGGACCAGGATGAGGCAGACAAGGATCAGGAATACTAGAACATCAGGACCTGGAAAAATAGGAGGAGGGGCCTAATAAACGAGTGCCACAAAGGCCACAACTAAGAATCTCAGAGCCCGTAGGACTAGTGGAGCCATAACCAAGGGGACTGGGAGACTCAGGATCATCAGGGCATGGATGACATGGAAACTGAAGGACCAGAACAGTGGGACCTAGTACCAGAATATTATAAGCCAGGAGGACAAGGCCAGGCTGCTAAGACCAAGAAGGCCGGGAGGAGGAACTGGGGGGCATATTTATGAGATTGTCATGCAGCATGAGTCACCTTGCTGTGCAGCTCTGCATGACCGGGAAACGGCAGCTTTGCACCGTATTTAAGTCAATACAGCACATTCCTGCCTTTTCACCAGCACTGGTGACCTTTTGACAGCCTAGCGCCAACACAGGAACCCTTGCACCAAGGTGCAAGGGTGCCTCCATTGCGTGCAGGATTGTTTATGTGCAGGACGGGGCACCTTCCTGCACAATAACAATCCCCTGAGGCTTTTTCCTCTTTCTATGTGTTCTGCAGATTTGTTAGGATTAGGATATTTCTCCTTGTTACACCTGACATGGAGAAGCATAGGTTTTACATGCATTCCCAGCTCTACCACTTCTGGTAAAACTGGGAATGCATCAAAATCCATGGATGTTGCGTGGGAACACCTATGGATGCGCCTCCATGGTGCAGAGTAATCAAGTGCAGCAATTAGCGCTGCGTTGCATTACTCAAGATTTATGAAGCAGATCAGGGCCACACAAGGTGGCCTTGTGTGGCTTAATACATCTAATTTTTCAGTTGCGTCGCTCTTGCACCACATTGCATGGTGCAGAGTGACACAAAGAGGCTCGTAAATAAGCCGTTGGATGACCAGAACATGGGTCATTAGGACAAAGATAGACATGTTAGCACAGAACTAGGATAACAAACAGCAGGAGGACTTGGAGGACCAAAGCCAGGAGGATCAGAAGGACAAGGACTAATGGGACCAGGGCTAGGAGGACCACAAATTACTATGAAAGAAAGGGCTAGGATCAGGAAGTACAGGGAAGGAGGAGCACAAGATCCAGGAATCAGTGTGCCCAGGACTGGAAGGACCAAGAGGACCAGAACAACCCTGAAAAGAAGAACTGGAACAGGACCACGAGGAGGACCAGGTTTAGGAGGCATAGAAGGATCAGGTGGAAGAGGAAGAGGATTTGGAAGTGAAGTGATTCGAGGTCACATGTATTAAAAAATCTTCCTTGTAAACACTTCTTACTCGTGTTTTGTAGGCTGCCCCCTAGGGACCTTCACCTATATCTGCATTGTTGCAATACTAATGATAAGTGTGTGCTCAAAACTCCCAGTATGCAAAGTGGATAAAATGCCAGGACTGTCGCACATAATATGGGCCACTTGTCCGACAGCAGAGAAGCCTTGAGGGCCATTATGGGAGAGAGTTCTGAGTGATGGCGTAGAAGGTCTATGTGACAGCAGGCGTTGTCTGATGCTGGTAGAGGCCTGAGGGTGAATCAGAGGGACTGAAACTTGTCAGAGGGACCAAAAGGTGGATGGGTGAAAGGAGCTGTGGTTTGTGAAGGATGGCAGGAGGGTTTGAGACACTCTGAGTATCGCAAATGCGTAATGGCTAATAACCGGGGTTCAGAGGGATGTCAGGATCAGCAAAGGGGAGCGCAGGATCAGGCTCAAACTCGGGATCTGATAAATGGAAGAAGGGGGTCAGAGAAAGGACGAAGGGGCCAGAGAAGCAACAGATAGAGAGACAGACTATGCTTTACAAGGGGCTGGGAGTGCCAGTTGTGTCAGCACCGAGAAACAAGGTCAGCAGTGGTGATCTGAGCACTAGAGGAGGGGTCTGCAAAGCTCTGTAGTGAATGTGAAGGGTGCTTGAGAGGTGTATAAGACAGACATATTTGGAAGGCTGGCAAAGAGGCTCGGAGTGTCAAGGCTGATAGATTATTCTGCAAAACTGCTGGCTGCCCAAGAAACCTGACGAGAGATACAGGGGTTTTAAGGCTGGATAAAGGGTTGGAAGGGTTCTGAGGCCAGGAGAGATGATGCATAAATGGTCTGGGGCTGACAGGTGGATTATTGGGGCCAAAAGAAAAAAAATCAGAAAGCGAAGTGAGGTGTTATAAAGACATTAGAGAGTCTGGGATAGCCGCAGCCTCTGAGGGTTGGCAAATGGATGCACAGACTTTTGAGGGGCATCAAGTCTAGTGTCATAGGTGACAGGGGGAATGAAAGCTGGCAAAAGTGAGTACTTGAGTGCTGGCAGAGCAATGTGAAGTCTGACAAGGTGCTGGAGTGAGGTATGATCAGCAAAGGGGTTTCTCTGTGCAGTCAAGGGTATGGGTCGATCTCTCTGAGCTGAAACGGTGATACGCAGTTCTGAGCATTGAGCTCTCGACTGTGACACCTTGCTTCCACGAGCGTTGTGCTTTTCCTTCTCCTGCAACAGTGTCAATGTGTCAGTTGTGCTCCAAGCAGACTAGAGATGCGTCAATTTTTCTGGTGCAAGTTTCTGAGTCCACTTCCAATGAACCAGCCACAGGAGCAGCGATAGAAATATCCCTGAGTCTCAAGCAACAAGAGGCAAGCCTACAAGCCCTTGGTGATCACTTAGTGTGCAAGGCAGAGTCCAGCTCTTCCTCAGCAGGTTCAGAGGGCAGCAGGACAGCTGACAAGGCCGTGTCCACTCAGCTGAATTCCAGGTTCCGCTGGAGCGAAGAAAATACAACTCTCACCCCTAAACACTATTCCCTCGTATCTGAACTGAACAGGGAACGAGCAAATAGTCTCTGGGGGGAAAGGCATAGGGAACAGGGATTTGGGAAGGGAAGAGAAACAAAAACACTGGTTCACAAAGGAGCATCACTGTTGTTATGAGAAAGTTGCCTTGGGAGTTTGGCGCAGGAATTTCTAAGACAAAATACAAATCAAAATCTAAAGAACTACATATATCACAGAGTCTTTCTGCAAAATTACAATAATTATTATCATTTGATTGAGCAATCGCTGAGTCTTTCAGCAAAATCACAACAATCATTAGCACTTGAATGCTCAACTATTAAATACACTTTTGTAACTCACACCAAAATCGTTATAAAATCAAACTTGTAAATTTGTCTTTTGTTATTCATTTTCACACAATAGACTCACTCCAAAAATAATCAGAATAAGCGACTAATTTTGCATAGATATCGAGTGATGCTTTCAGGAGTTCACAACACTTAACTTTAATGCTGCCTTTAAAAATACTTCTCAAGCTGTCTTCTGAAAATAGTCTTGTATCATGGGTTTCTCAGCATCGGCAAATGTTTTTCATAATGCACTAAAGATCACTAAAGATCACTTACCTCGAGAAGGTTCAAAACAGGGGAACAAGAGGGGGATTACTCACGAACCAACTTCTCCTAGAATGTTTGCATTTATTTCAGGGAGATGGAATACTGTTCGTACATTCTCCAGCTGCTGTGAAAGTAATCCGTTCCAGAGAGGGAAGCTCTGATGAAGCCTCGCACTGAAATGACGACTCCAGAAAAGAATCACGGAAACTCCATCTGAACCGGGAACATCTGCGAGATGACTCGAAGCCAAGCACAGGAAACTCCTTGGCAGTTCTATTTATAGACTGGAGATGAGTCATCAGACACATGCTGGTGATGAGTCATCAATCACTTCTGATGATTCATATGTAGGAATTTAATGCCTCCATAAACCATTTGGCACACAGTTCACAAATGGGACAACACTTGCTTTTATGAATATAAACAAACATGCAATGTAGTTTTCCTCACTAGTTACAGGGAAGTGCTGTGCTGTAAACACATTCATGACATATTTCATCGTTCTTCATACAAGCTGATTTATTTTGTGAGGGTGCAGCAAGAAGCATGCGTGTGTGAGTGTGAATCCTAACAACAGCAATGCAGAAAAGCAGTCCTTCCAGGTTAGCAGTCCAGCAGAGTAACGGTCCTTTATGCAGCACAGCAGTTCTTCTGACAGAGTCCAGTTGTAGGCTTGGATGTGTCTATTTTGGTGGAGTCAGAGTCCCAATACTAATACCCAGTTGTGCCTCTGAAGTGAGGTGACTTCATAGAAGGGTGTTTGAAGTGCACAGATGTCCTTTTTTTCAAGCATGTGCCCCAGACTATCAGAAGGGAATAATCATCATCTTTCTAGTCTCTTCAGATAAACTTGAAGAAGCAGAAGCACTGTGGAGTAAGAGACGGCTCCATCACGGGCCTCCCAAATCACTGTGATTTGGCCCTTGGTATAAATCTCTACCACCTTTGACAAATTAACTTGGACACATTTGAATGTTCTCTTTGATGGTTATTGGGACCTTTTAAGCATGTTCAGGTGCGACTGTATTTAAGCCACTTTTAGCACTTACTTGCTATGGGGCAATTGCATTAACTCCTTGTTTGCAGTTCCACCGGGTGGTATATGGCTGTTGAAATATGCACTAGGCAAAGTGTTACGTAGTTCCACTGTTAGACAGCAGCCAGGAAAATAGTGCATTTTCTCTGCTATTTGAATGGCCAATGGCTAAATTATGCATACCATCTGCTATTTAATCACGGGCAGATGAGGAATGAGGTTTCTTTGCTATCTGTACAGACACTGACCAAATAATAGATAATGGCATCTATTTAACTAGCATTTAAGTAAATAGTGAAAGAAATCCTGTTTGTCCACCCAAACTTCATCCCCCAGCTTCCATCCAACACCCTTCACACAGTTATCATCATACGTGGACTATACATTCTTTGATACTTCTCCCTTCTTTTAACATTGCTCTCTTCATCCAATTCCCAGTCATCTAGTTTTCTCCTCTGTTCTGGAAGCATCCACGCTACAATGAGTTTGGAAGATCAAATTCTTCCTTTCAACTCAAAGAAAAGTGACTTCCGTGTCACAGAATTAGGTGTATTGCGATGTTCCCTCCATGTATCTCTCAAAACCTCTCTGATAGGAGTCTTTGAATTAATTGCACTTTGAACATACAACTTGACCAGTGTAGGGGAGGGGAGTTTAGGGTGTTACACCCCCTAATAAATGCATTCTCTAGTAAATAGTTGGGTACAGATGCTTTCAGTTGGTGTGCTGATAACTCTGTCGGATTTCACCTGGAATTTCTACATAAACACACAGACAAACACATACACTCGGTCTGCTCTCTTTTTGTAGGTCTAGAAAATGTTGGTTATCTCACAAAATATTGTTTTTAAGGACCCCTTACAATCTGCACTCTGCTCCCTTTCTACTGCCCCTTAAACTCTCCTTCTGCACTGCTTCTCTAATAATGTATTTTAACATGATATGTCAGCATGGTTGATGCTGAAGCTAACACCCCGCTAATCTTACAGACCAAGGTACGCCCCTGGACTTGACCACTCTGTTCATACACTAAGCAAGGCTATTGGCTTGTGGAGAATAAAGAACAGTTCTGTGGTAATCAATCAACATACTCTTGAGAAAGTCTTGCACTTCTTCATACTCAAACTGCACTCCGTGGTCTATTGTCACTCTTTGAATTCCTTCACACTCAAATTCATCCTTCAGAGAGTCAATCATGGTACAGTTGTTGCACGACATTCACACATCTGTTGAACACATATTTGGACATATAGGCCCTCATTACAACCCTGGCGGACGGCGGTAAAATGGAGAAAAGTACTGCCAACAAGCTGGCGGTACGTTCCCCTATATTATGACATTGGCGGTTTGGCTCAAGTCAACCCGCCAATGTACCACACCGTCCGCCACGGCGGTAACGAATGCCGGGCTGGAGACTGCAGTCTCCAGCCAGGCGGCCATCACTAGCCCGCCTGCGGGATTATGACCCCGCCTACCGCCATGGTTTTCGTGGCTTCCTTACCACCACGAAAACCATGGGGGTAGGCAGTATCAGTGACAGGGAATCCCTTCCCTGTCACTGATAGGGGTCTTCCCCGACCCCTCCCCTGGTTTCCCCCAACTCCAGACCCCTCCACGACATACACGCACCATCCAACACATGCATATACACACTCATACCCACATTCATCCACGCATGCATACATCCATTCATACACACATCCACACACACATTCAGACATACACGCACACACACATGCACACAACACAACATACACACACTCCCACATCCATACACGCACACACGGACAACACGCATCTCACACCCGCCTACACACACGCACAGAGACCCCCCACACACACACAACACCTTCCACCCCACTTCCCTGTCGGAGCACTCGACTTCCATGATTTCAGGGGGCCCTCCGGCAGGAGACGGGGCAGGGCGCTGCTGCCAGCAGCAGCGTCTGCCAACAGAACACCGCCAGGCCGTATCCTGGGTCCTGATACAGTTACCACCATCTGCCCCCATGGCCGCAGCCGGAATTCCCCCATCCTTCTGGCGGAATTCTGGATACTGTCATAATTTGGTGGGCGGTTGATCGCCGCGGCAACGGTCTTTTGACGGCCGTCGCCACGGCGATAGGCGGCATTTACCGCCAATGTCATAATGAGGGCCATAATCTACAAGCAACAGTACATACCTTTCAATATGAGGCAACATTTCTAGTGGGCCTATGAATATGGGCCTGATTTAGAGTTGACGGGTTACTGTGTCACAAACTTGGCGGATATCCTGTCTGCAGTATTACGATCTGCATAGGCTATAAAGGGATCATAATATGGCAGATGGGGTCTCCATCACATTTGTGATGGAGTAACCCCCTCAACCAGACACTAAATCAGGCCCAAAGTCTAAAGTTCCAGACAGAACCTCTATCAGAGATAAAGGCACATTGTGTGGTGTTTTACACTCATCATTTTCTGCACACTGCCAGCAGGCTTTAACTCACCTGCCTACCTGACTATCAGGTTTTGGCCACCAATACAGTCCACGTATCCTTGCCTTTTTCAATACAATTAACAAAACAATCACAATCTAGTATATAGAGAGTGAGCTGCGATAATTAGGCAGATGAAACAAAGCAAAGTAATCAGCATTACAAATATGGTAAAGAAAAGGAACAGTCCAACCATGATGCATGTGGTACTAGATGGTTTAGAGATTGTAGAAGTTCTAGATTTTATCGAGGTTCCCACCTAACCCTAAGCCTATACTCGAGAGCGTAGGGGGTGTATCCCTCTTGCTGGCCCAATCTTAGGGATTAGCCCCAGCCCCATACCTAGAGGATGTCAGGAGTCGGCCTGTGATGTAGATGGCAATCCTTTCCGGCCAGTAGATTAGCACCAGCTGAACAGCATATCAAACAGCATTCGTCCCAGGACGGTCGTGGCTGGCATGCCCTCTGCCCCTCCTGGGTCAGTGTATCACTTATATAATTAAAACATGCTGAATAGAAAGCACAGTCCTGATGTAAAGCTGTGTCTAGGTGGTAGAAGCTGTCACCTGAGCAGGCAACACAAGCTAGCAGATTGTGTACCATTTTCTTATCCTTGGACAGAAAGTACAGATCACATGTAGTGCAAAGGCTAACTAAACAAGCTGCGTGTTCTCTATGTTTGTTGAATAAAACAAAGGTTATTGCTAAATGCCTCTTTGCTAAAACAAATAAAATATGAAATATAAAATGAAGCTAAACAAATCTAAAACAGGGGGAACAAACACGGGCCCATGAGGTCCACATGACAGAAGCTAAGGTTTGAGATGATCTATCATTAGATTTGCCATATTACTAACATTATGATCCCAAGGCCCAGCATCCCCCTACAACAGAGTATTGTGTTTGAATAATTTCACCATCCCCAACTCTCAAATAGTTCTGAAAATTCTTTCGGAATGTCATACCCATCCTCACCCTAGGATACTAGTAAAATTTATTCTGAGGGATTAGGCCTAAGATTCATTTTTCCTGCATTACCTCAGTGCCTGAGATTGTCACGTAAAAGTACCATGTCCTTAAGTGCAGTAAAACCGTATAGTTTGTTTCTCACTTTGCTAGCTGAGCTCCGAGTACTGTTTATTAAAGGCCACAAGGTGGCGATGGTGTACAACGGGAGGTATAGAATTCTCTGTATATTACAAGAAATATGTATCTCACAATCACAGAAACTCCGATCCCAGCCAAACGAACCACAAAGTTTCGAAGATTTAACACAAAACCAGACACCCTCCTAATTAGCGTACAAAAGCACCCCCTCCTCAAACCATGGTACCAAACACAGCATTGCTTTCAGCGGGCAGGAGTAAATACCATGTTCCTCCCGCCATGCGGGCAGCAGGCGGGAAGATGGAGAGTGGGGTGCGCTTGCCAGCCCCCACAGTTTCTCGCTGCTAAATCAGGTGTAATTTCTGATATTTATGTTTCCCTCGGCTTCATTGCTTGATTTTGCTCATGAGAAGTGTCACATCTTGTAAAGTAGAAATTCATACACAAGCCACCTGGTATTCAGAGCATCCAGCTGGGTTCAAGGCTCCCCAGAATGTGCCATGCAGAAACAAGGTGTCCCCCTTCACTCTGCATGTGCAGAGCGGTGAGACAGCTGTGATGGGACCACCCTGATGTGCCCACCACGGCAATCAGTTTAATGTCTCATCAACTGTTGTGTTCAAGGTCATCACTTGCACATCAGGAGCATTGTTACAAACACAAAGTGACATTTGTGTAGGGTGACCAGACGTCCCGGATTTTCCCGGACAGTCCCGGCACGCTTTTCTTAATTTTAACTAAATGTCCTGTTTTTTTGGGCAAAGGTCAGAATATAAAATAAATGTCCTGGTTTTTGGGACAAAGGTCAAATTATCTAGGGAAGTATAAGTGAAAGTATGCTCTCCTTTAACAGACGCCTATAAAGTATGAAATATTTAAAGTAATTTATCTGTTACTGTCAGGCAACACAGTCCCCTGTCTGCTCCCAGCAGAGATACTGAATGGGGAGCAGAGAGAGGTGGGTGGGGCGGGTTGGGGGTGCAGGGTGGGAGTTCAAGCCATAGCTAATTTTATAAATGTAGTCTTGTAAATGTGTGTGTGTGTGTATATATATATGTACCCACACACACACACACGTATGAGCACACATTCACAAAGCTACGCAAAAAAATTGGACATGCCAGATACAAAAAGTGAGAGTAAAGTCTTTAGTCCTTCTTTTATGTCTGACCTGTCCTGGTTTTTGCTCCTCAAAATCTGGTCACCTTACATTTGTGGGTCCACAGGTCGATGGTCCACAGCTAAGATCAGGTTCCAGTTGTCACCAAAGGTAAAAGAAGGCTGTAAAACAAGTCAGTGCCCCTCTTGAGTGCTTGTCCCTTACTCAGGTGAGTCATTCATTACAAAGAGCATCAAACTTACAGGAAGACATCCGGACAGCAATGGTGTCTGCTGTTTAACCAGCAGCAGGACAAATACTAGTCTCTTCTTTGCTGTTTGCACGGCTGCGGCCCAACAGGACATTATCAGTGCTATTTACCATCTTATATAATGAAGGTTCTCTGCCATTTCCAAGGTCACTGACTAAGTATTAAATAATCTCTACCATAAACTCAGCTGCTGGATAAACAGCAAAAAATCGCACTCTTTATCCGGCGGCCGGATAAATAGCTGCACCTGTTCTTAAAGCTGCAGAGTCAGGAACCAGAAGTGAGGGAACAACAGAGGAGCTGTGGGAGGGTCCAGGATGTCACCTGTCCCATTAATTAATGCACTTTAGAAGCCTGTATGTTATTATGTAATGACAACATATGAAATAACTGGAACTCATCCCGCTCCCATTCTGCCCACTCTGCGGACCTGTTCACTCTCTCCATGTCTGATGCCCCACTCTGATTGTGTTCTCCTACCTTGTACAATCCGGGTCCATTACTGCCCAGTACTCCTTGCTGATTCCCTCTTCCCTCTACCTTGTACCATCTGGGTCCATTACTACCCAGTACTGCCCGCTGACCCTCTCTTCCTTCTATCTTGTACCGCCTGGGTCTATTTCTGCCCAGTACTGCCTGCTGATCCCCTCTTCTCTCTACCTTTTTACTGTCCAGGTCCATTACTGCCCAGTACTGCCTGCTGACCCCACTTCCCTCTACCTTGTACCATCCGGGTCCATTACTGCCCAGTACTGCCTGCTGACCCCCCTTCCCTCTACCTTGTACTGTCTGGGCCCATTACTGCCCAGTACTGCCTGTTGATCCCCTCTTCCCTCTACCTTGTACCGTCCGGATCCATTACTGCCTAGTACTGGCTGCTGATCCCCTCTTCCCTCTACCTTGTACTGCCCAGGTCCTATAATGCCCAGTACTGCCTGCCTACCACCCGTTCCACCGCCTTGTACCGTCTGGTCCATTATTGCCCAGTACTGCCTGCTGATCCCCTCTTCCCTCTACCTTGTACCATCCGAGTCCATTACCGCCCAGTACTGCCTGCTGGCCACCCTTTTCTCTACCTTGTACCGTCTGGGTCCATTACTACCCAGTACTACCTGCTGACCCCCCTTCCCTCTACCTAGTACCATCCGGGTCTTGTGCTGCCCAGTACCCCCTGCTGATCCCCTCTTCCCTCTACCTTGTACTATCCGGGTCCATTACTGCCCTGTACGGCCTGCTGATCCCCCTTCCTTCTACCTTGTACCGTCAGGGTCCATTCCTGCCCAGTACTGCCTGCTGACCCCCTTCACTCTAGCTTGTAACATCTGGGTCCTATAATGCCCAGTACTGCCTGCTGATCCCTCTTCCCTCTACCTTGCACCGTCCGGATCCATAGCTGCCCAGTACTGCCTGCTGATCCCCTCTTCCCTCTACCTTGTACTGTCCCGGTCCATTACTGCCCAGTACTGCCTGCTGATCCCTTCTTCCCTCTACCTTGTACTGTTCCGGTCCTATAGTGTCCAGTACTGCCTGCTGATCCCTCTTCCTTCTGCCTTGTACCCTCCACGTCCATTACTGTCCAGTACTGCCTGCTGATTCCCTCTATCTTGTACTGTCCGGGTCCATTACTGCCCAGTACTGCCTGCTGACCCCCCTTCCCTCTACCTTGTACTGTCCGGGACCATTACAGCCCAGTACTGCCTGCTGATCCCCCTTCCCTCTAGCATGTAAAATCTGGGTACTATACTGCCCAGTGCTGCCTGCGTATCCCCCTTCCTTGTACCTTGTACCGTTTGGGTCTATTACTGCCCAGTACTGCCTGCTGATCCCCTCTTCCCTCTACCTTGTACCGTCCGGATCCATTACTGCCTAGTACTGGCTGCTGATCCCCTATTCCCTCTACCTTGTACTGTCCAGGTCCTATATTGTCCAGTACTGCCTGCTGACCATCCTTTCCACCACCTTGTACAGTGTGGGTCCTTTACTGTCCAGAACTGCCTGCTGATCTCCCCTTCCCTCTACCTTGTACCTTCTGCGTCCATTACTGCCCAGTACTTCATGCCGACCCTCCTTCCCTCTACTTTGTAACATCTGGTCCATTACTGCCTGCTGATCCCACTTACCTCTACCTTGTACCGTCTGGGTCCATTACTTGCCAATACTGCCTGTGGATCTCCTCTTCCCTATACATTGTACCGTCTGGGTCTATTACTGCCCAGTACTGCCTGTTGACCCCCCTTACCTCTACCTTGTACCGTCTGGGTCCATTACTGCCCAGTACTGCCTGCTGATCCCCTCTTCCCTTTACTTTGTACCATGCAGGTCCATTACTGCCCAGTACTGCCTGCTGACCCCCTTTCCTCTACCTCCTACCATCCAGGTCCTATAATGCCCAGTGCTACCTGCTGATCCCCTCTTCCGTCTACCTTGTACCATCCGGGTCAATTACTGCCCAGTACTTCCTGCCGACCCTCCTTCCCTCTGCTTTGTAGCATCTGGTCCATTACTGTCCAGTACTGCCTGCTGATCCCCTCTTCCCTCTAGTTAGTACCATCCAGGTCCTGTACTGCCCAGTACTGCCTGGTGATCCCCTCTTCCCTCTACCTTGTACTATCCGGGTCCCTTACTGCCCAGGACTGCCTACTGATCTCCTCTTCCCTCTGCCTTGTACCGTCTGGGTCCATTACTGCCCAGTACTGCCTGTGGATCCCCTCTTCCCTATACCTTGTACCGTCCGGGTCTATTACTGCCCAGTACTGCCTGCTGACCCCCTCTTTCCTCTACCTTGTACCGTCTGGGTCCATTACTGCCTGCTGGAACCCTCTTCTCTCCATCTTGTACCATCTGGGTCCATTACTGCCCAGTACTGCCTGCTGACCACCCTTTCCTCTACCTTCGACCGTCCGGGTCCTATACTGTCCAGTACTGCCTGCTGATCCCCCTTCCTTCTAACTTGTACCGTCCACATCCATTACTGCCCAGTACTGCCTGCTGATTCCCTCTTCCCTCTATCTTGTACTGTCTGGGTCCATTACTGCCCAGTACTGCCTGCTGACCCCCCTTCCCTCTACCTTGTACTGCCCGGGCCCATTACAGCCCAGTACTGCCTGCTGATCCCCCTTCCTTCTAGCATGTAACATCTGGGTCCTATTCTGCCCAGTACTGCCTGCTGACCCCCCCCCCCCCCTTTCCTCTACCTTGTACTGTCCGGGTCCATTACTGCCCACTACTGTCTGCTGATCCCTCTTCCCTCTACCTTGTACCGTCTCAGTCCTATACTGTCCAGTACTGCCTGCTGATCCCCCTTCCTTCTAACTTGTACCTTCCACGTCCATTACTGCCCAGTACTGCCTGCTGACCCCCCTTCCCTCTACCTTGTACTGCCCGGGTGTCAGAGTCACCAGATCCTCAGGGTCTGTGCACGTTCCCAACACGTCCACCACTGAACAACTCCAAGACTCTGATAAATAAATCACAGAGGCTAAGAGAGTTCAAGAGCGGAAGAGGGGATTAGGAAGGGAACAGCTGGGAAGGAGACCTGTAGTAAGAAAAAAAGTTAAAACACACAATATCAAAAATTACATCTCATGAAATTAAAACTACACTATGACTCTAAACATTGTTATTCTGAAAACATGAACAACCTAAGAATTAGGCTTAAAATGACTAAGTTTCAAGATTACCAGATACCTGTAAGGGAATCAAGATGGATTAAATGAATCTTTCAAAGTCAAGTACTTTCCTTTACATGAGAATCAGGAAAAAACATTCTGAATAAGTTCTAAAACAGTCATACGAATCCTTTTTTGAGAATGTATATTAGGACCATATAATATTGCATCTAAAAACTCTGACCTTTTGTGTTCTCTTAAAACACGAATTGCGCACATTGCAGAATATATATATATATATATATATATATATATATATATATATATATATATATATATATAGTAAACACCATGAAAGGATTGTGCACCATGAATAAGACAATATGGATTCAGAAAACAAATCACAATACTTGTCAACTCGAATACTACCAAATAAATGTCTTAGAATAGTGGCATACAATGAACAACATGAATTAAGCTTGAGGAGAGAATCGTGCGTCTTGCCGATTCAAATGCCACCATGTAAAATGTCAAGAAATGGTAGCACACAATGAATATCAAGGTTAAATCACCATTAAACGAATCGCGCGTCTTGCCGATTCGTAAGCCACAATGTAAATGGCAAGAAATAACAGCATGCAATGAATAACAAGGTTAAAGCACCATGAAATGAATCGCGCGTCTTTTGCTGATTCTTAAGCCACCATATAAATGTCAAGAAATGATAGCGCACAATGAATATCAAAGTTAAATCATCATAAAACGAGTCGCGTGTCTTGCCGATTCGTAAGCCACCATGCAAATGCCAAGAAATGGTAGCACGTAAAGAATAACAAGATTAAATGAACATGAAACGAATCGCGCGTCTTACCGATTCGCAAGCCACCATGCAAATGTCACAAACACTCAAGCGCATATTTCACACGCGCAAAGTAATCTGACAAATCATAAAAGAATTAGGCCCAAGAATATGAGAGTTCTCGATAACGGCATCGGGAGGCCAGCCCAACCACCGTCTTACCGCCCAGAACAAGGATCTCCAAATGAAGAATGAAGGACAGATGCCTGGAAGATCAAATAGGCCACCGGTACAGGAGCTCAGGAAGTAGCTGCTGCTCTGCACCGGGACCTCTGAATAGTGAACACTTGGAGCTGGGCTGGCTCCCTTTTATAGAGTCTTGGCCCAGTCCACAACCACACCCAGGCATGTTGCAGGGAAAATCTCTAGAAGGCCCTGGAAAGGGACCACACCCTAACACACTCTGAAAGCCTGCAGCAATACATTGCAAATGAACAGTATTTGTAAGTACATTAAAAATAAGTCTTCAGGATTGAACTCTGCAATGCAAAAGGTTAAACAACAACATATCAGCACAATGCATAAATTACGTTGTTTTAAGAGTGCTGGGTTTTTGCATTCTAGTCGCCAATAGA
The DNA here is from genome assembly GCF_031143425.1 of Pleurodeles waltl. Classification (NCBI taxonomy): domain Eukaryota; kingdom Metazoa; phylum Chordata; class Amphibia; order Caudata; family Salamandridae; genus Pleurodeles; species Pleurodeles waltl. The sequence continues at coordinate 1,701,551,719 of NC_090445.1, read as the reverse complement.
GCGCGCACTGCCCTGGTGTTGACAGTACTCTCCTCTCCCAGAGGCGCTCAAGGGCCTGGTTTGCCTGGATTAAGACGATGAAAGTGTCTCACAAGTACTGGAGCATGAACATCAGATGCAGAAACCCATGAGTTACTTTCAGGACCATAACCTTTCCATGAGACTAAGTACCATAGATTACGCCCTCGTAGTTTAGAATACAACACTTTCTTAACTTCATATTCTTCTTCTCCCTGCACTAGAACAGGAGCTGGATGAGGGTGGACCTTTTGGACTGCCTTTTTCAATAGGGAAGTGTGGAACACTGGATGAATCTGTAAGGATCTGGGCAATTGTAGTTTATAGGTCACCAGATTGATTTGCTGAAGGACAGTGTAAGGACCTATGAATTTGGGGTTAAACATGTGCTTCTTCTTGAAGTCTTTTTTTTTTTTTTTGGGAAAGCCACACTTTGTCACCTGGTTGATATTGCGGTCCCTCACAATGTTTCTTGTCATAATGCTTTTTATATTTTTGTTTGGCTTTTTCTAAATGCTTTGAATCAGTTTCTGGGTTTGATGCAAATGTTGAATGGTTTCTGATACAGGTGGAGTAAGAGACCTTTCTTGAGGAATTGTGATGGGCAAGGTATCAGGATGATAGCCAAATAAGCCAAAAAAGGGTGTAACACCAATCGAAGTGTGGAATGAGTTATTGTAGGCTAACTCAGCTAACCAGAGCATAGATGTCCAAGAATGAAGTGCCTTTTCAGCGTAGGCACGTAGGTATTGTTTCAAAGTCTGATTTAGTCTCTCCGTTTGACCATCTGTTTGAGGATGGTGACTAGTAGATGGTGTAGATGTCACTTGGAGTGTTTTAGACCATGTCTTCCAGAAATTGGAGGCAAATTGCGACCCCCGATCGGAGAGGATAACTTTTGGCAGTGCATGATAACGAACCACTCTGTTCAATAAAATAGTTGCCAGTTCACTAGAAGTGGGCAATTTCTTACAGGCAATGAAATGTCCATATTTCGTGAGACTATCTACTACCACCAGAATTACTGAATGCTGTTGAACCACTGGCAGTCCGGTGATAAAGTCTAAAGAAATGTGCTCCCATGGGCGAATTGGGGATAGAAGTGGGTATAACAACCCTTTTGGTTTTGAATGACATGTTTTAGTGCGAGCACAGACTTTGCAGTTGTTTACCATTGCTTTTACATCTTTTGTTAGGGTAGGCCACCAAAAATAGCGTTGGATCAGTTCAAGAGTTTTAGGAGTGCCTGGGTGACCTGCCATAGGTATAACATGCAACCAATGAAACACTATCTTGCGAAGTTTGGTAGTAGGTACAAACAAACAAGTGTCGTGAAAGGGTAGTCCTTGCTTGATTGACCTTTTGGGATCTGCTTGGGCCCATGTTTGCCATTTCTCAACAGTGAAATAGTTGCAAATTTCTTCAAAGAAATCTTCAGTTTTTATGATACAATAAACCTTGTCAGGAGCAATGATAGCTCTGGAGGCTTGAAATGCAGACAACGTGGTAGACTCTTGGCGGGACAAGGCGTCAGCTTTGTGATTATCTTTACCATGCCGGAAGGTTACTACAAAATCAAATTCGGCAAAAAACAGCATCCAGCGTAATTGCCGAGGGGTCAAAAGCCGGGCGGAACTCATGAATTGAAGATTACGATGATCAGAATATACTGTGACAGTGTATTTGGCACCCAACAAATGATGTCTCCATTCTTTAAAGGCGCCACAAATCGCCAGAAGCTCTTTTTCAGCAATGACATAGTTCTGTTCGGCTTTGTTCAAATTCCGAGACATGTAAGCTACACGATGAAGTTGACCAGTGTCTTTATTTCATTGCGATAAGACGGCTCCTATTGCTTCATCTGAAGCATCAGCTTCTACTATGAAAGGTCGATTCGCATCAGGATGAGTCATGACTGGGGCAGTGGAGAAAGCTTCCTTCAAAGTCGAGAAGGCTTGGTCAGCTTCTGGGGACCATACAAACTTTTCTTTCTTTCTTAATAGCTTAGTGATTGGAGCCACTGTCTGGGAGAAATTATTTATGAACCTCCGGTAAAAATTTGCAAACCCCAGGAAACATTGTACATCATGAACAGTCTTTGGGGTGGGCCAATCAGATACGGCTTTTACTTTCTTTTCTGCCATCACCATACCTTGAGGGGTAAGAATAACCTCTAAAAACTCTACTGTGGTAACATGAAATTCACACTTGGTTAGTTTGCAATATAAATGGTGCTTTTGAAGGGCTGCAAGAATTTTCTTGACATGTTGGACATGTTCGTTTTCATTGTCTGAATAGATCAAAATATCATTGATGTAGACTATAGCAAATATGTCGAGGTACTCTCTAAGAACGTCATTCAAGAATTGAAATGCTGCTGGAGCATTACACAGACCAAAAGGCATGACCGTGTATTAAAAAAGGCCATATCTTGTCTTGAACGCTGTTTTCCATTCGTCACCCTCTCTCATTCTGACCAAATGATAAGCACCTCGAAGGTCAAGCTTCGTGTAGATTTTTGCTCTCTTTACTTGTTCCGATAAGACCAGAATTAGGGGTAAAGGATATTTATTCTTGATGGTGACTTTGTTCAATCCCCTATAGTCGATACAAGCTTGAAGTTCTCCATTAGCTTTTGAAACAAAAAACAAAGGCGAAGCTGCAGGAGACTTAGAGGGGCGAATGAAACCATTCTCCAAGAATTGATCTAGGTATTTTCGTAAATGTTGATTTTCATGTTCTGACAGGGCATACACACGACAGTTGGGAAGTATCGCACCTGGCGCTAGATCAATTTGACAGTCATAAGATCTATAAGGAGGTAGGGTCTCTGCTCCTTTCTCATCAAATACATCTTTCTCTGCGACAGTAGCTATGTAAGAGTTGCAGACTTTTGGTACTTGAACCGTTTGGAGACATTGTTCTTTACATAGCGCAGATGAGAACACGATTTTTCGTTCTGCCCAATTGATCTCTGGATTGTGATGAGTTAACCATGGCAAGCCAAGGATAATCCCATATTGGGGAGCATGGATCACGTCAAGGATGATTTTCTCTTTATGTTTCTTTCTTTGATTCTTATCTTCACAAATCATTGACAAGGGGATAGTCTGAAGAGTTATTGGACCTCCAGCCAAGAGTTTTCCATCGACTGCCTGGATGATTTCTGGGGTCTTCTTTTCAAAACATGGGATCCCCCATGCATGAACCAATTGGGTGTCAACAAAGTTCCCAGTAGCCCCAGAATCGACTAGAGCTTTTTTGAAATAGATCTTTTTCTTAACCTGTACTCTTATTTCCAGTTTAAGATGTCTAGATTGTGAAGGGTCCACGGTGACACCCAAGAGCAACCCTTCTCTGCATCTCGGGTGTTTTAGTTTTCCAACTCGACTGGTGCATTGGCTGCGACCTTCTGAACTGGACCTTGCTTGCTCTTTGGTTTGAATGGGCAATCTTTGGCAAAATAACCCTTCCGCCCACAATAAAGACATTGTCCATTTTTTCTGCGTAGGTCCTTTTCATCTTTGGTCAAAGGTCTTCTGATGGTTCCAATTTCCATTGGTTCCGGCGTTCTTTCCTTCTGAGTTCTTGAGTCTCTGTTATCATGAACACGCCATGAATATATTTCAGTCTTTTTTCGCGTTCCTTTACGTTCTGTGAAACGATGATCAAGCCTCAAGACAAGGTTTATTAATTCTTGACAGTCTGTAGGTTGTGGGTCGAGTTGCGCTAAGATATCTTTTAGTTCCTCTTTGAGTCCCTTGTAAAACAAGACCGCTTGTTTTTCTTCAGGCGAGGGTGTCTCGGCAACCAGCCGGTTAAAGTTGGCTAAATATGATACTAGATCCTGATTCCCTTGGCGTAAATCTAATAATTCACGATCTTCTGACTGTGTTACAGTTCTATGATCAAAAACTCTCTCAAACTCACTAACAAAATGTCTCCAGTTGTACAACAAGAGACTATCTTTACGCACAAGAGGAATTGGCCAGGTAGCTGCATTACCAGACAAATATGATAACAAGAAAGCTACTTTGGACTGGGCATCGGGGAAAGTTTGTGGTCTGCAGGTGAAGTGTAGTTCCACTTGAACCAGGAAAGATTGCGCTTTCAAAGGGTCACCTGAGAAACGTTCTGGGGGAGCTAAAGGAATTGCAGAAGGAACATTAAGGGAAATGCTTGTTGGATTACTTCCAGAAGTCTGAGAAAAAGTACCTGGCCAAGACAATCAATCAATCAATCATTGGATTTATAAAGCACACTGCGTACCCGTGAGGGTTTCAAGGCGCTGGGGGGGAGGGAGCAGGTGTTACTGGTCGAAGAGCCAGGTCTTGAGGAGTCTTCTGAAGGTGAGTAGGTCTTGAGTCTGTTGCAGGTTGGTGGGGAGGGTGTTCCAGGTTTTGGCGGCGAGGTATGAGAAGGATCTGCCGCCGGAGGTCTTTCTTTGGATGTGGGGTACGACGGCGGGGCGAGGCCAGAGGAGCGGAGCTGACGGGTGGAGGTATAGAAGCTGAATCTGTTGTTTAGGTAGGCTGGTCCGGTGTCGTGGAGCGCTTTGTGAGCGTGGGTAAGAAGCTTGAAAGTGATCCTTTTGTCCACAGGGAGCCAGTGAAGGTTTCTCAGGTGATGGGAGATGTGGCTGCGGCTGGGTACGTTGAGGATCAGTCGGGCGAAGTCGTTTTGGATGCGTTGGAGGCGTAGTAGGTCTTTTGCTGGGACATCTGTGTAGAGTGCGTTGCCATAGTCCAGCCTGCTGCTGACTAGGGCCTGTGTCACTGTTCTTCTTGTTTTTGTCGGGATCCATTTGTAGATTCTGCGGAGCATGCGGAGTGTGTTGTAGCAGGAGGAGGAAACTGCGTTGACCTGTTTAGACAAGGTGAGGGAGGAGTCGAGGATGAAGCCCAGGTTGCGAGCATGGTCGGTCGGTGTCGTGGGGTTCCTAGTGCGGTGGGCCACCAGGAGTCGTCCCAGGCGGAGGGGGTGGATCCGAGGATGAGGACCTCCGTCTTGTCCGAGTTCAGTTTCAGACGGCTGTTTCTCATCCATTCGGCAATGGATTTCATTCTTTTGTGGAGGTTGGTTTTGGCGGTGCGCGGGGATGAGCTGGGTGTCATCGGCGTAGGTGAGAATGTTGAGGTTGTGTTTTGGGCCACTTGTGCGAGGGGGGCCATGTAGATGTTGAGCAGCGTCGGGCTGAGGGATGTGCCCTGGGGGATGCCACAGATGATGTCGGTGGCTTGGGAGCGGAAGGGGGAGGCGGACTCTCTGGGTTCTACCGGAGAGGAATGAGACGATCCAGTTGAGGGCTTTTCCTTGAATTCCGGTTTCATGGAGGCGTGATTCCAGGGTGCGGTGGCAGACTGTGTTGAAGGTGGCAGATAGGTCCAGGAGGATGAGGGCTGATGTTTCGCCGCTGTCCATTTGGCGTCTGATGTCGTCTGTGGCGGCGAGAAGGGCAGTTTCGGTGCTTTGGTTTCGTCTGAAGCCGAACTGGGAAGGGTCTAGGATGCTGTTGTCTTCGAGGTGGCTGGTTAGTTGTGTGTTGACGATTTTTTCAATCACCTTTGCTGGGTAGGGGAGCAGGGAGATGGGTCGGAAGTTCTTGAGGTCGTTGGGGTCTGCTTTGGGCTTCTTGAGGAGGGCGCGGATTTCGGCATGTTTCCATTTTTCAGGGAATGTCGCTGTTTCGAAGGAGATGTTGATGACCTTCCATAGTTGGGGGCGATGATGGAGTCGGCTTTGTTGTATACGTGGTGGGGGCAGGGGTCTGACGGAGATCCTGAGTGGATGGAGATCATGATCTTGCGTGTCTCTGTGTCGTTCACGTTGATCCAGGAGGTCAGGTGGTTTGCACAGGTGGAGTGTTCGGGGATGGGTTCTGGTGTGGGAGTGGCGTCAAAACTGTTGTGGATGTCGATGATCTTCCGGTGGAAGAAGGTGGACAGTGCCTTGCAGAGTTCTTGGGATGGAGGGATGTCGTAGATGTTGGCGCTGCGGTTGGAGAGTTCTTTCACGATGCTGAAGAGCTCTTTGCTGTCATGTGCGTTGTTGTCCAGGTGGTCTTTGAAGTGGGATCCTTTGGCTTGTCTGATGAGTTGGTGGTGCTTGCGGGTGGCGTCCTTGTGGGCTGTGAGGCTTTCAGGTGTGCGTTTGAGGAGACACACCTGTGGGACTTTGTTCCTTCTTCTCTACCTTATCTTGTAACTGACTCACTCTCTCAGCTAGGCTAGTTGTCAATTCTTTTGATGATACCACCTCTGCCTGGAGCTGGGTGATAGCCTTAACTAGCTCGTCCAGCGTGGCCATGCTGAGAATATACACAAACCAGGAGGATAATCATTTGTGTGCTCACTATTCTGTCAGAGTCACCAGATCCTCAGGGTCTGTGCACGTTCCCAACATGTCCACCACTGAACAACTCCAAGACTCTGATAAATAAATCACAGAGGCTAAGAGAGTTCAAGAGGGGAAGAGGGGATTAGGAAGAGAACAGCTGGGAAGGAGACCTGTAGTAAGAAAAAAGGTTAAAACACACAATATCAAAAATTACATCTCATGAAATCAATATTACACTATGACTCTAAGCATTGTTATTCTGAAAACATGAACAACCTAAGAATTAGGCTTAAAATGACTAAGTTTCAAGATGACCAGATACCTGTAAGGGAATCAAGATGGATTAAATGAAACTTTCAAAGTCAAGTACTTTCCTTTACATGAGAATCAGGAAAAAACATTCTGAATAAGTTCTAAAACAGTCATATGAATCCTTTTTTGAGAATGTATATTAGGATCATATAATATTGCATCTAAAAACTCTGACCTTTTGTGTTCTCTTGAAAGGTTTCAACACGAATTGCGCACATTGCAGATTTTATATATATATATATATATACAGTATATATATATATATATATATATATATATATATATATATATAGTAAACACCATGAAAGGATTGTGCACCATGAATAAGACAATATGGATTCAGAAAACAAATCACACAACTTGTCAACTCGAATGCTACCAAATAAATGTCTTAGAATAGTGGCATACAATGAACAACATGAATTAAGCTCGAAGAGAGAATCGTGCGTCTTGCTGATTCGAGTGCCACCATGTAAAATGTCAAGAAATGGTAGCACACAATGAATATCAAGGTTAAATCACCATTAAACGAATCGCGCCTCTTGCCGATTCGTAAGCCACAATGTAAATGGCAAGAAATAACAGCATGCAATGAATAACAAGGTTAAAGCACCATGAAATGAATCGCGCGTCTTTTGCTGATTCTTAAGCCACCATATAAATGTCAAGAAATGATAGCGCGCAATGAATATCAAAGTTAAATCATCATAAAACGAGTCGCGTGTCTTGCCGATTCGTAAGCCACCATGCAAATGCCAAGAAATGGTAGCGCGTAAAGAATAACAAGATTAAATTAACATGAAACGAATCGCACGTCTTGCCGATTCGTAAGCCACCATGCAAATATCACAAACACTCAAGCGCATATTTCACACGCGCAAAGTAATCCATCAATTCATAAAAGAATTAGACCCAAGAATATGAGAGTTCTTGATAACGGCGTCGGGAGGCCAGCCCAACCACCATCTTACCGCCCAGAACAAGGATCTCCAAATGAAGAATGAAGGACAGATGCCTGGAAGATCAAATAGGCCACTGGGACAGAAGCTCAGGAAGTAGCTGCTGCTCTGCACCGGGACCTCTGAATAGTGAGCACTTGGAGCTGGGCTGGCTCCCTTTTATAGAGTCTTGGCCCAGCCCACAACCACACCCAGGCATGTTGCAGGGAAAGTCTCTAGAAGGCCCTGGAAAGGGACCACACCCTAACACACTCTCTATCTTGTAGCGCCCAGGTCCATTACTACCCAGTACTGCCTGCTGATCCCCTCTTCCCTCTACCTTATACCGTCCCTGTCCTATACTGCCCAGTACTGCCTGCTGGTCCCCCTTCCTTCTACCTTGTACTGTCTGGGTGCATTACTGCCCAGTAATGCCTGCTGATTCCCTATTCCCTGTATCTTGTACCGTCCGAGTCCATTACTGCTCAGTACTGCCTGCTGACCTCTCTTCCCTCTACCTTGTACTTTCTGGGCCCATTACTGCCCAGTACTGCCTGCTGATCCCCTCTTCCCTCTACCTTGTACTGTCCGGATCCATTATTGCCTGCTGACCTCCCTTCCCTCTACCTTATACTGTCTGGGCCCATTACTGCCCAGTACTGCCTGCTGATCCCCTCTTCCCTCTACCTTGTACCGTCTGGATCCATTACTGCCTGCTGATCCCCTCTTCCCTCTACCTTGTACTGTCCAGGTCCTATACTGTCCAGTACTGCCTGCTGACTCCCTCTTCCCTCTACCTTGTACTGTCTGGGTCCAGTACTGTTCAGTACTGCAAGCTGACCTCCCTCTTCCCTCTCCCTTGCACCGTCCGGGTCCTTTACTGACCAGAACTGCCTGATGATCTCCTCTTCCCTCTCCCTTGTACCATCTGGGTCCACTACTGCCCAGTACTTCCTGCTGATCCCCTCTTCCCTCTACCTTGTACCATCTGGGTCCATTACTGCCTGCTAGTACCCCCTTCTCTCTATCTTGTACCATCCGGGTCCATTACTGCCCATTACTGCCTGCTGACCACCCTTTCCTCTACCTTGTACCGTCCGGGTCCTATACTGTCCAGTACTGCCTGCTGATCCCCCCTTTCCTCTACCTTGTACTGTCCGGGTCCATTACTGCCCAGTACTGCCTGCTGATCCCCTCTTCCGTCTACCTTGCACCATCCGGGTCAATTACTGCCCTGTACTTCCTGCCGACTCTCCTTCCCTCTACTTTGTAGCATCTGGTCAATTACTGTCCAGTACTGCCTGCTGATCCCCTCTTCCCTCTACCTAGTACCATCCAGGTCCTGTACTGCCCAGTATTGCCTGGTGATCCCCTCTTCCCTCTACCTTCTACTATCCGGATCTGTTACTGCCCAGTACTATGTGCTGAACCCCCTTCCCTCTACCTTGCACAGTCCGGGTCCATTACTGCATAGTACTGCCTGCTGATCCCCCCTTCCCTCTATCTTGTAGTGTCCGGGTCCATTACTGCCCAGTACTGCCTGCTGACCCCCCTTACCTCTACCTTGTACCATCTGGGTCCACTACTGCCCAGTACTTCCTGCTGATCCCCTCTTCCCTCTACCTTGTACCATCTGGGTCCATTACTGCCTGCTGGTACCCCCTTCTCTCTATCTTGTACCATCCGTGTCCATTACTGCCCATTACTGCCTGCTGACCACCCTTTCCTCTACCTTGTACCGTCCGGGTCCTATACTGTCCAGTACTGCCTGCTGATCCCACCTTTCCTCTACCTTGTACTGTCCGGGTCCATTACTGCCCAGTACTGCCTGCTGATCCCCTCTTCCTTCTACCTTGCACCATCCGGGTCAATTACTGCCCTGTACTTCCTGCCGACTCTCCTTCCCTCTACTTTGTAGCATCTGGTCAATTACTGTCCAGTACTGCCTGCTGATCCCCTCTTCCCTCTACCTAGTACCATCCAGGTCCTGTACTGCCCAGTATTGCCTGGTGATCCCCTCGACCCTCTACCTTCTACTATCCGGATCTGTTACTGCCCAGTACTATGTGCTGAACCCCCTTCCCTCTACCTTGCACTGTCCGGGTCCATTACTGCATAGTACTGCCTGCTGATCCCCCCTTCCCTCTATCTTGTAGTGTCCGGGTCCATTACTGCCCAGTACTGCCTGCTGATCCCCTCTTACCTCTCCCTTGTACCGTCCCGGTCCTATACTGCCCAGTAGTGCCTGCTGATTACCCTTTCCTTCTACCTTGTACCGTCTGGGTCCATTACTGCCCAGTAATGCCTGCTGATTCCCTATTCCCTCTACCTTGTACCGTACGGGTCCATTACTGCCCTATACACCCTGCTGATCCCCTCTTCCCTCTACCTTGTACCGTCTGGGTCCATTACTGCCTGCTGGCACCCTCTTCTCTCTATCTTTTACCATCTGGGTCCATTACTGCCCAGTACTGCCTGATGACCTCCCTTTCCTCTACCTTGTACCGTCCGGGTCCTATACTGTCCAGCACTGCCTGCTGATCCCCTCTTCCCTCTACCTTGTACATTCCAGGTCCATTACTGCCCAGTACTGCCTGCTGATCCCCTCTTCCCTCTACCTTGTACCGTCCGGATCCTTTACTGCCAAGTACTGCCTGCTGATTCCCTCTTCCCTCTACCTTGTACTGTCCAGGTCCTATACTGTCCAGTACTGCCTGCTGATCCCTTCTTCCCTCTATCTTGTACCGTTCGAGTCCATTACTGATCAGTACTGCCTGCTGAACCCCCTTCCCTCTACCTTGTACTATCTGGGCCCATTACTGCCCAGTACTGCCTGCTGATCCCCTCTTCCCTCTACCTTGTACGGTCCGGATCCTTTACTGCCAAGTACTGCCTGCTGATTCCCTCTTCCCTCTACCTTGTACTGTCCAGGTCCTATACTGTCCAGTACTGCCTGCTGATCCCTTCTTCCCTCTACTGTGTACTGTCTGGGTCCAGTACTGTTCAGTACTGCATGCTGACCTCCCTCTTCCCTCTCCCTTGCACCGTCCGGGTCCATTACTACCCAGTACTGCCTGCTGACCACCCTTTCCACCACCTTGTACAGTCCGGGTCCTTTACTGTCCAGAACTGCCTGCTGATCTCCTCTTCCCTCTACCTTGTACTGTCCAGGTCCATTACTGCCCAGTACTGCCTGTGGATCCCCTCTTCCCTATACCTTTTACCGTCTGGGTCTATTACTGCCCAGTACTGCCTACTGACCCCCCTTACCTCTACCTTTTACCATCTGGGTCCACTACTGCCCAGTACTGCCTGCTGATCCCCTCTTCCCTCAATCTTGTACCGTCCAGGTCCATTACTGCCCAGTACTGCCTGCTGATCCCCTCCTCCCTCTACCTTGTACCGTACGGGTCCATTACTGCCCTATACACCCTGCTGATCCCCTCTTCCCTCTACCTTGTACCGTCTGGGTCCATTACTGCCTGCTGGCACCCTCTTCTCTCTATCTTTTACCATCTGGGTCCATTACTGCCCAGTACTGCCTGATGACCTCCCTTTCCTCTACCTTGTACCGTCCGGGTCCTATACTGTCCAGCACTGCCTGCTGATCCCCTCTTCCCTCTACCTTGTACATTCCAGGTCCATTACTGTCCAATACTGCCTGCTGACCCACCTTCCCTCTACTTTGTACAGTCAGGGTCCATTGCTGCCCAGTATTGCCTGCTGATCCCCTCTCCCCTCTACCTTTTACTATCTGGTCTGCCTACTGCCCACCTTTTACTGTGTGGTCCCACTATACCAAGTACTGCTCCATGATCCCCCTCCCCTGTACCCTGTTCTATTCAGTTCCCATACTGCTCAGTACCGCTCACTGCTCTCCCTCACATCAACCTTGTAATGTCTGCCCCCACTGCCCAATACTGCCTGCTCTCCCCCTTCCCTATGCCTTCTACTGTCCGCCCCCACTACTGCTCAGAACAGCTTTCTAAACTCACTATCATATACATCGTGCTTTCAAAACCCCTAATGCCGAGTACTGCCCGCTGACACCCTCTCCTCTACCTTGTAATGTCTGCCCCCCACTGCCCAGTACTGCCTGCTCTCCCGCTTCCCTATACCTTCTACTGTCTGACCCCACTACTGTTCAGAATAGCTCTCTAAACTCACTATCCTATACTTTGGCCCATATTTCTACTTTTTTGCACCATATTTGCGTCATTTTTTTTGCGCAAAAGTGGTGCAAACTTACAAAATACAATTATATTTTGTTAAGTTTGCCCTGATTTCGCGTCAAAAAATGACACAAATGCGATGCAAAAGAAGTATACATATGGGCCTTAGTGCTCTCTAGCCCCCTAGTGCCTGGTGACACCCTCTCCTCTACCTTGTAATGTCTGGTTCCCTTACTGCCCTGTACTGCCCGCTGATCCCCCTACCCTCTACCTTGTAGTGGCTGCCTAACTACTGCCTAGAACTGCCTGCTGACCCCCAACATCCTTTTCCAGCACCTTCTGGCTTGGGTATCCCCCGCTCTCCCATCACTCCCTCTTCTACCCTGTAAATCTCCTGCTCAGCCATCACTCCCTCCTCTCATTTCTTTGCCCCTCTACATTCTACCCTATGTATACCATGCTCTCCCATCACCCCCTTCTATTCTCTCCCTGCCCCCTCCACCATCTACCCTGTGTATCCCGTTCTCTCCCATCACTCCCTCTTCTCCTTTCTCTGCAACTCCACCTTCTACCCTCTGTATCCCCTGCTCACCCATCATTCCCTCCTCCCTGTGCCCTCCACCTTCTACCTTGTGTATCCCCTGCTCTCCAATCACCCCTTCTCTCCTTTCCCTGACCCCTTCACTATCTACTCTGTGTATCCCATGCTCTCCCATCACTCCCTCTTCTCCTTTCTGTTCCTCTGTCCTCCTACACTTTGCTCTCTCTTGGTACCTCTGTCTCAGTCTACCATCTCCTCCCTCTGGTCTCCATCCTTGTACTCTCACTTCACCTGCCCCCCTAGTGTTCAATCTACTCCTCCACAACTCCTACACCCCACATACAACCCCCCATCTCTTGATTTACTCCACTGCCCCTACACACCACCTCTCCATTGTAGGAGACTGGCCTGGTTTGTAGTGGGGACCTTGGGTACTTACAGCTTATACCAGGTCCAGTTATCCCTTATTAGTAGATTAGTAGTGTTCTAGCAGCTTAGGCTGATAGAGGTAGCTATAGCAGAGCAGCTTAGGCTGAACTAGGAGACATGCAAAGCCCATGCAATACCACTTACAGTTACACAGTACTTATACAAAAGTAAAGACAATACTCAGTGTTACCAAAAATAAAGGTGTTTATTTGGGTGACACAGTACTAAAAATATCTTAGAGACAATACTCCTTCTGGAGGTAAGTATTATATGCAATATATACACTAGACACCAAAAATTAGACAAGTAAATAGTCATAGAACAATGCAAACAATAGGAGATGCCATAGAATGCAATGGGAGAAAATAGGTCTAGTGGCAACACAAACCATATACTAAGAAAGTGGAATGCGAATCACAAATTCCCCCCTAGACAAGTAGTGTGTGCAGAATCGCTGAGAGAGTAAGAATACAGTAAATTACCCCACCACAGAGCCCAGAAAAGCAGGAGTAAAGAACTGCAAGTTTCCTTAGGACACACTACGCCTCGTGATTGGGATTTTTCAGCAGTCAACCAAGTCTGCAAAGAAAAACTGCTGGATTCCTAGACCTGAAGACCTGCAAAGGAAGGAGACCAAGTCCAGAAGTCGAAAGAAGTTCCAGGAAGGACAGGAGCCCCAGCCAACCCAGAAAAGGGTGCAAAATAAGAGTCCACGGTTAGTCGAGGACTGCAGATATACACCCTAGGAAGATGCCAGTGGGTTCCTGCATGATGCAAAAGATGTCCCACGGCGTGAGGATCGTTCCAGATGTGGTTTCATGATGGAAGTCGCCAACAAGCCTCGGCTACGACAAACGTGCGTTTTGCATCAAAATGGCGCTGGATGGACCCAGGAGGGACCTGGGGACCTCAACTCTGTGTGAGGAGGAAGATGGGGCTCTTAGAACTTTAGAGAGCCCTCAAAATGCCAGCCAGCACCCCCGGAGGTCCCAGGAAACGGGGACAAAGGAGGTGCAAAATGCAATTGATGCAGCACAACAATGGAAAGTCCCACACCGCCGGAGAACAACTCAGCGAGCTGAGCATCGCAGGATGGAGTGCTGGGGACCTGGGTCAGGCTGTGCAGAAAGGAATTGTGCAAAGAGTGCACACAGGCCTCAGGAGGTGAAGAAGACGCAGTACACAGGGGTACCGTCTCTCTCTGGAAAGGCAAGGTCTTATCTCCTCCAAATTGCGTCAGCAGGACCCCAGGACAGTCTATGTCAATGATGTCCACCCTCTGTGTCTTTAGGAGCACGCTCGTCGCTGTGAGAGGAGTTCCAGGGTACCAGTCGTCGTCTTGGAAGGTGCCTGTTCGGAGCAGGGGAGTGACTCCGTCACTCCAAGGGAGATTTCTTCGGTCCTTCGGGTGCAGTATGAAGACAGGGAGTCCCCAGAGTGTGCACACTGTGGAAACTGTTGCAGTTGCTGACTTGGAGCTGAGGTTGCTGAAGAAAAGTGTCTCTTGTAGACACTTTGTTGCAGATACTGAGTTTCTTGGAGCAGGCTGCGGTTGATCCAAGGTTAGAAGAGTCTGAAGTTGTTGCAGAGGATTCCTGAAGGAAACTTGCAAGCAGAATCTGAAGAGAACCCACAGGAGAGACCCTAAATAGCCTTGAGAGGGGGATTGGCTACCTTATCAGCTAAGGACCTATCAGGAGGGGTCTCTGACATCACCTGCTGGCACTGGCCACTCAGAGCCCTCCACAGTGCCCCCACACCTTGCAAAGCACGATGGCTGAAGTCTGGGACACACTGGAGGAGCTCTGGGCACCACCCCTGGGGTGGTGATGGACAGGGGAGTGGTCACTCCCCTTTCCTTTGTCCAGTTTTGAGCCAGAGCAGGGGAGAAGGGGTCCCTGAACCAGTTGTAGGAGGCTGGACTGGCTTGTAGTGAGTACCAAGGGGTACTTACACCTTGCACCAGGCCCAGTTATCCCTTATTAGTGTATAGGGTGTTTAGCAGCTTAGGCTGATAGATAATGGTAGCTTAGCAGAGCAGCTTAGGCTGAACTAGGAGACGTGTGAAGCTACTACAGTACCACTAATGCCATATGCACAATATCATAAGAAAACACAATACACAGATATACTAAAAATAAAGGTACTTTATTTTTATGACAATATGCCAAAAGTATCTCAGTGAGTACCCTCAGTATGAGGATGACAAATATACACAAGATATATATACACAATACCAAAAATATGCAGTATAGTCTTAGAAAACAGTGCAAACAATGTATATTTACAATAGGATGCAAAGGAAGCACATAGGGATAGGGGCAACACAAACCATATACTCCAAAAGTGGAATGCGAACCACGAATGGACCCCAAACCTATGTGACCTTGTAGAGGGTCGCTGGGACTATTAGAAAATAGTAAGGGTTAGAAAAATACCCCACCCCAAGACCCTGAAAAGTGAGTGCAAAGTGCACTGAAGTTCCCCCAAGGACACAGAAGTCGTGATAGAGGAATTCTGCAAGGAAAACACAAACCAGCAATGCAACAACGATGGATTTCCAGTCGAGGGTACCTGTGGAATAAGGGGACAGAGTCTAAAAGTCACAAGCAAGTCGGAGATGGGCAGGTGCCCAAGAAATGCCAGCTGTGGGTGCAAAGAAGCTTCTACTGGACTGAAGAAGCTTAGGTTTCTGCAGGAACGACAAGGGCTAGAGACTTCCCCTTTGGAGGATGGATCCCGCATGCCGTGGAAAGTTGTGCAGAAGTGTTTTCCCGCCGATTGGATGCCAACAAGCCTTGTTAGCTGCAAGTCATGTGGTTAGTGTTTTGGGATGCTGCTGTGGCCCAGGATGGACCAAGATGTCGCCAATTGTGTCTGAGGACAGAGGGGATGTCGAGCAAGACAAGGAGCCCTCACTGAAGCAGGCAGCACCCGCAGAAGTGCCAGAACAGGCACTATGAAGAAAAGCAAAACAGTGCTCCTCTGAAGTTGCACAAAGGAGTCCCACGTCGCCGGAGACCAACTTATAAAGTCGTGCAATGCAGGTTAGAGTGCCGTGGACCCAGGCTTGGCTGTGCACAAAGGATTTCCGCCGGAAGTGCACAGAGGCCGGAGAAGTTGCAAAAGTCGCGGTTACCAACAATGCAGTCTGGTGTGGGGAGGCAAGGACTTACCTCCACCAAACTTGGACTGAAGAGTCACTGGACCGCGGGGGTCACTTGGACAGTCTTGCTGGATTCGAGGGACCTCGCTCGTCGTCGTGAGAGGAGACCCAAGGGACTGGTGATGCAGCTTTTTGGTGCCTGCGGTTGCAGGGGGAAGATTCCGTAGACCCACAGGAGATTTCTTCGCAGCTTCTGATGCAGAGAGGAGGCAGACTACCCCCACAGGATGCACCACCAGGAAAACAGTGGAGAAGGCGGCTGGATCAGCGTTACAGAGTTGCAGTAGTCGTCTTAGCTACTTTGTTGCAGTTTTGCAGGCTTCCAGCGCAGTCAGCAGTCGATTCCGTGGCAGAAGGTGAAGAGAGAGATGCAGAGGAACTCTGATGAGCTCTTGCATTCGTTATCTGAGGAATCCCCAAAGACAGAGACCCTAAATAGCCAGAAAAGAGGGTTTGGCTACTTAGGAAGAAAGATAGGCTAGCAACACCTGAAGGAGCCTATCAGAAAGGAGTCTCTGACGTCACCTGCTGGCCTGTCCACTCAGAGCAGTCCAGTGTGCCAGCAGCACCTCTGTTTCCAAGATGGCAGAGGTCTGGAGCACACTGGAGGAGCTCTGGGCACCTCCCAGGGGAGGTACAGGTCAGGGGAGTGGTCACTCCCCTTTCCTTTGTCCAGTTTCGTGCCTAAGCAGGGCTAAGGGGTCCCTGAACCGGTGTAGACTGGCTTATGCAGAATTGGGCACATCTGTGCCCAAGAAAGCATTTCCAGAGGCTGGGGGAGGCTACTCCTCCCCTGCCTTCACACCATTTTCCAAAGGGAGAGGGTGTGACACCCCCTCTCTGAGGAAGTCCTTTGTTCTGCCATCCTGGACCAGGCCTGGCTGGACCCCAGGAGGGCAGAAACCTGTCTGAGGGGTTGGCAGCAGCAGCAGCTGCAGTGAAACCCCTGAAAAGGCAGTTTGGCAGTACCCGGGTCTGTGCTACAGACCACTGGGATCATGGGATTGTGCCAACTATGCCAGGATGGCATAGAGGGGGCAATTCCATGATCATAGACATGTTACATGGCCATATTCGGAGTTACCATTGTGAAGCTACACATAGGTAGTGACCTATGTGTAGTGCACACGTGTAATGGTGTCTCCAGCACTCACAAAGTCGGGGAATTTGCCCTGAACAATGTGGGGGCACCTTGGCTAGTGCCAGGGTGCCCACACACTAAGTAACTTTGCACCTAACCGTTACCAGGTAAGGGATAGACATATAGGTGACTTATAAGTTACTTAGGGGCAGTGAAAATGGCTGTGAAATAATGTGGGCATTATTTCACTCAGGCTGCAGTGGCAGGCCTGTGTAAGAATTGTCAGAGCTCCCTATGGGTGGCAAAAGAAATGCTGCAGCCCATAGGGATCTCCTGGAACCCCAATACCCTGGGTACCTCAGTACCATATACTAGGGAATTATAAGGGTGTTCCAGAAAGCCAATGTGAATTGGTAAAATTGGTCACTAGCCTGTTAGTGACAATTTGAAAGTAATGAGAGAGCATAACCACTGAGGTTCTGGTTAGCAGAGCCTCAGTGAGACAGTTAGTCACTACACAGGTAACACAGTCAGGCACACTTATGAGCACTGGGGCCCTGTGTTGCAGGGTCCCAGTGACACATACAACTAAAACAACATATATACAGTGAAAAATGGGGGTAACATGCCAGGCAAGATGGTACTTTCCTACACCAGTGTAGACTGGTTTATGCAAGGAGGTCACCATCTGTGTCCTTCAAAGCATTTCCAGAGGCTGGGGGAGGCTACCCCTCCCCAGCATGTAACATCTACTTCCAAAGGGAGGGGGTGTAACAACCTGCGCTCAGAAGAAATGCTTTGTTCTGCTTTTCTGGGACTGGGCTGCCCAGACCCCAGGTGGGCAGAACCCTGTCTGTGAGGTGGCAGCAGCAGTAGCCGCATAGCAAGCCTCAGAGAGCTGGTTTGGCAGTACCTGGGGTCCATGCTGGAGCCCCCAGGGTGCATGGATTGTCCCCCCAATACCGGATTTGGGATGGGGGACACTTCCATGATCTTAGACATGTTACATGGCCATATTCGGAGTTACCATTGTGAAGCTACATTTAGGTATTGACCTATATGTTGTGCACGCGTGTAATGGTGTCCCACACTCACAAAGTCTGGTGGGGAAATGGCCCTGAACTATGTGGGGGCACCTTTGCTAGTGCCAGGGTGCCCTCACACTTACTAGCTGTAGGAGGCTGGCCTGGTTTGTAGTGGGTATCAAGGGGTACTTACACTCTGCACCAGGTCCAGGTATCCCTTATTAGTGTAGAAGAGGCGTCTAGCAGCTTAGGCTGATAGAAAAGGTAGCTTAGCAGAGCAGCTTAGGCTGAACTAGGAGACGAGTGAAGCTCCTACAGTACCACTGGTGTCATATGCACAATATCATAAGAAAACACAATACACAGATATACTAAAAATAAAGGTACTTTATTTTTATGACAATATGCCAAAGTATCTCAGTGAGTACCCTCAGTATGAGGATAGCAAATATACACAAGATATATGTACACAATACCAAAATTATGCAGTAATAGCAATAGAAAACAGTGCAAGCAATGTATAGTCACAATAGATTGCAATGGGAACACATAGGTATAGGGGCAACACAAACCATATACTCTAGAAGTGGAATGCGAACCACGAATGGACCCCAAACCTATGTGAGCTTGTAGAGGGTCGCTGGGACTGTAAGAAAACAGTGAGGGTTAGAAAAATAGCCCACCCCAAGACCCTGAAAAGTGGGTGCAAAGTGCACCTAAGTTCCCCAGAGAGCACAGAAGTCGTGATAGGGGAATTCTGCAAGGAAGACCAACACCAGCAATGCAACAATGATGGATTTCCAGACGAGAGTACCTGTGGAACAAGGGGACCAAGTCCAAGAGTCACGATCAAGTCGGGAGTGGGCAGATGCCCAGGAAATGCCAGCTGTTGGTGCAAAGAAGCTGCCACCGGATGGTAGAAGCTGTGGATTCTGCAAGAACGAAGAGGGCTAGTAACTTTCCCTTTGGAGGATGGATGTCCCACGTCGTGAAGAAGCTTGCAGAGGTGTTTCCGTGTAGAAAGACCGCAACCAAGCCTTGCTAGCTGCAAGGGTTGCGGTTAGGGTTTTTGGATGCTGCTGTGGCCCAGGAAGGACCAGGATGTCGCCAATTGCGTGAGGAGACAGAGGGGGCGTCCAGCAAGACAAAGAGCCCACTCAGAAGCAAGCAGCACCCACAGAAGTGCCGGAACAGGCACTACAAAGAAGAGTGAACCGGAGCTCACCCGAAGTCACAAAAGAAGGTCCCACAACGCTGGAGGACAACTCAGGAGGTCATGCACTGCAGGTTAGAGTGCCGGGGATCCAGGCTTGGCTGTGCACAAAGGAAATCCTGGAAGAGTGCACAGGAGCCGGAGCAGCTGCAAATCACGCGGTACACAGCAATGCAGTCTAGCGTGGGGAGGCAAGGACTTACCTCCACCAAACTTGGACTGAAGAGTCACTGGACTGTGGGAGTCACTTGGACAGAGTTGCTGAGTTCCAGGGACCACGCTCGTCGTGCTGAGAGGGGACCCAGAGGACCGGTGATGCAGTCTTTTGGTGCCTGCGGTTGCAGGGGGAAGATTCTGTCGACCCACCGGAGATTTCTTCGGAGCTTCTAGTGCAGAGAGGAGGCAGACTACCCCCACAGCATGCACCACCAGGAAAACAGTCGAGAAGGCGGCCGGATCAGCGTTACAAGGTCGCAGTAGTCGTCTTTGCTACTTTGTTGCAGTTTTGCAGGCGTCCAGAGCAGTCAGCGGTCGATTCCTTGGCAGAAGGTGAAGAGAGAGATGCAGAGGAACTCTGATGAGCTCTTGCATTCGTTATCTAACAAATTCCCCAAAGCAGAGACTCTAAATAGCCAGAAAAGGAGGTTTGGCTACTTAGGAAGGAGGATAGGCTAGTAACACAGGTAAGAGCCTATCAGAAGGAGTCTCTGACGTCACCTGCTGGCCCTGGCCACTCAGAGCAGTCCAGTGTGCCAGCAGCACCTCTGTTTTCAAGATGGCAGAGGTCTGGAGCACACTGGAGGAGCTCTGGGCACCTCCCAGGGGAGGTGCAGGTCAGGGGAGTGGTCACTCCCTTTTCCTTTGTCCAGTTTCGCGCCAGAGCAGGGCTGGGGGATCCCTGAACCGGTGTAGACTGGCTTATGCAGAGATGGGCACCATCTGTGCCCATCAAAGCATTTCCAGAGGCTGGGGGAGGCTACTCCTCCCCATCCCTGACACCTTTTTCCAAAGGGAGAGGGTGTAACACCCTCTCTCTGAGGAAGTCCTTTGTTCTGCCTTCCTGGGCCAAGCCCCAGGAGGGCAGAAACCTGTCTGAGGGGTTGGCAGCAGCAGCAGCTGCAGTGAAACCCTGGGAAAGGTAGTTTGGCAGTACCCGGGTCTGTGCTAGAGACTCGGGGGATCATGGAATTGTCTCCCCAATGCCAGAATTCCATGATCTTAAACATGTTACATGGCCATGTTTGGAGTTACCATTGTGACGCTATACATGTGTAGTGACATATGTATAGTGCACGCGTGTAATGGTGTCCCCGCACTCACAAAGTCCGGGGAATTTGCCCTGAACAATGTGGGAGCACCTTGGCTAGTGCCAGGGTGCCCACACACTAAGTAACTTAGCACCCATCCTTTACCAGGTAAAGATTTGATATATAGGTGACTTATAAGGTACTTAAGTACAGTGGTAAATGGCTGTGAAATAACATGGACGTTATTTCACTCAGGCTGCAGTGGCAGGCCTGTGTAAGAATTGTCATAGCTCCCTATGGGTGGCAAAAGAAATGCTGCAGCCCATAGGGATCTCCTGGAACCCCAATACCCTGGGCACCTCAGTACCATATACTAGGGAATTATAAGGGTGTTCCAGTATGCCAATATGAATTGGTGAAATTGGTCACTAGCCTATTAGTGACAATTTGTATAGAGAGAGCATAACCACTGAGGTTCTGGTTAGCAGAGCCTCAGTGAGACAGTTAGGCATCACACAGGGAACACATACATATAGGTCACAAACTTATGAGCACTGGGTTCCTGGCAAGCAGGGTCACAGTGACACATAACAAGTATACTGAAAACATAGGGTTTTCACTATGAGCACTGGGTCCTGGCTGGCAGGATCCCAGTGAGACAGTGAAAACACTCTGACATACACTCACAAACAGGCAAAAGTGGGGGTAACAAGGCTAGAAAGAGGCTACTTTCTCACACTAGCTTTGCACCTAATCTTCAGCAAGTGAAGGTTAGACATATAGGTGACTTATAAGTCACTTAAGTGCAGTGAAAATGGCTGTGAAATTACGTGTGCGTTATTTCACGCAGGCTGCAATGGCAGGCGTGTGCAAGGGTTTGTCTGAGCTGCCTATGGGTGGCAAAAGAAATGCTGCAGCCCATATGGATCTCCTGGAACCCCAATGCCATGGATACCTAGGTACCATATACTCGGGACTTATAAGGGAGGTCCAGCATGCCAAGTGAAATTGGTAAATGAAGTCACTGGCCTACAGTGACAAAGTTAAAAGCAGAGAGAGCATAAGCCCTGAGGTTCTGGTTAGCAGAGCCTCAGTGACACAGTCAGGCACTACACAGGCATACACATTAGGCCATAAAGTATGAGCACTGGGGTCCTGACCAGCAGGATCCCAGTGAGACAGGCAAAAACATACTGACATACAGGTAAAAATGGGGGTAACATGCCAAGGAAGGTGGTACTTTCCTACACCCATCTCTTGATTTAACTCCCCTGCACTGCACACCCACATCCCTCCATCCCTTTGATTTACTCCACTGCCCCTAAACCCCACACCCACATCCCTCCATCTCTAGATTTACTCCACTGCCCCTAAACCCCACACCCACATCCCTCCATCTCTAGATTTACTCCACTGCCCCTAAACCCCACACCCACATACCTCTATCCCTTGATTTACTCCACCTCCCCTACACCTCACATCCACACCCCTCCAGCTCTTGTTTTACTCCACTGCTGCTATTCTTCCTCTGAGCTCTGACCATCACTCCTTTCGCCATCAGGGCCTCCTGCTCCCGGATGCCCAGTTAACACTGATGCTTCCACTCTTCTCCTTTTGCACTCAGGCCTCCATGTTACACCTTCTACCATACTCCTGAGACCTCCTTTTCGTTTCTTAGACTCCCTTCTTCTCTTCTCCCTCTTTCCCTCCCTCTGCCCCTTCCCCTCCCCCTCCATCTGCTCCCTGATTCCAGTGACACTGATGCTTCCCTCTCTTCCTTGCACACTCAGGACTTCGTGTTACACCTTCTGCTGTACCCTGAGCCCCCTTTTTGTTTCTTACACTCTCTTCCCCTCCATCTGCCCTGCCCCTCCTTCTGCTCACTGGTGCCATTTACATTGATGCTTCCCCTCTCCTCCCTGTGTAATCAGGTCTCCGTGTTACACCTTCTGCTCTACTTCTGAGCCCTTTCTTCCTTTCTTACACTCCCTCCTTCTCTTCTCCCTCTTTCCCTCTTTCCCTCCTTCTGCTCCCTGATGCTGTTTACACTGATGCTTCCAAATCTCCTCTCTGTGCACTCAGGTCTCTGTGTTACACACTTCTGTTATGCTCCTGAACCCCCCTTTTTGCGGTCCTGTCTACACAGCGCATGTGCTGTCTCTAAGAGACATGTCGTTTTCAATCTGTGGGCTTCAGCCCGCCCATAGACTCACTATTTGCTCGCTCCATTGTCGCTCTTGTATCCTATGTGCCCATTTGTCCAGGGCATGCATGGTCATGCCTCTTGTGTATAGCCCTCCCCCAGACATTGCCCCAAGTACTTGTGCCCTTCCACATTTCCCCAAGTACTTGTGCCCTTCCACCCCTCCCATCTTAGGAGCTACTTTTTTCTTTGTGTTTGGGCCCTGGACAGGAGTGCTCCTGTTTTTACAAGCTCCCGCCCGCCAGCCCCAGCCCTGTTGCTTCTTTGTCTTCTCAGATCAGCCTTATTAATTACCTCCTCATGCTGTTTCTGTGCCGTTCTGTAACTTGCTTATGGCGTTTCATTATTTAAAAAAAAGAAAAATAGATACTGATGCTCCTCTCCCAGCAGCTTTCAGACAGTCTGCCTGTTGCACCCGCCCTGCCCATCCTCCTCCCCCTCCTTTCCTGATCCTTTGACAGCGCCCCTGTCCTCCATCACCCCCACTGCTCCATGCACATGGTCCAGGACTAGTCAAACCACCATTCACATTTTAGCTTTTCATGAGGAACTCATGCCAGTAATGACCATATATATATATATATACATGTGCCTACAAATACATAGGCTTCAGGGTGCTGTCCAGGCTTGCAATAATCACTGATGTGCACTCAATCAATGAAAAAGATAAATACATGAATATGACAAGAATATGATGAAATAGTGCATTTCTCAGATGTAAAAACGTCTCTCATGCAGTCCTTACACAAATCCATGCCACATAATGTCACTGCACACAATTTAGCTACACACATGTCCACTACACATCATTCCACTTCATGCCATATAATTACAATCCAGTTACAATCCAATAAATTCAACTCCACATATTTCCACTCCGCTCTATGCCACATAACACCACTCCAAGCAACCTAATTCCACTACAGAGAATTCCACTAAACATAATTCCACTCTAATCTACATAATTACACTTCACGCCACATATTTACACTCCACTTAAGTTTACTCAACTCCAAACACACCACATACCACTCAACACCATGCCACATAATTAACGTCAACATAAAGTCCACTCCACATATACTACAATATTCCACTCCGCATACTTCCACTCCACACCATGCCATAATTCCACACACCACACAATTCAACACAACTCAGCTCCACACAATTCCATACCATGCAGCATATTTACACTTCACATAATACCACTCAACAGCACATAATTCAACTCCACATAATTGCACTCTACTGAATACCACATAAATATACCCCACATAAATCCAGTAAAATTGCCAGAGAATAATCCACATAAATACACTCTAATTCACTGAACACCACACAGTTCCACACACCACAATTCAACTCCACACAATTCCATTCCACACCACATATTTCCACACCAAACCACATAATTCCACTCCACACCACATATATCCAATCCACAACACAGAATTCCACATTATGCCCCAAAATTCACCACACCACATAATTCCACTCCACTGCATGTCACTTTATGACACAAAATACCACTACACCTAATTACACTCCATGTCACACAATCCCACTCCACATAATTTCAGTACACTCAACACCACACACCACATGGACATGTCAATTTCAGTCATTTTACTACAAAAATAAACATTATTCTTATATTTACACTAAGCAGTCTATATCAAATGGTGCTGCAAGTCTTTAGTATAACATTAACCCATTACCCGCAGATTAACAAAATGGAAAGGGCGTAGACTAAAGTCAGTACTTAGGGTCGCAGAAACCTCTGGATGACCCGGAAGAGTCTGTTAAACACAGGAAGTCTTTTTAGTCCATCTCTTCAATGCTGGGCCAATGAGAATATTTGATTATTGTCCATGTTTAACCCACCTCTTCAATGGAGAGGCCATGAGAAGAGTCAATTAGAGTCCATCAATAATGCACTTCTTCAATAGCAGGGCCATGGAAATAATCTATTATTGTTCATCATTAATCCACCTCCTCAATGGAGGAGCCATAGGAATAATCCATTATTGTCCATCATTAATCCACCTCTTCAATGGAGGGGTCATGAGAATAATCAGTGCACATCCTCAATGGAGGGACCATAGGAAAAGTCTGCTATTGTTCATCATTAATCCACCTCCTCAATGGTGGGTCCATTAGAATAGTCTATTATTGTCCATCATTAATCCACCCCCTCAAAGGTGGGTCCAGCACTGGAGCTTCTTTGGCGGGCCTGAGCTCCACAGCTCGCACCAGGTATTCCCCCAGGCATCCCACCTTGGTAGAGTTTGGTGATGATGGTATTACAGACCTTCTCCAGCTCCTTCTGCTGGTGCTCATACTCCTCCTTCTCTGCCCTCTGGTTGTTCTCTAGCCAGGAGATGGTCTAATTACATTTGTCCACGATCTTCTTCCGGTCATCTTCACTGATCTTGTCTTTAAGATTGTCACCCTCCACTGTGCTCTTCATGTTCAAAGCATAGGACTCCAGTGTTTTCTTGGCAGAGACCCTCTGTCTCTCTCTCTGCTACATCATCTGCTTTATACCTCTCAGCCTCCTACATCATCCTCTCGATCCCCTCTTTGCTCAGCTGGCCCTTCGTCGTTGGTGTTGTAGGAGGCTGGCCTGGCTTATAGTGGGCACCTAGTGGTACTTACACCTTGTTCTAGGTCCAGTTATCCCTTATTAGTAGATTAGTAGTGTTCTAGCAGCTTAGGCTGATAGAGGTAGCTATAGCAGAGCAGCTAAGCTGAACTAGGAGACATGCAAAGCTCCTACTATACCACTTACATCACTTAGCACTATATCATCTCAGAGTCACTAAAAATAAAGGTACTTTATTTTAGTTACAATATGCCAAAAGTATCTCAGAGGATATACTCCCTTAGGAGGTAAGTAAAATACACAAAATATATACACAGACCAAATCAGGTAAGTAAAACACTTAGAAAGTTAGAGCAAACACTGTAGAATACAATAGAATGCAATAGGAGACAATAGGCATAGGGGCAACACAAACCATATACTCTGAAAGTGGAATGCGAACCACAAAGAGACCCCAGGCCTAGTGTAGTGTGTAGAGGGTCACAGGGAGTGTAAGAAAACACTAAGGGTGTCCAAGATACCCCACCCCAAGACCCTGAAAAGTAGGAGTAAAGTTACCCTACTACCCCAGAAAGACAGTAAAGTCGAGATAGTGGATTCTGCAAAGACAACAACTGACTGCAAAGCACTGAAGATGGATTCCTTCACCTGAGGACCTGTAAAGGAAGGAGACCAAGCCTAAAAGTCACAAAAGTGTCCAGGGGGGGCAGGAGCCCACTAAACCCCGGATGAAGGTGCAAAAGGGCTGCCTCCGGGTGGAAGAAGCCAAAGATTCTGCAACAACGGAAGGTGTCAGGAACTTTTCCTTTGGTCAGAAGATGTCCCACAAAGTGCTGGAGGATGCAGAGTTGTTTCTACGCAGAAGGACCGCAAACAAGCCTTGCTAGCTGCAAGAGTTGCGGTTAAGGATAAAGGATGCTGCCTGGGCCTAGGATGGACCAGAAGGTCGCCACTTAGAAGAGGAGACAGAGGGGGCAGCCAGCAAGACACAGAGCCCATGCAGAAGCAGGCAGCACCAGCAGAAGCACTTGAAGACGGGTTCAAGAAATCTGAGCACTATGGACGACTCAGCAACACAAAGAAGGTCCCACGAAGCCAGAGGTCAACTCAGCGAGTTGGGCAATGTAGGACGGAGTAATGGGGACCTGGGCTAGGCTGTGCACGAAGAAATCCTTGCAAAAGTGCACAGAAGCCCTAGCAGCTGCAGTTCACACAGTACACAGGATTACTGTCTGGCGTGGGGAGGCAAGGACTTACCTCCACCAAACTTGGACAGAAGGACCACTGGACTGTGAGGGTCACTTGGATCCAGCTCCTGGGTTCCAGGGACCACACTCGTTGAGATGAGAGGGGACCCAGAGGACCGGTGAAGCAGAGGTTTGATGCCTGCGGTAGCAGGGGGAAGACTCCGTCAACCCACAGGAGGTTTCTTCGGGATTTCCAGTGCAGGGTGAAGGCAGACAGCCCTCAGAGCATGCACCACCAGGAGACAGTCGAGAAAGCCGGCAGGATTAGGCGCTACAATGTCGCTGGTAGTCTTCTTGCTACTTTGTTGCAGTTGTGCGGGCATCCTGGAGCAGTCAGCAGTCGATCCTTGGCAGAAGTCGAAGAGAGAAGTGTAGAGGAACTCTGGTGAGCTCTTTCATTCGTTATCTGAAGAGAAACCCACAGGAGACACCCTAAATAGCCCTCAGAGGAGGACTGGCTACTGAGAGAGGTAAGCACTTATCAGGAGGGGTCTCTGACGTCGCCTACTGGCACTGGCCACTCAGAGGTCTCCATTGTGCCCTCACACCTCTGCATCCAAGATGACAGAGGTCTGGGACACACTGGAGGAGCTCTGGGCACCTCCCAGGGGAGGTGCAGGTTAGGGGGGTGGTCACTCCCTTTTCCTTTGTACAGTTTTGCGCCAGAGCAGGGCTAGGGGGATCCCTGAACCGGTGTAGACTGGCTTATGCAGAGATGGGCACAATCTGTGCCCATCAAGGCATTTCGAGAGGCTGGGGGAGGCTACTCCTCTCAGGCCCTAAACACCTATTTCCAAAGGGAGAGGGTGTAACACCCTCTCTCAGAGGAAATTCTTTGTTCTTCCTTCCTGGGACTGGGCTGCCCAGACCCCAGGAGGGCAGAAGCCTGTCTGAGGGTTGGCAGCTGCTGCAGCTGCCCAGAAAACCCCAGAGAGCTAGTTTGGCAGTACCCGGATTCTATGCTAGAGCCCCGGGGATGCATAGGATTGTCCCCCCAATACAAGAATGATATTTGGGGGGACAATTCCATGATCCTAGACATGTTACATGGCCATGTTCGGCGTTACCATTGTGACGCTACATATAGGTAGTGACCTGTATGTAGTGCACGTGTGTAATGGTGTCCGCACACTCACAAAGTCCGGGGGAATTGCCCTGAACAATGTGGGGGCACCTTGGCTAGTGCCAGGGTGCCCTCCCACTTTGTAAGTTTGCACCTAACCTTCACCAGGTAAAGGTTAGACATATACGTGACTTATAAGTTACTTAAGTGCAGTGTAAAATGGCTGTGAAATAACGTGGACGTTATTTCACTCAGGCTGCAGTGGCAGGCCTGTGTAAGAATTGTCAGAGCTCCCTATGGGTGGCAAAAGAAATGCTGCAGCCCATAGGGATCTCCTGGAACCCCAATACATTGGGAACCTAGGTACCATATACTAGGGAATTATAAGGGTGTTCCAGTGTGCCAATAAGAATTGGTGAAAATAGTCACTAGCCTGCAGTGACAATTTTAAAAGCAGAGAGAGCATAAACACTGAGGTTCTGGTTAGCGGAGCCTCAGTGATACAGTTAGAAACCACACAGGGAACACATACAGGGCATACTTTATGAGCACTTGGGTCCTGGCTAGCAGGATCTCAGTGACACATACAACTAAAACAACATATATACAGTGAAATATGGGGGTAACATGCCAGGCAAGATGGTCCTTTCCTACAATGGTGATGGTGATCTTCCTGGAGTAGAGAAGGGATACGTGGGTGCTGTGAGAGGTAGTAATGAGCATCCTCTTGACAGCAGATTTTCACTATTGGATTTTTGGTGTAATTTAGGTTTTCACTTATGTTAAAAAATGCAGTTCTGTATCCTGTTCATATTGTTCCCAAGAAAGAGTGTGAAGGCGGACACTGGAGAGTTGTGAGGAAGCTGAACACAAAAGGTTCCTCTTTGAAAAAGGTGTCCTTCTTGTAGGATCTGTGAACGTGAAATACGTGGCCAGAGGGCCTTTCAAATTAGCCAAATCTGCTGTCAATGTAAAATCATATTTATGTTTTGTAAATGTAAAATGATATATTTAGGTAGCAGTTAAGTTACAACCTTGAAGTATTAACGCGTGCATGTCAGGATTTTTAGCACTTTACAACCACCAGTGCCAGTCTCTTTCAGGAGAGCGAGACAGAGGACAGGAACAATTTTCTCTAGGAGGGTTGCACTTTGGGGGCCCTCCGATCCTTATCCATCAGTGTATTATGCCATTGCATGAGCGGTTGTGAGTGAGTGAAAAAAAACAACAGCCACTATCAGAAGATATTCCTGTCTTAAAATCTTATTATTCTAAGGTTCTTAGGTACACACATCTCTTCCAACTTCCTTCAAAAGTGGCCAGTAACACTCTTACCCTTCTGAACTACTGATCCACACATACCTCTACCAATCCCCTCAATTTCAATTTACAGACACCTCTGTAAAACCAGCCCTGGCCCCTCTACCCGTGTACTTGAATCCTGACATGACGTACCCCACCTAAGCACGTGATCACCCCATCACAAACACTGCCGATGGGAGTTACACGTCTTTACCAACAAAGGGGAACTGATCAAGCTTAAAACTGGTACCAAATCTCAACACCTCTTGAGTATTAGAAGAGACAACACTACTGCTCTCCAGCCATTTATCCACCACCTGCTCACTGATATCACATCGGGGAGTGTTGGTCATTGTGGTGTGTAAGGGAGTCTAAGGAGTGAGGGAGTGAAGAGAAATTGGTTACATAGGGGGATGGACAAATGGTAAAGGTGCGAGACTCAGGGAGTGCGTAGAAGTGAACGGGTCGGATAAAACATCAGGAGACAAGACGGATAACGTCGCTTGTGAAATTCAGGAGGTGAAGTCGGGGGAGCAGAAAGGGAAGGAAGGAAAAGGAAAGGGAAGAGAAGAGAAGGGAGGAAATACAGGAGCGGGGAGTGAGACAGAATAAAGAGTGTCTTATATGGGAATAATGATGCCTTTGGGAGAGTATTTATCTAATTATACGTAGAAGCTATGGCAGGGAGATGTTTCCAGGTTACTACACAGAGAGATACAAGTGAAAGAGGGATCAAAGGAAGAGGAATGGGAGCTGGCTAGGCATCCTAGGGTCCAGTAACATATCAAGACATGGACATTGGGGTTCTTAATCTACGCTAATCTATACTAGTGTATACTGTAAACGTGACGCTGATAGAGCTGCTCCTTTCTCCAGGTACATTGATGTTATGCGCTAGGCACAGTTGGATTTGAGGGTCTGAAGATGGAACAGAGATACAAAGGAATTCAGAGCACTTTTGAGCATCAATACAGCAAAGTCCTGGTAGGGGAGCCGATTCAGAGCTGTGGTTGCAGTGGATGGCACCCACACGACTGGCGCCAGCTGCAGACACATCAAGTGGTATGCCGATTCAGTGCCAGCCCTTCCTGGGTCGTCCCGTCTGTGGAAAGCTCTGGAAGAGGACAGCCAGGGGTCCTGATTGTGGCATCTCGGGAGTCTAACAGTGGAACGTGCTTTGGCTAGTTTTGCTACTATTGATATGAATGATGCGCCTGTGGGGGGAGACACCCGCTTACACAATGTTTTGGCTGTGGATGGTGCGGGAACAGTGGGAGTCGTCCCAGTACAGGGGGAGCAGTCTGAGTCTTAGATGTCGGGTTGGCTGGCATGTTATCCAGAGGGAGAAGTGGCCGACAGACTGAAAGGGGTGTCAGTGAAGTCTTTAGATTGAGATATCAAGGCCCGAGACAACAGTGCTGGTCAGCATCAGTCAGTGGTGAAGGAGAGAAGGAAAGAAGTGCAGGAAGAAAGCATTGCAGCTCCATTTCTGAGTGGTAGTTGTGAGATTTCATGGTGCCCCTTGTGGGCGGGGTTCCAAAGAAACCCCAGGGGATGTTGTTTACTTCACCTTTTGTCGTGGCCAGAAGGGGCATCAGTGAATTACTCAGCAAGATTCAACAGTGCAGGATGCTGCAGTGGTTGATGCAATTACATTTGGGCAGAATAGGCAAAACGTGACATTAAGTCAGCATTTCACATAATGACAGTCCGGGCTTCTCTTTGCTGGGGGTGCAGTTCGAAGGGCAGTATATGCAGACAGAGTTTTGCCCGTGGGTTGTGTGATTTCTTGTTATCTTTTTTAAAGTTTCAGCACCTTCTTACAATGGTGTTTGTCAAGAAACGTTGGCCAGAGGCTGATTTCACCTTATCTGGACGATTTCTTGTTTGTTGGGAAGGGAGGTTCAGAAGATTACCAAGAAGTGTTGGACATTTTTCAGGGCTTGGCAGAAGATTTTGGGGTTGAAAGAATTGTGACATGGATTCTGGCGCATTCATTGGTTCAGCGGGCTGCAAAGGTCTCTGACAGCCATCCATGTGGCCGCTCATTGGAACTACCAAGTAGTAGACGTGGTGTATATTGGTGGCGTAAGAGTGGGAGGAGGTGGGGGCAGCTGTGGCTGAACTGCTTGTGGGCAGAGGTTGTCCAGATTTACTACTAATAAATCTAGGAGACAATGATCTGATGCAGCTATAGGGCCTCTCTTTGCTGAAGAACATGAAAGGGGACCTTGTAAGGATGAAGAGCCTTTGGGCTGCACATACATCATGTGGAGTGAATTTGGCCCGAAAAGGGTGTGGTGGGATGACTAGAAAAACTGTTTCTTTGTGCAAGCATGGGGATAAAAGATTTATCACATGGGTTAAAGAAGAAGATACCATGGATGTCATTTATAGGTCGCCAGAGGTGGCAGTGTGACCCCTGGCACTTTTTTGCGACCCTTATCCTCACAAGTGGCCAAATCAGTCTCAAGGACACTGATGCGGCTCTGTGATCAGTATTGTCTGTCTGGTTTTCACTATAAAATTAGTGAAAATAGCTTATTATTTACTATTAGTGGAATAAAAAATGAAGTACATTTAGGACCTTTGGTGACAGCTGTGGTGAGTAAAAATGGTTTTAAATGTACGTTGTATGCAAAGGTATAGGTGAGGGTGTGTTCATGTGAAAGAGAGAGTGTGTGTATGTGTGAGCATGTGACTGTATGTGTAAGCGTGTCTGCGAGTGGAAGTGAGTGACACTCAGTGTCAAGTACTGAGTGTGACTGTGTGAGATTTAGGCCTAGGTTTTCTATTCTTTGATGCAAGAAGTTGCACCAAACTGCACCAGAGTTGGTGCTCTGACTTGACCAGACTCCGTGTGAAGACGAAAATGTGTTTATTAGCACAGAGCAGTCACCCCTAACTGCTCCAGACAAAATCCATCCAACAACTGCCCACCAACTGCCAACCTCTGCCAACTGCCACCCTCAACCCAAACTTTCTATAGGACCCTGAGGATTCTGTATTCCAAACAGAATCCTGAGGGTGAGCCTGTGCCCATGACCGGGTTGAACAGCAGCTCGGTATGACATTGAGTTTTCTCTTCTTTTTTTTACACAAAATATCTATACCCTAATACAAATAAAATAACTACATGACAAAAAAATTAACTACAGTGCACCCATCCAAACAATGCCAAAAAAACCTGCTTTTAAAAGTCAAGAAAAAAAATCCAAATACATATAGCTTCAAATACATTTTGAAGATAAAATCAGATATACACTAATAAAAAAACAGACACATTTCGGAAAACCCAGGTATACATTTTCCTAACGAAACCTCCATGGCACTCTGTGAATTCTGGAAATCCTTCTCAAAGGTGCATCAGGAGTATGATTATTCTGACTATTATCTGTCATGTCAGAACGATTATCAGTTTAGTAGTTGTGAAAGTTTTGGTCTGCCATGGGATTCCTCCCAATGCTTCTCTTTGACTACTTTGGACACATTCCACCAATTCCGTCCCAAAACTCTTACAGCATTTCCGCACACTGTGTCTATAACTACAGGATCAGAGAACTGTGGCCCTGATTTATACTTTTTGGGGCAAAACTGCACTAACGCAGTTTTGCACCAAAAAGTTTAGCACCGGCTTGCACCATTTCTGTGCACCAGCCAGGCACAATATTTATGGAATGGTGCAAGCCAGTGCAAAGGGTAGGCTAGTGTAAAAAAAAAATGACGTTAGTAGGGTGGGGCTGGCGGTATGGAAGAAGGGTGTTTTGCACCAAAAAATGACGTTAGGCAGTTTAGAGTAAAAATAAATGAATCTAACCTGCCTAGAGTCATTTTCTGATGCAAAACCACCCATACCACATGAGTCATGTCCACCACCCCAATGGCCAGCACGGGGACCAGGGTCCCCTAGGCATGGCCATTGCACCCTCTGCCATGTATGGGGGCCCATTTCGGGCCCCCCTATGGCACTGTGAAAAACAAAATAAAATACTTACCTGTACTTACCTGGGATGGGATCCCCCATAATCTGCGGTACCTCTGGTGTGGGTGTCCCTGGGGCCTGGGGAGGGCGCCTCTGGGCTTATTCCATGGTGTTCCACCATAGAAATAGGCCCACAGGTCCCCTAACGCCTGCCCTGACCCAGGCGTTAAAAAATGGGGCAAAGCAGGCTTTACCCCATTTTTTACCCCTCCTCCCTCCCGTACACCATTTTTGCACGGGAGTATAAATATGGCTTTAAGGCCATAGAGTCATTTTTTGCACGGGAATGCCTACCTTGCATCTCATTAAGGCAAGGTAGGTTTCCACGTCCAAAAATTACTTTAACTCCATCGCTAGACGGGTCTAGCGCCAAAGTATAAATATGGAGTTAGTTTTGCACCGAATTAGAGTAAAAGAAATGACACTAATTCAGTGCAAACAGAGTATAAATATGCCCCTTTTTGTCCCCTTTTCTCATTAATCCTGGAGTCTTAATATGAACCTAATCTCCCACCACCAGTGGATTATCCTTTACACCTTTTTTTTTTTACATCATAATACATCTTTTTTTTCATTTGAGCTTTCTCAACATTGTGGTGAACATGGGCACCACGACTATCATTGTCCAACTGATTTTTGTAGAACGTTGACATCCATGATGAACTAAAGTGGGTGGAGGCTTTTCTGTTTTTTAGAGATTCAAATGGAGAGATCCCTGCAGGGGTGTGTGGAGTGGTGCTATAAACCCACAACATGGTTTGAACTGGAAACTGGAGATCACACTTTTTTGCCAATGCCCACTGCACGCAGTCTCCTAACACACAATTAAAACATTCTACAAAACTGTCTATCTGGGGTTGATAAAGTGAACTTTTCAAATGTCTGATAGAACTTTCTTTAAAATAAATTTCAACTTCTTCAGAAACAAATTGTACCCCATTGTTGGAGATTATTTCCTCAGGAAAGCCTTTCTGCATAAAGATGTCTTTCAGGAACTCAACTACCGATTTGGAGTTTGGTACATTTAGGAATTTGACAAAAGGCCTCTTAGGATAATAGTCCATAAGCACCAAAGCATATTGTGGGTGACATGGAAACATATTAGATGACCCTACTAAATCGATACCTAGTTTCATCCAAGGCCCCACAGGTCATTCTCTTGGTATCAAGGGTGGGGTGGATGTTTTTATTGTCTTATCACACGTGGCACATAATGGACACCCTTTCACTAACAGATCAATATCACCATCCATTTCTGGGCCACCAATATGACATGAGTACCCTTCTTTAGTTATAGAAGAACCTAAGTGACCATCATGATCTTTCTCTAGTATAAGGTGCCTAAGTTTCACAGGAAGTATCATTTTATCAACCCTCAAAAGTACACCATCTTCAATGATTAACTCGTCTGAAAGTTTGTAAAATGGCTGAATATTAATTTCCCAAACTTTTTTCTTGAGTCCACCCATCTCTGACAAATCTCATGACTGTACATAAATCTATGTCATTATCAGTGGCATCCTTCCACTGCACTTCAGAGAATGGACTAGCATTATATACTTTAATTGACGCTATTAAATGACTTTCATCTTCAAGAGGAAGATCTTCCTCATCGATTCCCACAATTGGGTTTCTTGATAGATAGTCAGCTCTTGTGTTCTTTCCCCCTGAAGTATGTATAACTTCAAAATCAAATTGGAGTAATCCTTGGCAAACCTTGCAATTCTAGGAGTGCTGGTTTTGACATTAGTCCCACTTAATATAGCTTACTAATGGTTTGTGATCAGTTTGAAGCATAAAATGTTTACCCCACAGATAACATTTGAGCTTCTCTATAGTTCACCAACAGGCCAAAAGTTGTTGTTTCTATTACATAATAGTGTGTTTCTGCCTCTCTGAGAACTCCTGACGCAAAACCAATCGTGTATTCTTGCACACCACACTTCTGTATCAAAACAGCACCAACACCAAATTTGCTTGCATCAACTGTCAAACAACATATAAGATGATGATCATAAGGCTTAAGAGTGCTTGATAGAGTCAGTTGTTTCTTTATATCTGCAAATGCGGCTTCACATTCTGAATTCACACAAGATCATTTTTGTCTCTTAACAAAATAGAAATTGGTCTAAATAGGTGTATGTGCATCTGATGTTTCTCTTACTTGGAGAATTCTTATCTTTAATTTTGCTTAGATTTCTGATGCTAAATGCTGCCTACCTTAGATGTTTCTTTCTAATGGTTCGGAGAGCTTAGAGTCCCCAATTCGTAACCATTACCCCTTTACAGGTCCCGTTGCCGACGCTGATCGAACTGATTTTTACCTGATGAAGATTATCACAGCTTGCTGACCCATAAGGAAAGGTATATAAAATCGCTAATGTCTTTATTGCTGATTTGTCTTTTGTTTCTAGGTACCAACTGCTGCTTTTGATAGAGCCATAGTTAGATCTGAAATTAGTGAGGTTTCCTCCATCCAACTAAATTAATACTTGATGTTATTCCACTTCTGAATTCAAATGTATGTTATTTCCATTGCGCAATTACTCTTATTATTGATTTTTTCTTTGACATTAGAAGGATTAGTTATTAACGCATTAGTTAAATTGAGATTATTTAGAAGATTTGGTCAGCCAGTGTTGTTTTCATACTTACATCATGTGGTTTTGAGACTAATTTACGTGATACTATCATTGTTAATCTAGAGAAATAAATTTTCTAACTAATACTAAAGGTGTGGTTATTCATGGCTTAATGGGTCATGGTGTGTGAAAGTTACTGACTCCAAAGTATTTATTGTTTATGTGATAATATCTATGACATGTACGGACTGAGGGTGTGAACATCTTAAACGAGTCCAAAGGTTCATCGACCCTTATAACGCGTCCCCTTATAAAATTAATAATAAAAAGTCGAAATAAGGTCAGATGCGCCCACAGGAAATGGCAGCAGAGTAGGATAGTGTTGGAATTGGCCCTTTTTGCAGGGTCATCCCCAATCTTTTTGCCTCCTTCCTCCTATTTTGTCTGACCTGTTTTTGTTGGCTTTAGGACTCTGGGCACTTTACCACTGCTAACCAGTGCTAAAGTGCATATGGCCTCTGTGTACATTGTACTGGTGATTGGTTTATCCATGATTGGCATATTTGATTTACTAGTAAGTCCCTAGTAAAGTGCACCAGAGGTGCCCAGGGCCTGTAAATCAAATGCTACTAGTGGGCCTGCAGCACTGGTTGTGCCACCCACATTAGTAGCCCTGTAATCATGGTCCAGACCTGCCACTGCAGTATCTGTGTGTGCAGTTTTAAACTGTACATTCGACTTGGCAAGTGTACCCACTTGCCAGACCTAAACCTTCCCTTTTCTTACATATAAGACACCCCTAAGGTAGGCGGTAGGTAGCCCCAAGGGTAGGGTGCAGTGAATGGTTAAGGTAGGACATTTAGTAATGTGTTTGATATGTCCTTACAGTGAAATACTGCTAAATTTGTTTTTCACTTTTGCAAGGCCTGTCTCTCTCATAGGTTAACATGGGGGATACCTTTAAATATTATTAAAGTGTAGTTTCCCTTTGGGAGCAGATCTACATGTGGAGTTTGAGGTCTCTGAGCTCACAATTTAAAAATACATCTTTTAGTAAAGTTGTTTTTAAGATTGTGTGTTTTAAAATGCCACTTTTAGAAAGTGGCCATTTTCTTGCTTAAACCATTCTGTGACTCTGCCCTGTTTGTGGATTCCCTGTCTGGGTCAGTTTGAAAGTTGCGCTGTTTGCACCTCTCTGTAGATAGTGACACAAAGGAAGCTGGGGTGTAGACTGCATTTCCTGATGAGTCATCCGTGCTAGGAGGGAGGGGAGGAGTGGTCACTCACACCTGAAAGGGCTGTGCCTGCCCTCACACAATGCAGTCTCCAACCCCCTGGTGTGTGTCTGGGGCCTTGCATGGGCAAGGCAGGATTTCACAAACAAGAGAGACTTTCCTTTGAAGTAAGCCTACTTCAAAGGGCAAAATGGGTATAAGAAGGGCACCCAAAACGACAGACTTTAGAAAACTTCTGGAAATCAAGAGGAACCTCTGCTGTGAGAAGATCCGAAGAGCTGAGGAAGAAGAGCTGCCCTGCCTGTGACTGTGCTTTGTGGAGCTATCCTGCAGGTGCTTCTTCTCCCTGTGTTAGGAGACAAAGACTGGACTTTGTGGTATATTCCTGCATGAGATGACATCTCCAAGGGCTTGAAATAGAGCTTGCCTCCTGTTGTTGAAGTCTCAGGGACAGCAAAGACTTCTCTCTGCCAGCACCTGGAGCCTCTGCTGAGACTCCTACCCTGCCAAGTGGTGCCCATCCAGTTCCTGGGGCCCTGAAAGAAGAAGCTGGCAGCACAAGAGTAATAAATCCAGGCACAGACTGCTGTGTGGGGAAAAGATCACGCAACTCCGAGACACGGCTGGAGAAACGACACGCCGCACCACTGATGGAGGCTGGTGAGATCGCAAGCCGGCGCTATGTGGTTTTCGGATCATCGTGCAGCAGGATTTCCGATGCAAACATCAATGGGCATGTTAAAACAACGCAAGGCCTGCCCCGACCCGAGAGTGCTGTTCGGATCGACGCATCGCTCTCCTGCGGAGAGAAGAAACAACACACGCCGACCTGACCGAAGGAGAAACAATGCACGGTCTCACTCATGAGTGATATTGACGCATCGCAGGCTCTTTTCGATGCACGCTCCCCCGCGCTGGGTTATTTTGTAAGTGCCCCAGGTACATTTTC
Organism: Pleurodeles waltl; assembly: GCF_031143425.1. Lineage (NCBI taxonomy): Eukaryota > Metazoa > Chordata > Amphibia > Caudata > Salamandridae > Pleurodeles > Pleurodeles waltl. The sequence continues at coordinate 1,701,514,070 of NC_090445.1, read as the reverse complement.
ATACTAGCAGTGCTAGCGTTGTGTTTAAAAGTACATGAAGTCTCTTTTTTACATTTTAATTGATAACTTGACTTGTGTATGGTGGATTTTTGTTGTTTTGGTCTTGTTTTATTTAGATAAATATTTCCTATTTTTCTAAATCTGTGTAGTGTCATTTTGTAGTGTTTTTACTGAGTTACTGTGTGTGTTGGTACAAATACTTTACACCTAGCACTCTGGAGTTAAGCCTGCCTGCTCGTACCAAGATACCAAGGGTGTGAGCAGGGGGTTAGCTGAGGGTGATCCTCCTTTACCCTGACTAGAGTGAGGGTCCTTGCTTGGAGAGGGGGTAACCTGACTGCCAACCAAAGACCCCATTTGTAACATTGGCGATCAGTGGTTGGGATTGGACTTGACATACAGTGATTAAGTGTACACTACTGTTTTGAGTGCAGACCACTACGTGACCACATACTACTGGTCTTGTGATTTGGCTTTTTCTCTTTGGAACTCCTTTTTGTTCTACTTCCATGTTTTGCTGATCCCCTGACTGACTCTTTGAACGTCATTGAGAACTTGTTTTCTGCCTTTAGAACTTTGCACTTGTTTGCCATTATGTCTCAATCTGGAGATGCACTGGCTGGAGCTGTCTTTGAATTAGGGAAACTGAAAAGGTACTCAGTTGCTCAATTGAACAAGTTCTGTAAAGATCTTGCCTGTCCCGTTAAGCGCTCCACCAGGAAGAGGGAGCTGCAAAAGGCACTGAGGGTCTGGGTGACAGTCAAGGAGGCTGGGGGGCACACAGAGAAGGAGGATGTGGATGGGGAAGTGCAGAGGATACACAGTGGTGTAGTGGAGGTACCTGTTACACCTGGGGGGAGGGTCCCCAGGAGAGGTTGCAGTGTCTCATCTAAGGGTCTGACTCCTGAAGAATTGCAGGACAGACAGGCAGAGAGGGCTCACCAGAGGGAGTTAAAAAAGATGAGGAGGGGCCTAGAGATAAAGAAGATGATTTTGGCTTATGATCTAAAACTGAAAGAGCTGGGAGTCATGAGGGCTGAGTCCAGCTGGAATGGTGACAGCAATAATTCTATGTTCAGTGCTGCTGAAGAAGTGCACGTGCCCAGAGATGTGGTGCCCTACTTGAAGGAGGGGGTTAACACACACCAGCAGGTTCAGGGGTATGCAGTAGCTCCAGTGATGCACAGGGTACTGAGGTGAATTGGGGAACTGGCATGGGGAGTAATATTCCTAGTGATGGAAGGGACACTGTACTGGCTCTAGGTGAGAGTGCCAGGGAGAGGGGTTCCCCCCAGGTAGAAGTCCTGGTTATGGAGTGTGGAGACATCCCAGAAGGGTGTGGGTTGAGTGTCAGGGACAGTCAGGTGTTGTCTCACCAGTCTCAGGAGGGTGATGTGAGTTACTTTTTAAAGGCTGAGTCACTGGATGGTTGGGTGAAGGGTAGGTTGGTTAATTCATGTGAGGGGCTGAGGGATGTACTTGCTGGAGAGCATATGTCTAGTCCTTATTTTCCAGAGCCATGTCAACACCAGGTAGAGTGTGAGTTCTCTGACCCCAGGGAACTTACACTGGAGGCAGACCTCTGGGTGAGTACCAGAGAGTCTGAAGAGGCATTTGGGGTGCTTCTGAAGGGAGAGGTCTCGGTATTTCCCAACCAGGTGAGGTGGGAAAGGATTGTAGTGTCCCAGGTATGTCCGAGTGTAGTGGGGTGGGTGAGGGACCCCATGTCCAGTCTCAGAGGAGAGGGAATGGGGTTGGGCTGAGGCCCAGGGTGCCCGAGATCCAGTCCCAGGTCCTGGAGTGTTCCATGAGGGAACGCCAGGAGGGGAGCCTAGCCTGAACCGCAGGGCCATCTGCTGAGAGAGACCCCACAGTGTGAGGAGAACTTGGGGGGGTGGCTGTAGCCAGCATCCCACCAGTTCTGGTGTCTGGCAGTACCACTCCTAGTGAGGGGGTGCAGAAGTCCAGACAGAGGGTTGAGGGGGGGCTGCGGGCCCCAGTGGAGAACCTGGAGGGTCAGGGGTTAGCTCTGAGGACAGAGCACCCCAGGAATGACCTTGGTGAGACCATTTCTGGGTTGGGGGGAATCCAGACTCTGCCAGATGGACAGGGGTCAGGAGACCTGCAACAGGCAGACTCTTGTGTGACCCTAGGGGAAGGTGTTTCCCTGGTGGGGGTTAGGGGTAGGTGTGCCCCCCAGGAAGTCCTGGTGTACCAGGCAATGGTTCAACCTCAGGGTGGTGACTCTGGGTTGGATAATCAGGTTCAGGGGGTAAACTCTGAGCTGATGGGGAGTAGGTGTGCTCCCAAGGAAGTCCTGGTGCGCCAGGCAGTGGTTCAACCGCAGGGTGGTGACTCTGGGTTGGATGGTCAGGTTCAGGGGGTAAATTCTGACCTGATGGGGGCTAGGTGTGCTCCCAGGAAGTCCTGGGTTGACAGGCAGTGGGCCAGTCTGAGGGTACAGCCCCTAGACTGGAGGTTCAGGTGCAGGGGGTAAACTCAGACCTGATGGGGGGGCAGTTTGCCCAATCAACCCCCGGTTTGATTTCTAGGTGTACTCTCCATAGTGGGGGGGGTGCAGAACCCTGGGCGTAGGGGTAGGGGAGGGAGAGACTCACCCCTGACCCCAGTTCAATCTAAAGGTACAGACCCTAGATTGGCAGGCCAGGTTCAGGGTGTCCCCCCTGACCTGGAGGGAGGGGCTACTGCTAACAGTGCCCCTACTGTGTTGTATTCTGGGGGGCCACTCCAAGTTGGGGGGTGCAGGACCACAGAAGGGAGGGCAGGGGGATGGAATCCTCGCCCCTGGCCCTGGTCCAACCTGATGGTACAGACCTCAGGTTGAAGGATCAGAGGCAGGTTAACATCCCTGCACTGGTGGAAGAATTGTGCAGGACTGCTTCTACAAGCACCCTTACAATTCTGGACACCTGGGGTGCCGCTCCAAGAGGGAGGGTACACAGCCCCAGAGGGGATGACCAGGGTCAGGCTGTTATCCCTGACCTGGTGGAAGGGAGCGTGGTCAAAAGGTGTCAGGCACCTGGGGCTACCGCCCCCCACTCTCCACAGTCACAGTGGTTAGAGAGTTTTGAGAAGCCTGGGGCCTGGATCTCATCCCTGACAGCTGTCAGTGGCCACTGTGGCTTGCTGTCCTGGTGGATAGAGTTGCCCCTGGGGGGGAGCTAACAAGAGTCACACCCCAGGGGTGGAGTGGGCAACACCACTGTGTTGGCCCTGGTGGTACTCTCTGGCCCCTTGGATACATCTGTGAGCAAAGTAAGGTTAGGTGCTGCACAGATGGTGTTTGCAGGTGAGGAGGAAGGTTCCCCATGGGTTAGCTTAGTGGGCCCGAGAGTTTGGACAGAGGGATCCAACTGGAGTCAGGAAGGCGTAGAACTGTAACATGCCCCTGCTGTTGTGGGCCTGGGTCCCTGTTCTATCGCCCCAATCAGGGAAGGACATCAAGTGTTGGAAAATGGGTTATTGGTAAGGGCAGGTAAGTACCTACACTTAGCAATAGGCCACTAACCTCCACTTAGGCCCAGTTAGGTATCAGTAAATTAAACCCAGCTCAACCCTTGGTAGCTTGGCAACGAGCGACAAGGCTTAACTTAGGAGACAGAGTGTAAAGCATTCAAATATCACAAAACAGTAATTAAATAAAACACATGAAACAGTTTAAAAATCCAAAACCAATTTATAAAAATATATTCTATTTTTATCTTTAAAATGACACAAAAACGAATAAATTCGGATAAGGGAAACCGCAGGTATGAATTTTTAAAGAATTATTGTTTTTTTAGCACCTAGAAACAAAAAGCGCCATTTGAGTCATCTGGTTGCACCTTGACCGGAGTAAAGTCAAAGTTTAAGGCCGACCGCGATGGAGCCCAGCTCGGCTATAGCCTGCGGGAGGCCTCGGTCAAAAGTTTACCTTCACACTTAGTCATTTTTCTGAAGATTTTCTTCAGCGGGACGAACCTACCAGTCCAATCCGACCTCCTGGAACTCTTCTCTGGATATGCGTCGCGGGGATCCTCTGTGGAGTTTTTTACCCTTGGACTTAGTCGGTTTTTCTAGGTGAAAATCTTTCGACCGGGGTGAACCTGGATCTTGATCCAACGTCCTTGGAGCCCTCCTCGGATATGCTGGCTGGGAGATCCCGGTCAACTTTTTACCTTCAGACTTAGGTGGTCATTCTGACCTCGGTGGTAAAAGGCGCTTACCGCCGGTCAGAAGACCGCTATAATCCCGCCGCGGTCGCGGTCAACCGCCACGGTCATTCTGACCCACAGCAGCCAAACCGCCGAAAATCCGACATCCACAACAGCCCGCCAGACCAGCGGTCGGCGGAAAAGTGGAGATGACCAAACCTCCACCGTCACGCCAACAGAAATACGCCCATGCCATTCTGACCCACGAATCCACGCGGCGGTCTTACAAACGCGGTATTCCATTGGCGGTACACACCGCCGCGGTCAGAATACACACAAACGAACAAAACACAGCGACATTGGCCCATTTGAATTTCACACACCAGATACACATACACACACCACTCCCACACACACACCACAATATAAAACACGCACCCACATCTCCCACAAACCCCTACGACCAAAATTTGGACAGCGAGACATACACAGACAACACTGCATAGCCTATAGTACACCATCACACAGAGGCACATCACAACATCACCCACACAATCTCCAAACACTAAACAACACACACCCCACCCAACATACACACCCCTCCATGGCACCCCAAAGACACCCCCGCTTCTCTGACGAAGAAATCAGGGTCATGGTGGAGGAAATCGTTCGTGTGGAGCCCCAGCTCTTCGGCACACAGGTCCAGTACACCAGCATTGCCCGGAAGATGGAGCTATGGCAAAGGATAGTCGACAGGGTCAACGCTGTGGGACAGCACCCCAGAAATAGGGAAGACATCAGGAAGCGATGGAACGACCTACGGGGGAAGGTGCGTTCCATGGTATCCAGGCATAACATCGCCGTGAACAAGACTGGCGGCGGACCCCCACCCCAACCCCCAGATTTTACAGCATGGGAGGAACAAGTCTTGCACATCCTGCATCCTGACGGCCTCGCAGGAGTCGGCGGAGGAATGGACTCTGGTAAGTTGAATCTTCAATACTTCTTCCCCCCCACCTGCATGCCAACTCATACCCCCACCCTCACCCCCATCCTCACCCCCACCCCCATCCTCATCCCCACCCCCAGCACACCTATTCCCTGCCAATGTCACTCCATCACAACCCACACATCCCAACACCTAGCCCTGCATGCGTCCACTAAGCATGGACACCCATCACCAAAGCATGCCCAATGCATATACACATCTCCCGCACAAGCCACCCTCACCAAAGCGCCCCACACACGAATGCCAGCACTGGGGTACACGGGAACCCACACATTCACCCATATGGCACACACTGAAACTATAACCATACCTCTATACCCCTGCAGGACCCGACCGCCACCACAACGCCACGGAGGGTCCAGAAATCTCCACAACCCCCTCCCAAGAGGCCATCAGCGATGACAGCAGCTCTGTCTCCCTGGAGCCTGATGACCAACCCGGACCATCGGGGACCTCGGGACAGTCGGTTCCCCTCAGACAGCCACAGGCCACACCAGACCCAAACCCCTCTGGGAACACCAGCACAGCTCCCACCCAGCGGGCCCATGCCTCTGTCTCCAGGACGCGTCAATCAGCGGTGTGTCTACCACTACAGGGCACCCAGGATAACCCACCACCCCAACAACCACAGGGACCTGGGGGCAGTGGTAGTGGGCACACCGTCCAGGGGACAGAGGCCCAGGGAAACACGGGAACTGGGAGGGCAGCTGTGCGACAGGGAGGGGAGGGGCCCAGGGAACCCACTCTCCACGAGGCCCTCACCACCATCATGGGAGCATACAACCGCTCCCAGGAGACGATGGCGACGGTACTGGCCAGGTTCCAGGAGATCCAGGTACTGCAGGAGGAACAGTATCGGGGGTACAGGGAGGACATCAGAGCCATCAACTCCACCCTGGCCACCATGGTAGGGCTGCTGAAAGATATCCTCAACACCAGGACGGACATTCTCCAACAACAAAGGGCCCCTGCCACTAGCCTCGACCAAGAACTGCCAACCACCTCCGCCGGCGCTAGTGGACAGGAGGCCCCCGCACAACAGCAGCCCACCAGAACCCCACCTCCTGCAGGAGAAGAACCACCCCGCAAGAGGGCCCTGAGATCACGCAAGAAGACAGAGTAGGATGTCAAGACCCCCGCCAGCAAAGGATACCACCTGATGTCATCCCACTGTCCCACATTGTCACCCTGTCCATCCTTAAACTGCCCCTGCTCCATCTCCCCACAGGCCTACGGACAATGCACCTGTGTGACTGTAACTCTGGACTCTGCCATGGACATTCCTTCACCATAGCCCCCACCCACTTGAAACCACCCATCCCATTCTGAGCACTTCAATAAACACCAGTTTTGCACACAAAAAATCAGGAGTCTGGCTGTGATTTCTAAATGGTGTATTAGACATGACAGTGCCAAAATGTTCATGTACATAGTGAAGTCAACTAACCGCTGCCACACAGCTGTAGTCCATGGGGAAACGAAGCACAGGACACGTAGTGGGGGCCACAGATCTGAAATAGGAAGGGAAAACCCACAACTCAGTCATCATACTCTGGGGCAAATAGACAGGCAGCAGAGAGGCCGGAGAGTAGTTGACATCTTAAACAAAAGTTTGGATTTGTAACCTGTGTCCTATTGGAAGTACTGTGCAATCACCCTGTCCCTGTTGTCTGTTTCAGCCCCGTCGTCTTCCTCCTCGTCACTCTCCACAGGTTCCACAGCTGCCACAACACCACCGTCTGGACCATCCTCCTGCAGGAAAGGCACCTGGCGGCGCAAAGCCAGGTTGTGAAGCATGCAGCAGGCCACGATGATATGACACACCTTCTTTGGTGAGTACATTAGGGATCCACCTGTCATATGCAGGCACCTAAACCTGGCCTTTAGGAGGCCAAAGGTGCGTTCGATCACCCTCCTAGTACGCCCATGGGCCTCATTGTACCGTTCCTCTGCCCTGGTCCGGGGATTCCTCACTGGGGTCAGTAGCCACGACAGGTTGGGGTAACCAGAGTCCCCCAATAGCCATACACGGTGTCTCTCTAGCTGTTCCATCACGTAAGGGATGCTGCTATTCCTTAGGATGTAGGCGTCATGCACTGACCCAGGGAACTTGGCATTTACATGCGAGATGTACTGGTCAGCCAAACACACCACCTGGATGTTCATAGAATGGTAACTTTTTCTGTTCCTGTACACCTGCTCACTTTCTCGGGGGGGAACCAAAGCCACATGGGTTCCATCAATCGCACCAATGATGTTGGGAATATGTCCAAGGGCATAGAAATCACCCTTCACTGTAGCCAATTCGCCCACCTCAGGGAAAACGATGTAGCTCCTCATGTATTTCATCAGGGCAGACAACACTCTGGACAACACCTTGGAAAACATAGGCTGGGACATCCCAGAAGCAATTCCCACTGTTGACTGAAATGACCCGCTTGCCAAGAAATGGAGTACTGACAGGACCTGCACCAGAGGGGGAATCCCTGTGGGTTGGCGGATGGGGGACATCAGGTCTGGCTCCAGCTGGGCACAAAGTTCATGTATAGTGGCACGGTCAAGCCGGTAAGTGAGTATAACGTGGCGTTCTTCCATTGTCGACAGGTCCACCAGCGGTCTGTACACGGGAGGATTCCTCCTTCTCCTCGCCAAACCCAGCGGACGGTGCCTAGGAAGGACAACATGGAGCACACAGTCAAGCAACCCACAGGTACGTACTCACAGCTTGCACAGTTAACGATTGTGTATGCAGTGAATGGTGTGTATGAGTGGCTATGCAAGGCCTAGGCCTGTGTGACGCAGTAGAAACTAAGCCATGTGGGCCATCGAAATGGCGGCTGCCTGACCTGTGAAGTGTGACAATGGGATGTGAGGTCAATGCGCTGGCGTGGCACACCGCGGCGGTCGGCGGTCGAAGACCGCGGCGCGGAGCCGCATTGGTTAACATTGAAGCCTATGGGTATCAGGAGCCAATGGCGAAGGGCGCCGGCGGTGGCGGTACGCACCGCCGCGGTACGCACCGCCGCGGGCGTGACCGCCATTTTCTATCTACTTAATCACTCGAGACCTGAACTTTCACAGGAGAGGACCTATACTGCAAGTGCTGCTGTGACCTCGGTCTGGAAGGGACAATGGCTGCTGCGACTGGGGAAAGGGCCCCTGCCTTCACTGGAGAAGAGTTGGAGTTACTTGTGGATGGGGTCCTCCCCCAGTATGCGCTACTCTACGGTCCTCCAGACCAACAAGTGAGTTAATTTCAATATGGAGTTGTAGCCACTGGCTGGCTTGGGGGGATGGGGGGGGACATGGCGGGGATGGGGGGGACTTGGCGGGGATGGGGGACACATGGCGGGGCTGGGGGGGGCACATGGCGGGGATGGGGGGCACATGGCGGGGCTGGGGGGCACATGGCGGGGCTGGGGGGCACATGGCGGGGCTGGCGGGGGGCACATGGCGGGGCTGGGGGGCACATGGCGGGGCTGGGGGGGGCACATGGCGGGGATGGGGGGCACATGGCGGGGCTGGGGGGCACATGGCGGGGCTGGCGGGGGGCACATGGCGGGGCTGGGGGGCACATGGCGGGGCTGGGGGGCACATGGCGGGCTGGGGGGGGCACATGGCGGGGATGGGGGGGACATGGCGGGGCTGGGGGGCGGTGGGCCACTGCCAACGATAACACAGACAAACTTGAACTTGGTATTTCTCCCTCCCTGTAAGTGTCACATAGGTCCGCGCCCAAGAGAAGATCGGGATTTGGCGTGCCATCGCCAAGGACGTCCGGACCCTGGGGGTCCACCATCGACGGGGCACCCACTGCCGCAAGAGGTGGGAGGACATCCGCCGCGGGACGAAGAAGACCGCTGAGTCTCTGCTGGGGATGGCCTCCCAACGTAGGCGGGGTGCCAGCCGTCAACTGACACCCCTGATGTTCCGGATCCTGGCGGTGGCCTACCCTGAATTGGATGGGCGCGTGAGGGCAGCACAGCAGACACAAGGGGGTGAGTACAAGCGCAATCTGCTCTGTTGGCGCGCAGTGGAGTTGTCTGGGTGGGGGAGGAGGGCTGTGGGTCCCCCTAGGCCAGGGCGAAATCTGTAGGCTAGGCCCCTCCGTAAGCCCCTGTGTCCCCACCCACCCCCCTCAGTAGTGTGCCAGTGCAGCCATCCCTGGGCCTGTGTCATGTATGTGTGCAGTTGTCATCTCTAGGCGTGTAGGGCATGTTCCACGGATTGCGTAGCGGACCCCAAGTGCGCGACTTAGTGCAGGGGGCATCTGTGTCTGTCATGTCCGCCAACGGTACCGGTGATCCATGTACTCAAAATTTCTTTATTTCTCTCCCCCCCCTTTTTATTTGTCTTTCTGTGCTTGTTTGCATCAGCATCATCAGGCGGAGGAGAAGTGGCATCGGGGCAGGAGGGAGCTGCATCTCACATGGCCCAGGAGGGCCATGCCACAGAGTCAGACTGGACCAGTGAGACGGAGGGCAAGGGGAGCTCCACAACGGGGACGACTGGAGACCGCAGCGACACGGACACGTCCTCGGAAGGGAGCTCCCTTGCGGTGGTGGCCACATCCGTGCCCCCGCACCTACAGGTACAGCCGCCACCCAGCGCACCAGCTCCGCTCTCCCAGCAGCCCCTCGGCGTTCGCCCCGTGCCCGCTCGCACACCAAGGCGGGCATCTCCTTCGCCCCAGGCACCTCAGGCCCTGCCCCAGTCACCCCTGCTGCCCTCAGTGAGGAGGTCATTGACCTCCTCCGAACGGTCATTGTTGGGCAGTCTACCCTTTTGAATGCCATCCAGGGGGTGGAGAGGGAGGTACATCGCAGCAATGCATACCTGGAGGGCATTCATTCGGGTCAGGCTGCCCAACACCGATCGTTCAACGCTCTGGCCTCAGCACTGACGGCAGCCATTGTCCCTGTCTCCTGCCTCCCTCTACTAACTCCCTCCTCCCAGTCTCCTGTTCCTCTGCCTGTCCCACCCACACCATCAGACCAGCCTGCACACACCTCAACACCCAAGAGCAGCTCATCCAAACATAAGCACCACAGATCACGCAAGCATTCACCCAAGCAACATCCAGATGCAGACATGCCAACAGTCACTACCACCTCTGTGACCCCCACCTCCTCGTCTCCCTCCTCCCTCCCTGTGACGTCTCCACTCACACCTTCATGCACACCACCATCAGCCAGTGTTTCCATCACCAGCACACCCTCCAGTACAGTCCGCACATGTGCAGTCACCACCCCCACTGCCATATACACGTCCCCTGTGTCCTCTCCCACTGTGTCTGTCACCCCCTCTTCCACACCACACAAACGCAGCCACCCACCCACCCAACAGCCATCCACCTCAAGAAAAGCCTCCCGCTCCTGCACCTGCACCCAAAGACAGCAAACTTGACTCACCTACAACCACATCCTCTTCCTCCACCCCCATACCCACTGTACCTACCACTCTCCATTGTCCCAAGAAAATTTTCCTCTCTACTATTAACCTCTTTCCTGAACCTGAGCCCCCCCCTCCATCTCGTAGAATTAAAAAGAGCACCTCAGCCACCAGCAGCCCTGCAGCACCCTTGACAAAGGTGCAGGGGTTTTGGAGTCCCCCAGCCCACAGGTCCGGATCCTCGCCCAGCAGCAAGGGGACAGGCAGCCCACCCCCTGGGAAGAGGAGCAGGAGGCGGAAGGGCCGGCGCAGGAGCCCTGAGTCACCATCGCCCAAGGACACTACCCAGCCACCGTCACCAGCCACAGCTCAAAAGGGAGGAAAGGGCCACAGACCCTCAGGCAAGGAGGGCAAGGGCAGCAAGGCGGAGAAGTCAGGCAGCAGGCCCGCTGCCCAGGGAGGACCCGTCACAGCTGCCCAGGAGGACCCCACCACCCCCATTGCCGCTGCCCAGGGAGGACCCAGCCCAGCTGCCCAGGAGGGCCCCACCACCCCCATTGCCGCTGCCCAGGGAGGACCCAGCCCAGCTGCCCAGGAGGGCCCCACCACCACCATTGCCGCTGCCCAGGGAGGACCCAGCCCAGCTGGCCAGGAGGGCCCCACCACCCACAGCCCAGGTGGGCATTGAGGGAGCCCCATCCCCGCTGCCCAGGAGGGCACCACCAGCCAATGGGCAGATGGCCATAGAACGATCGCCGTCTCAAGCACCGCTGAACTGGGCCCCGCCGTCTCAAGCACAGCTGAACTGGGCCCCGCCGTCTCAAGCACCGCTGAACTGGGCCCTTCAAGTCAAGCACCGCTGAACTGGGCCCTTCAAGTCAAGCACCGCTGAACTGGGCCCGCCGTCTCCAGCACCGCTCTGCTGGGGACCGCCGTCTCCAGCACCGCTGAACTGGGCCCCGCCGTCTCCAGCACCGCTCTGCTGGGGACCGCCGTCTCCAGCACCGCTGAACTGGGCCCCGCCGTCTCCAGCACCGCTCCGCTGGGGACCGCCGTCTCCAGCACCGCTGAACTGGGCCCCGCCGTCTCAAGCACCGCTGAACTGGGCCCCGCCGTCTCAAGCACCGCTGAACTGGGCCCCGCCGTCTCAAGCACCCCTGAACTGGGCCCTTCAAGTCAAGCACCCCTGAACTGGGCCCTTCAAGTCAAGCACCCCTGAACTGGGCCCGCCGTCTCCAGCACCGCTCCGCTGGGGACCGCCGTCTCCAGCACCGCTGAACTGGGCCCAGCCGTCTCCAGCACCGCTCCGCTGGGGACCGCCGTCTCCAGCACCGCTGAACTGGGCCCCGCCGTCTCAAGCACCGCTGAACTGGGCCCTTCAAGTCAAGCACCGCTGAACTGGGCCCCGTCGTCTCCAGCACCGCTCCGCTGGGGACCGCCGTCTCAAGCACCGCTGAACTGGGCCCGCCGTCTCAAGCACCCCTGAACTGGGCCCTTCAAGTCAAGCACCGCTGAACTGGGCCCCGCCGTCTCCAGCACCGCTCCGCTGGGGACCGCCGTCTCAAGCACCGCTGAACTGGGCCCCGCCGTCTCAAGCACCGCTGAACTGGGCAGGCACCGCCGAACTGGGCAGACACCGCCGAACTGGGCAGACACCGCCGAACTGGGCAAGCACCGCCGAACTGGGCAAGCACCGCCGAACTGGGCAAGCACCGCCGAACTGGGCAAGCACCGCCGTACTGGGCAAGCACCGCCGAACTGGGCAAGCACCGCCGAACTGGGCAAACACTGCTGAACTGGGCAGGCACCGCTGAACTGGGCCCTTCAAGTCAAGCACCGCTGGCCCTTTGGCAGACGTGGCAGGGCAGGACCAGTCTCGGGCAGGGCTGCAGGATGTACTCTGGGCACCATGCCTCCTCCAGTACCAGTGGAGTCTGTTATGGACTGTTGAGACTGTGGCTTTGCACTCCCCAGGATGGCCCAGTGGGCAGGCCACCCACTGTATGGACTGTTGAGACTGTGGCTTTGCACTCCCCAGGATGGGCCAGTGGGCAGGCCACCCACTGTATGGACGGTTGAGACTGTGGCTTTGCACTACCCAGGATGGGCCAGTGCGCAGGCCACCCACTGTATGGACTGTTGAGACTGTGGCTTTGCACTCCCCAGGATGGCCCAGTGGTCATGGAGTCCCCTCGTGGATCTGGCGTCGTGTACTCAAGCGGCTGAGGTGCCCCCCCTTCCCTTCCCCCTGAGGTGCCTGTCCTTTTTACAATCTGATGCCCCTGCAGTGTTCTCTCCGTGGAGTTCTTGTTTTGGGACTGGGCCTTGCCCATTTGCTCAGGACCCCGTGGTCCACAGACAGTCGGTGGACTACTGATAGTAGCTGTAAATATTGTGTACATAGTTTATTTATTTATTTATCACTTTGCTGACCATTTTTCAATATATCCGCCTGTTTGATATCTATTCCTTTGGTCTTTGCATTCTTTCGGAGGGGGGGTTTGGGGGTTGTAACAGTGATCTGTTGGAATGCATTGATGTGTGTGTTGTTGTGGGTGTGGGTGGGTGGGTGTGTGCCCGTAATTGTTTCCCTCCCCTGTGTTGTAGGTGCAGTACTCACCGATGTCTTCTGCGCCGCCGGGCGTGATCCTGGAAGAGGAGCAGGTATAGGAGTGCGGGGAGGACCTGTAACTCTGGTTCCATGCTCTCGGAATTCCGTGTGGAGTGTGTGGAGGTGAGCGTTTTCCCGTTTGTAGTCTGTTTCCGCCGTATTTTTATCGGCGGGGCTCCCGCCCCGAAAAAGGTGGCGGATTGGTGGGTCGTTATCGGGTAGGCGGTACATTGTCTCCCGCCGGGCTGTTGGCGGTGACCGCCAGGCTGTTTGTTCGTACCGCCGTGGCGGTCGGAGTGTTGAAGCGGCGGGCTCTGTTGGCGGTAACCGCCAGGGTCAGAATTCAATTTTTTGGACCGCCAGCCTGTCGGCGGTATGGCTGCAGCTTTAACACCGACTGCCAAGGTTGGAATGAGGGCCTTAGTCTCTTTTTCAGAGATTTTCTTTATCGGGACAAACCTGCAAATAAGGCCGGGTCGCGGTTGAGGCAAGCCGGCTAGAGTTGCCGCGGGGGGTCGGTCCCTTTATGGAGCTTTTTTTCAAAAGTACTCCAAACTTCTCCAAACTTCTGGGGCTTCTCCCAGATGTTCTTTTAAGGTTATTTTGGGGTCCACAGCTCACCCCAAGGGTCCAGAAGCTCTGAGATGATCCTTGGGGGTGTGGACTACAACTCCCAGAATGCACCCGGCACAAACTCCTTTTTGGCCACTGGGCAGTGGTCAGCAGGTTGATTTCTTCAGAAGTTGGTGCAGGGGACTCTGGTTAGCAATTTTTCACCTGTAGCAAACAGGGATTCCCTCCTTGAACCAGTTGAAGCCAGGCAAAGTCCTTCTTGTGGTGAAACCCAAGTGTGCAGCTGGTGCAGTCCTTCTGAGTGCAGGTTCCAGGTGCAGGCCAGGGGTCCAGCAGGGCAGTCCTTCTTCTACTGTAGTTCTTCCTGGTAGGGATGTGGTAGGGAACTGAGGTGTGGGTGCAGGTCTGCCAGTTTTATCCTTGTCCTGGGTGAAAATTAAGGGGGTCCTGGTTCTCCAATCAGGTGCAGGGTCCTTCCCCCTGTGATGACCACTTTCTGGGAAGTGTGGCAAAAATCAATCCCAGGAGGCAACATTCCTCAAAAATCCATCATGGCTGAAAATTATTTTTGGAGGTTACATCTGGCTGAGCCCACCCACTGGTGTGGCTAAAAATCATAAACACACCCCTCTCCTGCCCTCTCCTAATCTAATCAAGGGGGCACCTAGTTGTCTGGGGTTGCAGGATGTGGGGGTGTTGCTAGGTTGCTCCAAATGTCCTTCTCTGCCTTTGAAGACCACTTTGGCAGCCCTCCCCCTTCCTGCCTCACCATCTGCTGAGGGGAAATTCCCTCCCACAGGCACATCTGTTTGTGTGAAGCCAGGCCACTTCACACCTCATCAAGGCAGCCGGGCAAGGCTGCCAGAGGCTTTGCCAATCAGAGCACAGCAGCAAAAACAATGCAAGGCTAAAATTGGCAACTTTTCAGGTAAAGTTTAAAAATCTTTACCTGAACAAGTTACATTAAATCCAACTACTGGAAGTTGTGGGATTTATTATAACAATTAATTTGATACCAAACTCTTGGTATCCATTACTTAAGGGGACTTTTAAAATTAAAATAAAGTTTCCCCATTCTAGCCTGTGAAGGCCATTCACTACAATGAGGGAAAATCGAATTTGGCAGTTTTTACCTCACCAGGGCTTATAAAACTATTTTTATAAGGTCTCTGCTTATAGTTACATGGTACCCAGCCCTAGGGGCACATAGGGCACACCTTAGGGGTGACTTGTATGTACAAATAAGGTAGTTTAAGACTTTGGAACTACTTTTAATTCCAAAGTCGAATTTGCATATAACTTTAATTTAAGAGCAGCCAGCAAGGCAGGCCTGCCTTTAAAATGACACTGGGCACCTCAACAGTTCACCTATGGGTGCACTACCTATGCTGTGGTCCCTAAACCTACCTGCCCTACCATGTACTAGGGACTCATAGGTAGGTTAACTTAGCCAATTATAATTAGCCTAATTTGCATATTGATTTTACACAAAGCACAGGCACTGGGACTGGTTAGCAGTACCCAGGGCACCATCAGAGTCAGAAAAACACCAGCAAAAAGTGGAAAATGGGGGCAAAAAGTTAGGGAGCCTCTGCAATCAGCCCTGTTTTCTTACATCAAGGTATTTATTGTTCTCCCCTGGCTTTAGGCTGGTGGGGGGTTGTGTTGGAATTGGCCCATTTTGCAGGGTCATCCCCAATCTTTTTGCCTCCTTCCTCCTATTTCTTCTGACCTGTTTTTGTTGACTTTAGGACTCTGGGCACTGTACCACTGCTAACCAGTGCTAAAGTGCATTTGCTCTCTGTGTACATTGTACTGTTGATTGGTTTATCCATGATTGGCATATTTGATTTACTAGTAAGTCCCTAGTAAAGTGCACTAGAGGTGCCCAGGGCCTGTAAATCAAATGCTGCTAGTGGGCCTGCAGCACTGGTTGTGCCACCCACATAAGTAACCCTATAATCATGTCTCAGACCTGCCACTGCAGTGTCTGTGTGTGCAGTTTTAAACTGTAAATTCGACTTGGCAAGTGCACCCACTTGCCAGGCCTAAACCTTCCCTGTTCTTATATAAGACACCCTAAGGTAGGCCCTAGGTAACCCCAAGGGTAGGGTGCAGTGTATGGTTAAGGTAGGACATATAGGGGGTTATTCCAACTTTGGAGGAGGTGTTAATCCGTCCCAAAAGTGACGGAAAAGTGACGGATTTACCACCAGCTGTATTACGAGTCCATTATATCCTATGGAACTCGTAATACGGCTGGTGGTATATCCGTCACTTTTGGGACAGATTAACACCTCCTCCAAAGTTGGAATAACCCCCATAGTAATGTGTTTTATATGTTCTGACAGTGAAATACTGCTAAATTTGTTTTTCACTGTTGCAAGGCCTGTCTCTCTCGTAGGTTACCATGGGGGCTACCTTTAAATATGATTAAAGTGTAGATTCCCCTAGAGAGTAGATGGACATGTGGAGTTTTTCTCTGAGCTCACAATTTAAAAATACATCTTTTAGTAAAGGTGGTTTTAAGATTGTGTGTTTGAAAATGCCAATTTTAGAAAGTGGGCATTTTCTTGCTTAAACCATTCTGCGACTCTGCCCTGTTTGTGGATTCCCTGTCTGGGTCAGTTTGACAGTTGGACTGTTTGCACCTCTCGCTAGACAGTTACACAAAGGAAGCTGGGGTGTAGCCTGCATTTCTTGATGAGCCATCTGTGCTAGGAGGAAGGGGATGAGGGCTCACTCACACCTGAAAGGGCTGTGACTGCCCTCACACAATGCAGTCTCCAACCCCCTTGTGTGTGTGTGTGCGGCCTTGCCTGGGCAAGGCAGGATTTCACAAACAAGAGAGACTTTCCTTTGAAGTAAGCCTACTTCATAGGGCAAAATGGGTAAACAAAGGGCACCCAAAACTTTAGAACACTTCTGGAAATCAAGAGGAACCTCTGCCTGGAGAAGAACTGAAGAGCTAAGGAAGAAGAGCTGCCCTGCCTGTGACTGTGCTTTGTGGAGCTATCCTGCAGTTGCTGCTTTTGCCTGTGCTAGGGGACAAAGTCTGGACTTTGTGGGAAATTCCTGCTTGAGAAGACATCTCCAAAGGGCTTGAAATAGAGCTTGCCTCCTGTTGTTGAAGTCTCAGGGACAGCAAAGACTTCTCTCTGCCAGCACCTGGAGAATCTGCTGAGACTCCTACCCTGCCAAGTGGGGCCCATCCAGTTCCTGGGGCCCTGAAAGCAGAAGCTGGCAGCACAAGAGTAAGAAATCCACACACAGACTGCCGTGCGGGCAAAAGATCGACGCAACTCTGAGACGCGGCTGAAAAATTGACGCACCACTGGCTTTGCTGCTGAAATCGATGCTCACCCGCAGCTCGGCTAGAAGATCGATGAAAGCAGCTGGAGAAACGACAAACAGCATCGCTGACGGAGGCTGGTGAGATCGCAACCCGTGGTACATGGTTTTCGGATCATCGTGCAGCGCAATTTCCATTGCAAACATCGCTGGGTGTGTAAAAATGACGCAAGGCCTGCCTGGACCCGAGAGTGCTGTTCGGATCGACGCACGCTCTTGTGCGGAGAGAAGAAATGACACACGCCGATCTGACCGAAGGAGAAACGACGCACAGTCTCACTCCTGAGTGATATCGACGCATCACAGGCTCTTTTTGACACACGCTCGACCGTGCAGGGTTATTTTTGATGCGACCCAGGTACATTTCCACGCTAGCAGCACTAGCGTTGTGTGTAAAAGTACATGAAGTCTATTTTTACATTTTAATTGATAACTTGACTTGTGTATGGTGGGTTTTTGTCATTGTGGTCTTGTTTTATTTAAATAAATATTTCCTATTTTTCTAAACTTGTGTTGTGTCATTTTGTAGTGCTTTTACTGAGTTACTGTATGTGTTGGTACAAATACTTTACACCTAGCACTTTGGAGTTAAGCCTGCCTGCTCGTGCCAAGCTACCAAGGGGGTGAGCGGGGGTTAGCTGAGGGTGATTCTCCTTTACCCTGACTAGAGTGAGGGTCCTTGCTTAGACAGGGGGTAACCTGGCTACCAATCAAAGACCCCATTTCTAACAGATGGTATGTCTCTTTAAGAGCACATCCTTAAGTATAGTCCATGGTTTGTCTCTTTAAGAGCACACCATAAGGTCCCCGAGTAAAGGATTAAGAGGTAAAAGTGAGTCAAGAATTTGGTTAAGATTTTCAGATTCAATGATGCAAAGTAGAGAGAAAATATGTCCCTAAAAGCACAGGATGACTTTCCCAGATCCTTGGAGTTTGCCTATGTTTTTTGAGGATGTTCTTGGCATTCTAGTGTGAATGGAATAGGTTTTGCGCTTGCACAGCTTAAGCATACTGCAGGTGAACTGTGATGTTTGTGAGGTTTTAGGGAGTTTGCGTACTCCAAATTAAGTTGTTGAAGGAGTTTACATACTCCGAAGTGTGAGAGTAGAGAAGTCGTAGAACTTCACATGTGTGTGGCACTTTGTGCTAAAAAATTGTCTATGTGGTTGTTGGCATATGGGCCCTGTGAGGTCTAAGACTCCGGAATATCTGGAAAAGTGTATGAGACACTTGGTTTTTGTTGTAATTTGTCTGTTTAGTAGGTCAATCGGGCATGGTTGACAAATTTGAGAGTGCATATTAAGGTGAGTGAAAGGTTTTTCGACTGAGATCTGGCGAGTCCTATGTGCACCAGGACAGAGCCAGTGATCAGTTGAGAGTGAAATTTGCGGGTTTCTGAAATGACTGTGTTACCCTACCTGTAGCAAACAGACAAATTGTGTTTTTGGATTTTGTTAAAGTGCTTGCAACAAATGTTGCATTGGTTTGGTATGAATCGGAGTTTAGGAGGACAAGCCGCAAGACTTTGTCAGCCGCTGTACGTGTGAGTGTGACGTACTTGGAGCCACGCTGGGATATATTGGTTAGTGAGAAGGGTCGCGCACGGATTGGCGGACAACCATGAAGCGTCATTGGTTGAGAAGGTCAGCGAAAAGGATTTTGGGATTAAAAGTCACTTCCTGATTTGATTGAAAGTAGCGTAAAATTTGCAAAAATGAAAATTTTCAAAGCTTTAAAGAATGCCCTAAGAGGAGATGTGTATATTCCAGTGACAATAGGGGAAGCTACTTCACCAGAAGGTACACCCGTATATGTTGTATTTGAGGAGCAGGGTGCTGCGCCATGCCTTTGGTTAAAACATTGGTGCAAAGCAACAGAAAAAGATGGAAGTCTAGCATTTCCTACGCATGGGACATTTAATCTGAGGATCTTAGAGAATTTGAGGAAGATTTTATACGATTTGAAACCCCTCCCGAGGCCAGCACAGTTTGAAGCGTTAGCAATTTGGGAATTAGTAGCTAGACAGCAACAGTAGTTAAAATTTGAAAGGCTGAAAAGACACTAGCGGAGGCTAGGTGGGATAGTGATCAGAAATTCTGGAGATCTGAGCCTTTACAGGGAATTAAATTGTTTCCTGCTATTCGATTATGAAAACGAAGTGAGAAAAACTACCAGAAAGAAAGATACAGGCCCTACCGAGGGCAAAGAGCAGAAATTGACAGAAACTAGAAAGTCTTTGACTCTCAACAAAGACTCAGATGATGATGAGTTCATTTTACAGTTATTGAGGAATCGCCCCCGACCATATGCAGCACATGAGAAATGCTCAAACACTAATGTAGACCCTACAGCACCGACTCAAGTTGAGCCAACAGAGTCTGATCTAGAGCAGTCCAAGTGGACCTACTACTTCAGTAACTCAAAATCCAATGCCGCAGTCAAACATTTCCAGGACTTACCCAGATGTACCCATTATAGATACAGCAACGAACCTAATAGTGCAGACAGGACAAGTTTACCCGTGTTTAGTAGCCATTTTGGTTATAGCATTACACACGTTATTTTAGCAAACTAGGCCTGCCGCTGTGCACTTTAACCTAGATATATTTTATTCAGCTTTGTTTTTATTATTTTAACAATAACCACATTTGTGGTCTTGTTTTATTTTCTCTATCTAGCTGTTCTTTGCCTAGGCCAGCACTGTGTTCTTAAACAAGACATTTCTTTCACTCTGTGCTTTTCTCAAGGCTGGAGTAAGATAGATTTCCGGCAAAAGTGGTACGCTTTGTCTCTAATGTTCACAGAAACATACACACTCATACGTGGTGACCCTTTCTTGGAACATCAGCTGTTTTATTAAAAAACATGACTTTGACACATGTACGTTAGAGGGAGATTCCAGCCAGATGACCACGACTGTATGCTGAGTGCTTCGCTGCAGCTGCTTAAGTAGACTGCGGGCCTCTTGCTCAGGTATGAGGGATGATGTCTTCCCAGGGGAACCTGAAGGGCAGAATTAGGGCTTAACATGCTGTGCTCTAACATAGCCTAGGTAGGAGCTACTTTTAACGATTCTAGTGACAATATGGGAGCGTTATTTTTATGTTTCACTATCCTTGTCACGATTTTAATCCTGTCATGCTTCATCGTCCTAGTTATTGCGTTACATGCTTTATTATCTAAGATGCAGTTACTTCAATAAAACCTTATTGAACTTTACTCTGCCTTTGATTGTCCTTGCATATGTGAGACTAAGGTAACTGAGAGAAACGGTTAGAAACTGAGTGACCACGATTTCCCTGAGGAGTCAATTGTGTCATGCGCTCGGTTGCCCAATCATCCCTGCTCTTGGGTGGAGATGAGGCACTGCTAGTCAGCTGGAGCAAAACCCTGATTACGCCGACAGGGGTCACCTGTAGTGGGTTCTGACCCAGTCCCCTACAGCGCAAGTGATTCTGCCGCCCAAATCCAGTAGTCTCATTAGGATAATGAGAGCCTACGCGACATGGCGCTGCCAACGTTTGGTCAGGCACAAATTTTCAGGTCCTCCTGAGTATCTCTTTCTCACTACATGCAAAGACACCTCAGTACTCTACACGGAGACGTCTGTGGTATTGAGGATTTTCCTCCTCAGCTAAGTAGGGAGTACCTAACTAACGCTGTAGGTTGCTCAAGCTTGAACCCTAAAAGGATAATCCCCATTTGGTGTGCTTATCTCTGAACAAACATTTACCATTCATCATGGGAAACCCGCAACAGGTAGCAGTTACAGTCAATATGCGACCACCCCTTACTGCACATTTATTGGCATATGGCCTAATGGCCCAGGGGGGTTCAGTTACATTTGTTGTTGAGGCTCATCCAGCCTATAGAACAGAAAGTTTCTATTCTTGGGTCACATTTCCAGCAGCTGATGGAAACACAAATACATTTCATCACTATACACCGGCAAACATACCTGCACAATACAGAGCATATGCATATTTAGAAATACCTCTATCTTATCAAGAACATACTAGTTGGCTTGATGGAGGCCTACCCCATACAATTTCTACATGTTAGGTCCTCTAAGTAACGATGGTCCTACCTGGCCTTTATTGGCCGCATATACACCTCACCCTGCTGCAGCAACCTTGACGGTAACTGAAGTCCGTCACTTAGATGCTGAGCTTACGGCAATATACAGACAATTAGTACAGTTTGTAATGCAAACATTAAATTCAAACCAGGCACGTGCTGCCCGGCGCAACTACATGCAGTAACGCCAGGGATTAATTTTGCAACTGTACATTTGATCATGGGTAAATTACCCACCAAACGAGAAGAGATTCCGTTTTGGTTAGCTCAAAACATAAATGCACTGGAAGCAGTATTTCCCCATACGGGGCCTCAGGATAAGCATAGAATATTAACTATGTGCTTGCCATTTGGGATGGTTCCCAAAGTAGATAACTGCAATACTTGGGGCACGGTATTTGCCACGCTCTATACTACCGCACACTGTACACCAACACTTGCCAATCTACCAGAAGAGTAAAAGCAAATTGAAGATGAATACGGGGCTGCCCCGGGCCTGGACTTGGGAATGCAACTTTTGGGCAATTTTGCCACAGTATCTTCAATTATACTAAGTAACCTTAAAGGGGAAGCAGTTGCACTAGCAGTGTGCATGCAGCACTGAGACGTTTCTCCACAGGATCAAGAACGTGAGCTGCCAAAGATTATCGCGGAAACCTACTCTAGCACTGGTCGAGATAGTCTCGGGCCAGACCCACAAAACCACAATTTCGGTATAATTCTAATAAAGATTCTACCAAGCAAGCTCCTGAGGGTTCTAAAAAATGCTGGGATAAAAAACAACAAACACCTAAAGGAGAAAGGGGAGAATATCCGCATACGGAGACCCCACAGAATAGATATAATCCCAGAAATAGAGATAATGTAAAGACAGATATCAATGTACTGATACACGCCAATCTCGTTCCTTTCAGGACTCACCGAAAAAACGCAGTGAGAGAGGTGGGCGGTCAGAGCGAAGAACTGAGTATGTGAAACCAAGACAGGAATCACAATGCTCTACAGACGTTTCTGTTAAAAAAGAAGAGAAGCTTCCCCAACAAAAACGCCAATGCAAAAAGAAAAAAGTGGCAGCAGTTGTGATTCCTCATGCCACTCAAGAAGAGGGCTCTATTGAAGAACAAGAAGTGGGCACTAGCGCTGCTAGACAGTGCGGCAGAGGTCACAATAGTTCGCCTGAATCTTCAAGAGCATCTGGAGGTGAAAGCAACTGATGACTTCCTACAAGTTGAAACTGTGGACATGCGTGTCTCCACTCCTGATAGGGTGTACAAAGTAACTTAACAGTTAGAAGGAGACACTGAACGCACAATAGGCACAATCTTTTGGAACCGCTTTGTAAATTTATATGATATTCTACTGGCCGAAAGGGATTGGCCACCAGAATTTGTCCGTACTTGCCCATATGGGGAAGATGTTATCAAACCTTCTTTCTTGCCTCTTGTTCCCGATGAGCTCGCAGAATCCTACACCATCGATTGGGCATTGGCGCAGGCACCCGTGTTATATCGAAACCATGTAGGGTGGGATAAAGATTCCCCCGATCATGTAATTCCAATAGAAAATTAACCTCAACCCCAGAATCCAATATAACATGATGCTAAAGCACCTGTGGCACCTCAAGAGTTCAGGATTCTCACTCCTCATCTGCATGAGCCTGTGGTCTGTCTGAACTCGGAAGTGAGTCCCAAACAGGTATGATCTCAGCTTTCTCAGTGCCCAGACCACAGCAAATGCTTCTGTCTCAATAGCACTCCACCTCTGTTCCCAGGGTAATAGTCTTCTGCTAATAAAGACTACTGGTTGGTCTAGGCCCTCCTCATTTAGCTGTGCTAGAACAGCCCCTATGCCATGCTCTGAAGCGTATGTCTGCGCAATAAATTCCTCGGAGTAGTCAGGGGCCTTGAGCATGGGGGCCGTGCACATGGCTTCCTTCAGGGAGTCAAAGGCTTTCTGACAAGCCTCTGTCCAATTCACCAACCTAGGTTGCTTTTTGGAAGTAAGTTCTGTCAAGGGTGACACTATAGATCCATAGCCCTTGACAAATCTACGGTAGTATCCGGTGAGGCCTAAGAAGGCTGTCACCTCTGTCTGTGTTCTAGGTGGTTGCCATGCCTTGATAGTTTCAATCTTGGCCTGGAGTGGCTGCACCTTGCCACCACCTACTAGGTGTCCCAAGTACACCATGGAACCCTTCCCTATCTGGCACTTACTGGCCTTGATGGTCAGGCCTGCCTGTTGCAGAGCCTGAAGCACCTCCTTGAGGTGGAGCAGGTGTTCCTCCCAGCTGGAACTATAGACGGCTATGTCGTCTAGGTAGGCTGCACAGAAGGCATCCTTTCCAGCTAGGACCCGATCAATAAACTGTTGGCAGGTAGCAGGGCATTTTTCAACCCAAAGGGCATCACCCAGAATTGGTAATGGCCCTCAGGTGTGGAAAATGCAGATCTCTCTTTAGCCCCCTCAGTCAAGGCGATCTGCCAGTACCCTGATGTGAGATCAAAAGTACTGAGGAATTTGGCAGCGCCTAGTCTGTCTACAAGCTCATCAGCTCGGGGATGGGGTGAGCATCAGTCCGTCTGACTGAGTTGAGACCCCAGTAGTCCACGCAGAACCGTAGTTCTGGCTTGGCCCTGGGTGTAGCAGCCTTGGGTACCAGCACCACAGAGCTGGCCCAGGGACTACTGAACTTCTCAATAACCCCTAGGGCCAGCATCTTGGCGACTTCCTCCTTGATGCTTGCCTTCACCTTGTCTGACAACCTGTAAATTGTGTTCCTTACAGGGGGACTGTCTCCCGTGTCAATATCATGGACACACAAGTGTGTGAGTCCAGGAGTGAGGGAAAACAGGGAAGAGAACTGCTCCAATAATTCATAGCAGTCTCCTCTCTGTTCTGGAGTCAGGGAGTCAAAGAGATCAACCCCCTCCACTAACCCATCACTTTCTTTGGCAGAGAGGAGGTCGGGGTGAGACTCACTCTCCTCTTCCATGCCCTCATCGGTCACAAGGAGCATACTGACCTCAGACCTCTCAAAATGAGGCTTCAGCCTGTTATATTGGAGAACCCTCAGGGGGTGTCTAGGGGTCTTGAGGTCCACCAAGTAAGTGGCCTCCCCTTTTCGCTCCTTAATTTCAAATGGGCCAGTCCAGCGGTCCTGGAGAGCTCTAGGCTTTACTGGCTCCATTACCCAGACTTTGTCGTCAGGTGAGAATTCAACCAGAGTGGCCTTCATCACCTCTTGACTGGCCTCGATGTTACTCTTGGCCTGCTTCCAGAAGCGTTGTGTCTGGTTGCGGAGGGCCAGCAAGTAACTGACCACATCCTGGGGAGGTGTCTTGGGAGCTTTCTCCCAGCCCTCTTTCACTATGCTTAGTGGTCCCCGGACAGGGTGACCATAGAGAAGTTCAAAGGGGCTGAACCCCACCCCTTTCTGGGGCACATCCCTATAAGCAAAGACCAGGCATGGCAAGAGGACGTCCCACTTACGCCTCATGGCCTCAGGTAGGCAAGTGATCATACCTTTTAGGGTCTTGTTGAATCTCTCAACAAGCCCATTGGATTGAGGATGGTAAGGGGTGGTAAACTGGTAGGTTAACCCACACTCATCCCACATGGACTTCATGTATGCTGATATGAAGTTTGTGCCTCTGTCAGATACAACCTCCTTTGGGAACCCCACACGGGTAAATATTCCCATCAGGGCTCTGGTCACCACCGGTGCAGTCACTGTCCTCAGAGGGTAGCGGGTGGCATGGTCCACCAAAACCAGGATAAGCCTGTTGCCTAAGGCGGTTTTGGGGTCCAAGGGACCAATGACGTTGATGCCCACGCTTTAAAGGAGGTGCCAATGACGGGGAGTGGGATCAGGGGGGGGCCTTAGGCCTTTTCCCTGTCTTCCCACTAGGCTGGCAAGTGGGGCAGGCCCTGCAGAAATTATCTGAAGCTACCCGTATTCTATGGAAGTGGGTGACAAGCCTGGCAAAGGTCTTGTCTTGGCTCAAATGTCCTCCCAGGGGGATGTCATGTGCCAGGCGCTGTAGGAAGGCTCACTGTAAAGGAGATCATTCTCCCAGTAGATATGGTGATTGCCAGAGGTTTCACCTGCTGCTTGGGCTGCAGCCCGTTGCCTCAGACCATCAAGAGTGGGGCACTCTCTCTGTGCCTTGCAGAATTCCTCCCTGGTTGGCCCACCCTCTACTTGCCAGCCAGCAAGTTCAGGCAGGTTACCCTGGTCAGCAATATCCTCTCCAGTTGGCTCAGGGGCCTCCTCCTCAGGAACCCGTTCCACCACCGTGGGAATATCTGAGGCGGGTGTCCCGCGCCTCTTGCCCTTCCTCTGTGCAGCTATCTGGGCCATTGCTCCAGGCTCCAGACGCCCTTGACTCCCTTCCCGGGCAACTAAGAACTTTGTGGTCATGCAGACCCACTCAGGCAAACCTAACATCTCTAGGTGGGATCTGAGCTCTACCTCTTTCCAGGCAGTATGCTCAAGATCATTGCCTACCAGACAATCTACAGGCATGGCAGGACTCACAGCTACCTTTAAAGTACCGGAGACCCCTCCCACTCAAAGGGAACCAGAGCCACCAGTAGGTGACTCTCGAGATTGTCAGTGACTATGACCTGGTGGAATGTATTAGGGATTATCTACTCTGCTGACACCAGCTGACTCTTGACAGTAGTCATACTGGCTCCTGTGTCACGCAGAGCCTCCACCCTTTGCCCATCAATGATGACCCACTGCCTATACTTGGAAGTATTGGCAGGCATGTCGGCTTTTGGTACCATTTCCTTATCTCCCAGGGATACTAGGGACACCTCTATCTGCTCCCCAAAACTAATTTGGACTGTCTCCCCCCTGAACGCTACACTAGCCAACCCAGGTGTCGGCCCTCCAGTGGTGGGCTGTGCCCTCTTGGGACACTGGGAGTCGCTCTTCGAGTGTCCATGCTGGTAGCACTCTAAGCATTTGGAGATAAACTTCCCTAACTTTTTATCAAAGTACCCTGGCTTCTCCACAAATTGTGGCATGGACTGGTTACCCCCCCCCCCCCCCCCTTGGGAATTGTTTTGGGGGCCTATTGAGAGTTCAAGGTTTTCTCTCCTCTCTTTCTTCTGTTGGGAACCCTGACCACCTTTGTAGGTGTCCCCCCCCAGGTACCTTTCTGGACACTCTGGTGCTAACCCGGAGGTCCGCTTCCTCAGCAAGCTTCCTAGGATCAGTCAGCTTACTGTCTACTAAGTGCTGGAGCAACTCTGTAAAACAAATGCTGAACATATGCTCTCTAAGAATCAAATCATATAATCCTTTGTAATAATTTACTTTGCTGCCCGCACCCATCCATTCTGTATCTTATTGGAGAAATCAATCATTAAATCAATCAATCATTAAATTTATAAAGCGCTATGTACCCGTTAGGGTTTCGAGGCGCTAGGGGGTGGGGGGGTAGCTGCTATCGTTCAAAGAGCCATGTCTTGAGGAGTCTCCTGAAGGTGAGGAGGTCCTGGGTCTGGCGTAGTGAGGTCGGGAGTGAGTTCCAGGTCTTGGCGGCGAGGTAGGAGAAGGATCTGCCGCCAGAGGTCTTGCGCTGGATTCGGGGGACGATGGCGAGGGCAAGGTTGGCAGAGCGTAGTTGGCGTGAGGGAACGTAGAAGTTGAGTCTGGTGTTCAGGTAGGTGGGTCCGGTGTCGTGTAGTGCCTTGTGTGCGTGGGTGAGGAGTTTAAAGGTGATCCTCTTGTCCACGGGGAGCCAGTGGAGGTCCTTCAGGTGGTGGGAGATGTGACATCGGCGGGGTATGTCGAGGATCAGGCGGGCGGATGCGTTCTGGATGCGTTGGAGTCGTTGGATGTCTTTAGTTGGGATGCCTGTGTAGAGTGCGTTGCCGTAGTCGAGTCTGCTACTGACGAGGGCTTGGGTCACCATCTTTCTGGTTCCTGTTAGCCAAGTTTGTGTGGATAGTTTGGTGCTATCCCTGAATCTCTGACGGTATTTCTCAGGAGTCAGCCTGCAGTGAATCCTAGTTTGTGTTAATGGGATAACGGGAGTTAGCTTAGCCTTTGGCTTGCAGACTTGTGCCCCCGTCACCTAGTGACTTTTTATCTACTTAGCTTGCTCTGTCTTAACCTATTTATTTAATTAATTCTTCTAAGATGGCTACCTTGTTTATAGTTAGGCCATTTGTTTTAGTTTGCATTATCAGTGCCACCGCGCTAAGGCGTCAATATCGAGCGACAAAGAAAAACAAACTGTAGGTGTTCACATTAGGTACTTTCCCCCTCCATGCTTTCGAGGGAATTGTTTATATTAATAACTGTCCCAAGCATGCTGTGTTATCTATTGTTTGGGAACAGCCTAGGTCAGGGGTCCAAGTAGATCTGTATATATACACCACACTTTAGACAGATAATCAGAGGGATTATGACCAGATGCCATTGATGTCATTGCTACCATTGCTGCTATCGATGCTGCACGTCGCCATGACGCTGACCCAGTCTTCGTGTCCCTGCGGAGTCTGAGCTAGAGACCTCATTCCAAGGTAACGAGGGTTGGGGACTCCTCTCATGGACATGGCATTGGCGGATTAGGTTTAACATACCCAGCTCTCCTTTAGGCAGGAGGTTAGGCCTATCATGATAGGGTATTAGGTCATATCACACACTTCATGTCTTTTCATGTTGATTTCAAGATGGTGGTGGTCTTTCTAATAATGACTCTTGTCTTTACAATTCTGTTTCTTGCACTGTTCATTATCCTAATCATTGCAGTCCATACAACTTATCGCAGATTGCAGTTGTGTTAAATAAAAACTTATTGAAACATTACTGCATCTTTTTTATTGCCTGTGTTTGGTTGAGACATGATAAATCTGTGAGAAAGGGGTAATCTCCGTTTAACCACAATACTACCTGAGATGTCATACGCTTGAGTCCATGCGTAAAGGCTCCACAAATCACCTTTTACTGTTTGGGTTTTTGGTGAGGTGCTGCTAGTGAACCAGAAGGGTTGGGACGACAGTTACGACTTGTAGGATAGGCATAGTTGCCTACAAACATCAGTACTGACATCCTTAAACCAGCAGTCTTGCCTAGAGCAAGAGTCCTACTACGGTAAGCCCAAACTTTGCAAGTAAAGCGGCTTTCATGGGTGCATAGACATTTTGATCTTGTGGACCTAGTGTAAGAAGTGTGTCCCTCCCCACTACTGGTACATAAAACCACAAGGCCGCCCCCCATTGCTCCTCAGAGACCCCATGAGCCCTGCGTGCAACTTTATAGGCAGCCAACCACTTATCAATGTAATCTCCCACCACATAACTTGGCACCACACTTTTGGGTATACAAACCTTTTTCTCCCCAACAGGTCCTGCATGTATGCTGCCACCATCACTGCTGGACTCAGACTGTCTTGCCTTAATATCCAGTTTCTTGAGACTAAGTTCATGAGCCAGCAAAAGTTTATTTTCAGCCAAGGCTCTCTCAGCTGCTGCTTCCGCTCTGTCAGCTTCTATTTTTAACTTTGCCATTTGTAATTGGAACTCTCTCTCCTCCCTCCTTTCCTCTGCGGTCAGGCCCTGGTTAGCGACACTACTCCCTGGTTTGGCAGGGGGCACAATCACAGTGGTAATATCCTCCACTAATGGCAAAAAATCCTCTGAGGGGCCCTCCTCTTGCTCCTGCTCCTCAACATCCTCCTCTGAATGGACTTCTGCCCAGGCCCTCAGCGCCATTTGGAATTCCTCCTTTCTGGAGGCACCTTGGGTGGGTACTCCCATATCCTTGCAGAACCCTTTCAGCTGTTTAACAGTACATGTCTCCAACATGGCTAGGTCAAAATCTTCATCTCCAGCTTGAGACCCAGCCAGAGACATGTAGAGTGAGGATTTATTTAAAAATGTCTGGCAGTCAGGTTACCTCCTGTCCAAGCAAGGACCCTCACTCTAGTCAGGGTAAGTCACACACAATCCAAATTATCCTGTCCCCACCCTCTGGTAGCTTGGCACTGAGCAGTCAAGCTTAACTTAGAAGGCAATGTGTGAAGTATTTGTGCAATAAATCATGCAATAACACAGTAGAACACCACAAAAATACACCACACAGTGTTTAGAAAAATATATAATATTTATCTGGATAAATGCAGGTCAAAACGATTAAGAAGCAATAAGTACATGTTGAAAATATCACTGTAAAAATTATATAAAGTGTCTTTAGTCTCTTAAAAGCAACAATTGTCTCTTGCAAGCACAAAGTACCAGGTTTGAGTTAAAAATCTCAGCAGGGAACCGCAGAGGAGGCCATGCGTGGAAACCATGGAGGGGTGCGTCGATTTCTCGGGCTGCACACGGCAATGCATCGTTTATTTTCAACACAGGGACGGCTTTGCGTCAATTTCCGGCAGTCGGTCTTGGGTCCTCTTCGGGTTGCAGGGTTTTCTGATGCCCAGGGGACGATGCATTGAAAACCGGCGCTGGCAGGGCGAAGTCACAGGGGCTGCGTTGATCCGGTGGGCGTTGTGTGGAAATTTCTACCGCACGGCAGGCGCAGCGTCGATTCCTCTCAGGAAGTTGGGCTGTGTCGTTACGGCTAGGCTTTGCGTTGATCCAGTGGGCCGTGCGTTGAAGTTCCAGTCGCTACGCTGGCGCTGCATCGATCTTCTCCTTGCGAAGTTGGGTTGGGTTGTTCCGGTTCGGCGTGCAGTGATTTTCTCACTGCGATGCAGGCTGTGCGTAATTTCCGGCAGGCTGTGTGTCGATTTTCGCCACACAGGGAGTTCTTCTTGCAGAAATGAAGTTTTTTTCGTCCTGAGACTTCAGGGAACAGGAGGCAAGCTTTATCCAAGCCCTTGGAGAGCACTTCTTCAGCACAGCATGAGAGCAGCAAGGCAGCAGGGCAACAGCAAGGCAGTAGTCCTTCTCAGAAAGCAGTCAGGTGAGTCCTTTGGGCAGCCAGGCAGTTCTTCTTGGCAGGTTGCAGGTTCTGGTTACGGTTTCTTCTCCAGGAAGTGTCTAAGTTGGTAAGGTCAGAGGCC
The DNA here is from genome assembly GCF_031143425.1 of Pleurodeles waltl. NCBI lineage: Eukaryota > Metazoa > Chordata > Amphibia > Caudata > Salamandridae > Pleurodeles > Pleurodeles waltl. The sequence continues at coordinate 1,701,483,875 of NC_090445.1, read as the reverse complement.
CTGTTTAAATACTCAAATGTGCCTTTGAAGTGGGGGAGACGTCAAAGAGTGTCTTAGAAGTGCACACGGTCCCCTTTCAGTTCAATCCTGTCTGCCAGAGTCCCAGTAGGGTGTGTGCAGTCCTTTGTGTGAGGGCAGGCTACTGTCCTTTGACATGTAAGTGTCAGGTCCTCCACCCTCCCAGCCCAGGAAGACCCATTCAAAATGCAGATGTATGCAAGTGTGGCTGAGCATCCTGTGTTTGGGGTTTGTCTGAGTGAATGCACAAGGGAGCTGTCAGCTAAACCTAGCCAGACGTGGATTGTAAGGCACATAGGCCCTCATTCCAACCCTGGCGGTCATGGACCGCTAGGGTGGAGGGACACGGAAGCACCGCCAACAGGCTGGCGGTGCTTCAATGCCCATTCTGACCGCGGCGGTAAAGCCGCGGTCAGAAAAGGGGATCCGGCCGTTTCCCGCCGGAATACCCCTAGCTGGGCTGAATCTCCATGGCGGCGCTGCTTGTAGCGCCGCCATGGAGATTCCGACCCCCTTCCAGCCATCCTGTTTCTGGCAGTTTTTACCGCCAGGAACAGGATGGCGGGAACGGGTGTCGTGGGGCCCCTGGGGGCTCCTGCACTGCCCATGCCACTGGCATGGGCAGTGCAGGGGCCCCCTAACAGGGCCCCAGAGAGATTTTCACTGTTTGCATTGCAGACAGTGAAAATCGCGACGGGTGCAACTGCACCCGTCGCACCCCTGCAACTCCGCCGGCTCCATTCGGAGCCGGCTTCATTGTTGCAGGGCCTTTCCCGCTGGGCCGGCGGGCGCTCTTTTGGCAGTCGCCCGCCGGCCCAGCGGGAAAGTCGAAATGGCCCCCGCCGTCTTTCGACGGGGGAAATTTGGCGGGCGGCGACCGCCGCCCGCCAAAGTAGGAATGACCCCCATAAGGATTTAAGTGCAGAGAAATGCTCACTTTCTAAAAGTGGTATTTCTAAAATAGTAATATTAAATCCAACTTCAACAGTCAGCAGGATTTTGTATTACCATTCTGGCCATACTAAATATGGCCTTCCTACTTCTCTACGATCAGCAGCTACCACTCAAACAGTATATGAGGGCAGCCCTAATGTTAGCCTATGAAAGGAGGAGGCCTCACAGCAGTGCAAAACGAATTTAGGAGTTTCACTCTACTAGGACATGTAAACTACACAGGTACATGTCCTGCCTTTTGTCTACACTGCACCCTGCTCTAGCGGTTACCTAGGGCCTACCTTAGGGGTGACTAATATGTAGAAAAAGGGGTGTTTTAGGCTTGGCAAGTACTTGCACAGAAACTGCACACACAGGCCTTGCAATGGCAGGCCAGCGACATGGTTAAGGGGCTACTTAAGTGGGTGGCACAATCAGTCCTGCATGCCCACTAGTAGCATTTAATCTACAGGCCCTGGGCACATATAGGGCACTTTATTAGGGACATACAAGTAGATTAAATAATCCAATTGGGTATGATCCAATGTCATCATGTTTAAAGGGAGGGAGCATATGCACTTTAGCACTGGTTAGCAGTGGTAAAGTGCGCAGAGTCGTAAAACCAGCAAAAACAGTGTCAAAAAGAGCAGGAAGGCAGGCAAAAAGTTAGGGATGACCACCCTAAGGCTGTCAGGTCTAACACCTAGTAACTAAACCGGACCATTCGTACCGAATAGTCTTATACTACAGACATTTTGTCAGAGTAGCTTGATTTGATTCCCTCAGGAGCAGAAGATAAATCCTCAGTCCCAACCCAGACTACTCACAACAAAATAGAATCTCCGTATTGAGTACCCTAGAAAGGGAAAAGGGAATGGGATTCAAAGAGACTGCCTCAGAGATGATGTTTCGTCAAATGCTCAGTCTGCCACCTCAAGTCTTGTTTGACTGGATATTAGCACCTGAAAAATCACATTCACAATTACTAGGGGCACACTATTATATGTTACTATACTTTCTTATTAAATAACAATAAATTTTTTCTGACATCCAATGTTATACTCACTCCTGAGCTCCATGAGGATTTGCCTCTCTCTGTATAAATGTTTATTATTGATATGATAATGAACTTCTTGAAATAGTTCTCAAATTAACACGAAGAGTTGTCTGCTTCTTGACTCTTGTGATGAGGTTTTCAATTCTGTATATGTTTCTTTACATGTACTTTATTATTCAGCAGGGTTGGTATATATATATATATATATATATATATATATATATATATATATATATATATATAGGTAATAGTTATTTCTGGTTGCATTAGGTGTGTTAAAGATTGCCTCTTGACTGTCTTCTAATTATTTTTCCTATCAAGAATAACTTGTGTGTCTTGTTGAAAAAAATGCGTATTGAACTTGTTGTAGATTTCTTAAGCTTGTTGTTGTTTGTATCTTGTTAGCTAGATTATTTGGTCCATTGTTGGAATATCGTAACAGTCTTTGAATGTTCTTAATAGCTCATTCCAACCGAAAACTCTTTAGAGCACACAAAAAGACCTTCTGTATCCGTAAATGCTTTTACTCCAAGAGTTATTATTAACTGCAGGTAACTAATTATCTGTAAAAATGCATGCGGAGTCTAGTTTTCCTCACAAAAGACGTTTACCTCAAAAGATGCTCTCTCTCTGTACATCTGGAGTCCTGTCAGATCACAGATGAAGTGCGAAGCTCTCGAGCGGCGTGTGCGTATCCTAGAAACTAAACTGAAAGCAGCACTAGAACTACAACGTAACCTTCCGGCTTCTCGTCCGCCATCTTGGATCCCTTTCTTTGGCCTTTTCTTTGTAACAAACGCAGCACGACTCGGCAAACCTTCTTCCAACTAGGATTTCGCTGTCTCCAATGTGGATGCTTCTTTGCCTGCATTCTTATTGCTTTTCACTGATACTGCATGGCAGGTTTGAAGCGTTGTGACACATTTAAACAGTTATACATGCACATATGCTATACAAAACTCTCACAGCACAGTACTCATGAACAACATAGTGCGCAAAAAAAAAAAACAACACTGGATATTTCCAATGGTTTCTTCTGCAAAAATATAGGTGGTCATTCTGACCTCGGCGGTAAAAGGCGCTTACCGCCGGTCAGAAATCCTCCATAATTCCGCCGCGGTAATCCGCCACGGTCATTCTGACCCGCAGCAGCCAAACCGCCGAAAATCCGACAGCCACAACAGACCGCCAGACCAGCGGTCGGCGGAAAAGTGGAGGCGACCAAACCTCCACCGTCACGCCAACAGAAATACGCCCATGCCATTCTGACCCACGAATCCACGCGGCGGTCTTTCAAACGCGGTATTCCATTGGCGGTACACACCGCCGCGGTCAGAATACCCACAAACGAACAACACACAGCAACATTGGACGATTTGAATTCCACACACCTGATACACACACCACTCCCACACACACAATACAATATAAAACACACACCCACATCACCCACAAACCCCTACGACCAAAATACCAAAAGAAGCACAGAGAGACACAGCACCGATCAGAGAACAACATCACACAGAGGCACACTACACCATCACCCACACAATCACCAAGCACAAAACAACACACACCACCACACTCAACACACTTAACTACACATACTCCACCCCACACATCATACACACCACTCCATGGCACCCCAAAGACACCACCGCTTCTCAGACGAAGAACTCAGGGTCATGGTGGAGGAAATCGTTCGGGTAGAGCCCCAGCTCTTCGGCACACAGGTCCAACACACCAGCATTGCCCGGAGGACGGAGCTATGGCAAAGGATTGTCGACAGGGTCAACGCTGTGGGACAGCACCCCAGAAATCGGGAAGACATCAGGAAGCGATGGAACGACCTACGGGGGAAGGTGCGTTCCATGGTATCCAGGCACAACATCGCCGTGCAGAAGACTGGCGGAGGACCCCCACCTCAACCCCCACAATTTACAACATGGGAGGAGGAAGTCTTGAACATCCTGCATCCTGACGGCCTCGGAGGAGTCGGCGGAGGAATGGACTCTGGTAAGTTGAAGCTTCAATACTGCTTCCCCCCACCTGCATGCCAACTCATACCCCAACCCTCACCCCCACCCTCACCGCCATCCTCACCCCCACCCTCACCCCCACCCCCACCCTCACCCCCACCAACATCCTCACCCCCACCACCATCCTCACCCCCACCCCCAGCACACCTATTCCCTGCCAATGTCTCACCATCACAACCCACACATCCCAAAACCTAGGCCTGCATGAGTCCACTAAGCATGGACACCCATCACCAAAGCATGCCCAATGCATATACACATCCCCCCCACAAGCCACCCTCACCAAAGCCCCCACACACGAATGCCAGCACTTGGGGACACGGGAACCCACACATTCACCCATATGGCACACATTGAAACTATAACCATACCTCTATACCCCTGCAGGACCCGACTGCCAACACACCGCCACGGAGGGCCCAGAATTCTCCACACCCCCCACCCAAGAGGCCGTCAGCGATGACAGCAGCTCTGTCTCCCTGGACCCTGATGACCAGCCCGGACCATCGGGGACCTCTGGACAGTCGGTTCCCCTCAGACAGCCACAGGCCACTCCAGACCCAACCCCCTCTGGGAACACCAGCACAGCTCCCACCCAGCGGGCCCATGCCTCTGTCTCCAGGACGCGTCAATCAGCGGTGTGTCTACCACTACAGGGCACCCAGGATAACCCACCACCCCAACAACAACAGGGACCTGGGGGCAGTGGTAGTGGGCACACCGTCCAGGGGACAGAGGCCCAGGGAAACAGGGGAACTGGGAGGGCAGCTGTGCGACAGGGGGGGAGGGGCCCAGGGAACCCACTCTCCACGAGGCCCTCACCACCATCATGGGAGCATACAACCGCTCCCAGGAGACGATGGCGACGGTACTGGCCAGGTTCCAGGAGATCCAGGTACTGCAGGAGGAACACTATCGGGGGTACAGGGAGGACATCAGAGCCCTCACCTCCACCCTGGTCACCATGGTAGGGCTGCTGCAGGAACTCATCACCACCAGGACGGACACTCAACAACAACAAAGGGCTCCTGCCACTAGCCTCGAACAAGAACTGCCAACCACCTCCGCCGGCGCTAGTGGACAGGAGGCCCCGCACAACAGCAGCCCACCAGACCCCCACCTCCTGCAGGAGAAGAACAACCCCGCAAGAGGGCCCTGAGATCACGCAAGAAGACAGAGTAGGATGTCAAGACCCCCGCCAGCAAAGGATACCACCTGATGTCATCCCACTGTCCCACATTGTCACCCTGTCCATCCTTGAACTGCCCCTGCTCCATCTCTCCACAGGCCTATGGACAATGCACCTGTGTGACTGTTACTCTGGACTCTGCCATGGACATTCCTTCACCATAGCCCCCACCCACTTGAAACCACCCATCCCATTTTGAGCACTTCAATAAACACCTGTTTTGCACAAAACTTTCAGGAGTCTGGCTGTGATTTCAAAATATTGTAATTGACATGACAGTGCAAATATGTCCTTGTACATAGTGAAGTCAACAAACCGCTGCCACACAGCTGTAGTCCATGGGCAAACGAAGCACAGGACTCGTAGTGGGGACCACAGATCTGAAATAGGGAGGGAAAAGCCACAACTCAGTCATCATACACTGGGGCAAATAGACAGGCAGCAGAGATGCAGTAGAGTAGTTTACATTTACTAAATAATCTTTGAATTGTTACCTGTGTCCTATTGGAAGTACTGTGCAATGACTCTGTCCCTGTTGTCTGTTTGAGCCCCGTCGTCTTCCTCCTCGTCACTCTCCACAGGTTCCACAGCTGCCACTACACCACCATCTCTACCATCCTCCTGCAGGAAAGGCACCTGGCGTCGCAAAGCCAGGTTGTGAAGCATGCAGCAGGCCACGATGATGTGACACACCTTCTTGGGTGAGTACATTAGGGATCCACCTGTCATATGCAGGCACCTAAACCTGGCCTTTAGGAGGCCAAAGGTGCGTTCGATCACCCTCCTAGTACGCCCATGGGCCTCATTGTACCGTTCCTCAGCCCTGGTCCGGGGATTCCTTACTGGGGTCAGTAGCCACAACAGGTTGGGGTAACCAGAGTCCCCCAAGAGCCATACACGGTGTCTCTCTAGCTGTTCCATCATGTAAGGGATGCTGCTATTCCTTAGGATGTAGGCGTCATGCACTGACCCAGGGAACTTGGCATTTACATGCGAGATGTACTGGTCAGCCAAACACACCACCTGGATGTTCATTGAATGGTAACTTTTCCTGTTCCTGTACACCTGCTCACTTTCTCGGGGGGGAACCAAAGCCACATGGGTCCCATCAATGGCACCAATGATGTTGGGAATATGTCCAAGGGCATAGAAATCACCCTTCACTGTAGCCAATTCGCCCACCTCAGGGAAAAGGATGTAGCTCCTCATGTATTTCATCAGGGCAGACAACACTCTGGATAACACCTTGGAAAACATAGGCTGGGACATCCCTGAAGCAATTCCCACTGTTGTCTGAAATGACCCGCTTGCCAAGAAATGGAGTACTGACAGGACCTGCACCAGAGGAGGAATCCCTGTGGGTTGGCGGATGGGGGACATCAGGTCGGGCTCCAGCTGGGCACAAAGTTCATGTATAGTGGCACGGTCAAGCCGGTAGGTCAGGATAATGTGGCGTGCTTCTATTGTCGACAGGTCCACCAGCGGTCTGTACACGGGAGGATTCCTCCTTCTCCTCGCCAAACCCAGCGGACGGTGCCTAGGAAGGACAACATGGAGCACACAGTCAAGCAACCCACAGGTACGTACTCACAGCTTGCACAGTAAACGATTGTCTATGCAGTGAATGGCGTGTATGAGTGGCTATGCAAGGCCTAGGCCTGTGTGACGCACTAGAAATTGAGCCATGTGGGCCCTCGAAATGGCGGCTGCCTGACCTGTGAAGTGTGACAATGGGATGTGAGGTCAATGCGCTGGCGTTGCACACCGCGGCGGTCGAAGACCGCGGCGCGAAGCCGCATTGGTTACCATTGAAGCCTATGGGTTTCAGGAGCCAATGGCGAAGGGCGCCGGCGATGGCGGTACGCACCGCCGCGGTACGCACCGCCGCGGGCGTGACCGCCATATTCTATCTACTTATTCACTCGAGACTTGAACTTTCACAGGAGAGGACCTATACTGCAAGTGCTGCTGTGACCTCGGTCTGGAAGGGACAATGGCTGCTGCGACTGGGGAAAGGGCCCCTGCCTTCACTGGAGAAGAGTTGGAGAGACTTGTGGATGGGGTCCTCCCCCAGTATGCGCTACTCTACGGTCCTCCAGACCAACAAGTGAGTTTAATCCAATATGGATTTGTGGGCACTGGCTGGCTTGGGGGCCTGGCGGGGGGCATGTTGGGCCTGGCGGGGGGCATGTTGGGCCTGGCGGGGGGCATGTTGGGCCTGGCGGGGGCATGTTGGGCCTGGCGGGGGCATGGCGGGGATGGGGGGCGTTGGGCCACTGGCAACGAAAATGCAGACAAACTTGAACGTGGTATTTCACCCTCCCTGTACGTGTCACATAGGTCCGCGCCCAAGAGAAGATCGGGATTTGGCGTGCCATCGCCAAGGAAGTCCGGACCCTGGGGGTCCACCATCGACGGGGCACCCACTGCCGCAAGAGGTGGGAGGACATCCGCCGCGGGACGAAGAAGACCGCCGAGTCTCTGCTGGGGATGGCCTCCCAACGTAGGCGGGGTGCCTGCCGTCAACTGACCCCCCTGATGTTACGGATCCTGGCGGTGGCCTACCCTGATTTGGATGGGCGCGTGAGGGCAGCACAGCAGACACAAGGGGGTGAGTACAAGCACAATCTACTCTGTTGTCGCGCAGTGGAGGTGTCTGGGTGGGGGAGGAGGGCTGTGGGTCCCCCTAGGCCAGGGTGAAATCTGTAGGCTAGGCCCCCCCGTAAGCCCCTGTGTCCCCAGCCACCACCCTCAGTAGTGTGCCAGTACAGCCATCCCTGGGCCTGTGTTATCCATGGGTGCAGTTGTCAACTCTAGGCGTGTAGGGCATGTTCCACGGAATGCGTAGCGGACCCCAAGTGCGCAACCTAGTGCAGGGGGCATCTGTGTCTGTCCTGTCTGCTAACTGTACCAGTGATCCATGTACTCAAAATCTCTTTATTTCTCTCTCCCCCACCCTCATTATTTGTCTTTCTGTGCTTGTGTGCATCAGCATCATCAGGCGGAGGAGATCTGGCATCGGGGCAGGAGGGAGCTGCATCTCACATGGCCCAGGAGGGCCATGCCACAGAGTCAGACTGGACCAGTGAGACGGAGGGCGAGGGGAGCTCCACAACGGGGACGACTGGAGCCTGCAGCGACACGGACACGTCCTCGGAAGGGAGCTCCCTTGCGGTGGCGGCAACATCCGTGCCCCCCGCACCTACAGGTACAGCCGCCACCCAGCGCACCATCTCCGCCCTCCCAGCAGCCCCTCAGCGTAAGCCCCGTGCCCGCTCGCACACCAAAGCGGGCATCTCCTTCGCCCCAGGCACCTCAGGCCCTGCCCCTGTTACCCCTGCTGCCCTCAGTGAGGAGGTCATTGACCTCCTGAGGACGCTCATTGTTGGGCAGTCTACCCTTTTGAATGCCATCCAGGGGGTGGAGAGGGAGGTTCATCGCAGCAATGCGTACCTGGAGGGCATTCATTCGGGTCAGGCTGCCCATCAGCGATCGTTCCAGGCTCTGGCCTCAGCACTGACGGCAGCCATTGTCCCTGTCTCCTGCCTCCCTCTACTAACTCCCTCCTCCCAGTCTCCTGTTCCTCTGCCTGTCCCACCCACACCATCAGACCAGCCTGCACACACCTCAACACCCAAGAGCAGCTCATCCAAACATAAGCACCACAGATCACGCAGACATTCACACAAGCAACATTCCGATGCAGACATGCCAACAGTCACTACCACCTCTGTGACCCCCACCTCCTCGTCTCCCTCCTTCCTCCCTGTGACGTCTACACTCACACCTTCATTCACCTCACCATCAGCCAGTGTTTCCATCACCAGCACATCCTCCAGTACAGTCCGCATACGTGCAGTCACCACCCCCACTGCCATGTACACGTCCCCTGTGTCCTCTCCCACTGTGTCTGTCACCCCCTCTTCCACACCACACAAACGCACCCACCCACCCACCCAACAGCCACCCACCTCACGACAGCCTCCCGCTCCTGCACCTGCACCCAAAGACAGCAAACGTGACTCACCTACAACCACATCCTCTCCCTCCACTCCCATTCCCACTGTACCTACCACTCTCCATTGTCCCAAGAAAATCTTTCTCGCTACTGCTAACTTCTTTCCTGACCCTGAGCCCCCCCCTCCATCTCGTCGGGGTAAAAAGAGCACCTCAGCCACCACCACCCCTGCAGCACCCATGACAAAGGTGCAGGGGTCCACCAGCCCGCATGTCTGGATCTTCGCCCAGCAGCAAGGGGACAGGCAGCCCACCCCCTGGGAAGAGGAGCAGGAGGCGGAAGGGCCGGCGCAGGAGCCCTGGTTCTACATCCCCCAAGGACACTACCCAGCCACCGTCACCAGCCACAGCTCCAAAGGGAGGAAAGGGCCACAGACTCGAGGGCAAGGGCAGCAAGGTGGAGAAGTCAGGCAGCAGGCCTGCTGCCCATGGAGGACCCGTCACAGCTGCCCAGGAGGAGCCCACCACCCCCATAGCCGCTGCCCAGGAAGAGCCCACCACCCCCATAGCCGCTGCCCAGGAAGAGCCCACCACCCCCATAGCCGCTGCCCAGGGAGGACCCAGCCCAGCTGGCCAGGAGGGCCCCACCACCCACAGCCCAGGTGGGCATTGAAGGAGCCCCATCCCCGCTGCCCAGGAGGGCACCAGCAGGCAATGAACAGTTGGCCATAGACCGGCCGCCGTCTCAAGCACTGCTGAACTGGGCCCCGCCGTCTCAAGCACCGCTGAACTGGGCCCTTCAAGGCAAGCACCGCTGAACTGGGCCCCGCCGTCTCAAGCACCACTGAACTGGGCCCTTCAAGGCAAGCACTGCTGAACTGGGCCCTTCAAGGCAAGCACCGCTGAACTGGGCCCTTCAAGGCAAGCACCGCTGAACTGGGCCCGCCGTCTCCAGCACCGCTCCGCTGGGGACCGCCGTCTCAAGCACCGCTGAACTGGGCAAGCACAGCTGAACTGGGCAGGCACCGCTGAACTGGGCAGGCGCCGCTGAACTGGGCAAGCGCCGCTGAACTGGGCAAGCGCCGCTGAACTGGGCAAGCACCGCTGAACTGGGCAAGCACCGCTGAACTGGGCCCTTCAAGTCAAGCACCGCTGGCCCTTTGGCAGACGTGGCAGGGCAGGACCTGTATCGGGCAGGGCTGCAGGATGTCTTCTGGGCACCATGCCTCCTCCAGTACCAGTGGAGTCTGTTATGGACTGTATGGACTGTGGCTTTGCTCTCCCCAGGATGGCCCAGTGGGCAGGCCACCCACTGTATGGACTGTATGGACTGTGGCTTTGCTCTCCCCAGGATGGCCCAGTGGGCAGGCCACCCACTGTATGGACTGTATGGACTGTGGCTTTGCTCTCCCCAGGATGGCCCAGTGGGCAGGCCACCCACTGTATGGACTGTATGGACTGTGGCTTTGCTCTCCCCAGGATGGCCCAGTGGGCAGGCCACCCACTGTATGGACTGTATGGACTGTGGCTTTGCTCTCCCCAGGATGGCCCAGTGGGCTGGCCACCCACTGTATGGACTGTTGTGACTGTGGCTTTGCACTCCCCAGGATGGGCCAGTGGTCGTGGAGTCCCCTCGTGGATCTGGCGTCGTGTACTCAAGTGGCTGAGGTGCCCCCCCTTCCCGTCCCCCTGAGGTGCCTGTCCTTTTTTCTATCTGATGCCCCTGCAGTGTTCTCTCCGTGGAGTTCTTGTCGTGGGACTGGGCCTTGCCCATTTGCTCTGGACCCCTGTGGTCCACGGACAGTTGTTGGACTACAGTTAGTAGCTGTATATATTTTGTACATAGTTTATTTTATTTTTTTAAATTTTCCAGTACATTTTTCAATATATCTGCCTGTTTAAGATCTCTTCCTTTGGTCTTTGCATTATTTCGGAGAGGGGGGTGTTGGGGGTTGTGACAGTGATCTGTGGGGATGCATTGATGTGTGTGTTGTAGTGGGTGTGGGTGGGTGGGTGTGTGCCGGTAATTTTTCCCTCCCCTGTGTCGTAGGTGCAGTACTCACCGATGTCTTCCGCGCCGCCGGGCGTGCTCCTGGTACAGGAGCAGGTATAGGAGTGCGGGGATGACCTGTAATTCGGGTTCCATTCTGTCGGGATCACGCGTGGAGTATGTGGAGGTGAGCGTTTTCCCGTTTGTAGTCTGTTTCCGCCGTGTTTTTATCGGCGGTGCTCCCGCCCCGGAAAAGGTGGCGGATTGGTGGGTCGTTATCGGGTAGGCGGTACATCGTCTCCCGCCGAGCTGTTGGCGGTGACCGCCAGGCTGTTTGTTTGTACCGCCGTGGCGGTCGGATTGTTGAAGCGGCGGTCTCTGTTGGCGGTAACCGCCAGGGTCAGAATTCCATTTTTTGGACCGCCAGCCTGTCGCGGTATGGCCGCGGCTTTAACACCGACCGCCAAGGTTGGAATGAGGGCCATAGTGCCTGAGAGTAGAGACCTAACAAGTTTCAGCGCACTAAGCTCCCAGAAAAAATTCAGTAGTTTACCCCAAGGGTACAAGAACAGTCCAGGACTGTTTGCAGCTCGTGTGACTTCAATATAGCACGACATTGACCCTGAAGCATTGTCCTATGCAGATGATATCTATCTCACGGATGATAAATTACTGCAACATCTGAGACGGGTAGCCCGCATTGTTGTAGGATTTGCCGAATTTGGCTATAAATTCAACTTCAAAAAAACAAAAATAGCCTTCCTTAGCGTCCTGTTTTTGGGATACGAGCTATCGATTGAAGCAAAGAGCCTAGCGCCACAATTCTTGGAAACATGTGCAGTTACAACCTCCAAATACCATTAAAAAACTCCAATCACTATTGTGTTTCCTAAATTTTGGCAGAATTTACATTCCAGATTATGCATCACGCATAAAACGTTTATATGACTTAATACGTCCTGACTTTTCCAGTAAATTTTGGACAGTCGAACACACACGTTTTCTCAGAGCTTTGCAAACAGACATGCTTGCAGCACAACACCTACACACAAAGGACAATAAAAAACATCTGGTCATCAGAGCAATTGCTGGTGCCATTGGTTTCACCTATGTAACTTTCAATACTAATGAGTGTGAGACGGTCCTGATTGCATTCAAATCACATTTGTATTCAGCAGCAGAACAACGCTTTGCTCCCACTGAGTAAATTCTCACTGCTGTTCAGATGGCTGTCATTAAAGAAAGACCCCTGGCCCAGGGGAAACGCATTATTGTCGTATCTCCAATTCCAGCCCTTGAGGCTGTTACCAAAGCCAGCGTTCCAAACGCTAAAGCATTATATCCATGTTGGATTCAATGGGCAACGTCTTTGACAGCCACTGATGTTGACTATGGGGGTTATTACAACTTTGGAGGAGGTGTTAATCCGTCCCAAAAGTGACGGTAAAGTGACGGATATACCACCAGCCGTATTACGAGTCCATTATATCCTATGGAACTCGTAACACAGCTGGTGGTATATCCGTCACTTTACCGTCACTTTTGGGATGGATTAACACCTCCTCCAAAGTTGTAATAACCCCCCTTATCTTCGACCCAAAGTTACAAGCTCAAGAATTTTTGCAATATGAATTAAAATACCCAGTTCTGGTAAATACATTGCCTATAGATCAATATCAAAGAGTCGTGTACACCGATGGCTCAGCACAACCTGCAATAGGCATAAAGCATCAATACTCCGCTGCTTGCGCGGTTGTAAGGGGTTGAAGGGTAAGAAATTTTATCCACAACATACTTTCACGCAAACCCTAGGGGATTGCACTGCACAACTGGCAGAGCTAAAGGCTCTGGTGATGGCACTGGAACATACGGATCCTGCACAGCTGACACTGATTGTTTGTGATTCGTACTATTGTGTCCATTCCTTTAATGAATACCTGCATTATTGGCGCCAGAATGGGTTCAGAGATTCCAACGCCAACACCATCAAACACAAGCTTCTGTGGGGGAAAGTAGCAGATCTGAAGGAAACGCTACCAAACGTCCATGTTGTACATACACTTGGACACCAGTGCGTTGGAATACACGTTGCTGGAAATACACTGGTTGATGAAGCAGCCAAATCAGCAGTAGCCATGGCTGCTGTTGCTGCAGTAACTCGTTCTAGAATGAAACCGGGCGATGACATATGGGCTGCCGTGAAAGCCACGGCTGAAGGCAAACCTTTGAGTAATTCCCAATAAAGACCTAATACCAGAGTTGATTAAAGCAGAGCATGAGGGAGTTGCATCTCCCCATGCTGGTGTGGCACCTACAATATCATTATTACAAGCACTTTATTGGTGGCCAGGTCTATACAAACTGAACAAGCAGTATGTCCTTTGTTGTGACATCTGCCAACAAATTAAGGGCTCCACTGTCAAACGCCCACCGCAGACACCCCTCCTAATTTCCAAAAAAACATTAAAATGTATGTACTTGGACCACTGTGGTTCCCTAACACTGGACAGTGCATACAACTACATCTTAGTCGCTGTCGACTCTTGCTCCAGATTTCTATGGGGGTGGCCACAATGCACGGACTGTTATTAAAGATTTGCAAGTCTTTATTGGCACATATGCAATTGCCACTTTCCACTCGGAACAGGGCCCTGCTTTTGCCTCAAGGGCATTCAGGGACACCATGGCTTCATTAGGGGTCCAACTCCATTACTTGTCTCAATTTAATCCTGAGGGAAATAGTGACGTGGAGCGACTAAACCGTGATTTAAAGCAGTCCTTAACAGCCAGAGTATTAGGTACGGGTCATAGTTGGCTTAATCACCTTTATGGAGTCCAGAGAGAATTTAACAATCTGCCTAGAAGGTCCCTGGGGGGTCATACTTCACACGAGTGCCTGTTTGGAACTCAAATGTATGTTCCAGATCTTGATGGTCCTGGCGTGGAGGCAGCAGATACACCTTTTGACATAAATGAACGTGTTACTGTCTTGCAGGAATTACAACAGTTCTGTGACGACAACGCTTCTGCCAGTGCTGCCTCCACAGGAATTAAGAATGTACCAATAACATCTACCGGCTGGATTCTAAAGGTTGGGGATCTAGTACGTGAAAAAGTTGCTGTGAAAAAGGAGTTTGATTCTTCTTATCGTGCTCCAGTGCCAGTCTTGGGAATACACGGTACCAGAACTGTCATTCTACCACCGTTGCCTGGCGCTAAAGAAAACCGCTTTGTCTCAATCGACAATGTCAAGTTACACCATGTGGCCGATCATCCACAGCTGACCAAGAAGAGCAGCTAGTTTCCCGAATCCCTCTCACTACTGGCTGAGATGTCCCTCTACAAGTTTTGAGCAAAAACGCTGACACCTCTCCGAGCTTGGGGAGGGTGGAAAATTATTAGTTCCACTAACATCTGATACAACACACAATACAGAAGTTACTGACCGATTTGGCACAACTTCTACACAGACAGATGGCGTCATTTACTGTGAACCACCGCAGAGACCCCTACCAGTTCTCCTCCTACAAATACGGCTCCAGCTTTTGCACAAACTGCTTATGGATATTTTGCCGACATCAATGACACCTTTTCGGACTCATTTGCCTCTTCTACATCTGAACTGCCAAAAACACGTAAGCTGATAAACTGGCTTAAAACAAATTACTTTATTTTCCCATGGAAGAATCTGTGGCTTTCCTTGACTATATTAGCTTTCCTCCTTTGGATTGGCTTTGTCATTACCTTCTTTTTTTAAATACATGGTCATTAACTTCCTGAAAGATCAACAGTTGAACTGGTGGATGAGGTCCTAAAACCCAATTTTTCTTCTCACAAGGTCCGCAGAGACTTGTCTTTCGTGAACATTTTCGCTAAGCCAATTCCTGATGGGATTGTTTGGGATAAAGTCACATTTGATATATACGGCCCCACAGAGGTCATTCAAATACCATGGCCCTCATTTTGAACATGGTGGTGCCGGTGGTGGGGGTAATTACCGCCGACAGCATGGTGGTGCAAACCGCCATATCATGATGACAGTAGTGAACTGGCTGCAAAGCAGCCAGTTCACTACTACCCACCGCCAGCCCTGAATCGACTGCCAGGCCGAAGGTAGCCACCTTTGACCCAGCTGTCGAGCATAGACCGCCTGTGGGATAATGATCCCATTTCCACCAGGGACTTCTTGGCGGGATACCCCGCCAGGTAATCCCTGGCGGAAAGCATACTGGTGAAATGAATACTCATTCATGTCACCGGTATGTGACACACTATTCCCCCCCCACACTGCCACAACCCCCAAATACCTCCCAAGCCCCTGGACCCCCCCCCCAAAAACCCTGAAAACCTCCACCCTACCACTCCCCCCCAGGTCCCTATAGGCCCTCCCCAACCCCCCCTCACCATCCTCCACCCCACCACCGTTTAGGCCCCCCATCCCCCACCCCCAAATACACATGCATGCAGAATTGATACACATGCACACGTGATTAGTATCAGAACAAATCTAATTCCTTAGAGTATTCGAAATATATTATATCAGTACATAGTAATGTCAAAAAATCATAGTTTACATTAGTGTGGTTCCTTCTCAAAACAAATTCTACTAAATATAAATATAAAATATTCACAAACAAAAATTAAATTGTGTAAATCACTCTAAATCGGATTTCTCCTAACATGTGGATTGCAAAAAAAAATTTTTTTAGAGTCCAATTATTCCACAATTTAAGGTTCCTTTTATATTCTCCTTCGCAGTCCAAAGGTAATATCCATAGATCCAATTTGTAGTTCTGCGTAATTGATCCCAAAGTTACCAATTCAATCCAACCTCTTCGTCAACACGTGTTTCATCCGGGGAGTAGCCCCTGGATTTCATCAGGACCTCATAAAGTAACATTTCCATAATTGGTGTTAGATATTATGAATATTACGTATTGTCAACATTTTCATATTTGTTGTATCATGACATAGTGAGATACTAGGTAGTGGGAACCCATAATACCTGTTACCTATACTTGTGACAATTCCACACTGACAATCCAAAGTATCAAAAACAACTATTACAGGTGATGAATGTGACTAGGCTACTATTGATATACATGCACATCCCCTGTGTGAACCACCGTGCTCCTAATGTGTTTACAAAATACACTATCAAAGTAAATTCAAAATAGGTATTCTGTAATCAAGCTGATCATACCTCCAATTAACACTTGTATACTATATGCACTCCATAGTGTAGTCTATAAATGCCCAGTCTGAATGTTATATCCTGCTGAAAACACAAGTCAATGTCACAAATATTTAAAGACACTCTTCATCCCAAAGACTGTCTGAACTTTTCTAAAGATAGTATTGGCGTATATTCCACTCACCCGATACGTCTGTATCTTCCATTAACTTTCACATTAATATTTTACTGCTCCAATTAACCCTGTAAAATTGCATATACACACTGCATTAAGGTCTTAAAACCCAACAATAATCATCCTCACGATAGAATTCTCTCAGTGTGACGTTTTCCCATATTTTTGTGCTTACCGGCTGGTTTCTCACAAGCGAGTGCGCTGCTGTGTTATCAAAGCCGGGGCTCTGTTTCTCCGACTGTTTAAGCGTTTCACTTTGACGTGAAAAGAGAAAACGGACTATACCAGAAGCCATTTCCGGGATGGTAAAAATCAACGATGGACTAAATTACTATCCTCATGTCCCAGCCGGTACATTTCTCTTAATAATGAATTGGGGCTGTATAGCCCCAATACACTATAGCGTCTCTCTTAACAGTAAACACGGGAGACCAATTACCAACGCCACCTTCTCTATTTTTAGACGTAATCGGAGCAGAGATCGAATTCGAGCATTTACTGTCAAAATATTCTAGTTTTCTGAATCTATATTCATCTATGCAGTACGTCATTATCTTCCAATGTGAATAGACCCAGTCGGTCCCTTCTACTGTACATTTATAAATTAGTATGACATAAACAAAATATATTTACACAAGTATATTAGACTTATATAATATTCCTGAGTATCTTATCAATTCATGTCACATCCCCAACTCCAAATCCGTAACTAACCACTCATGCACCTTAAGCTATTAATCCCCTAAAAAATATTCCATTTCGTAATCGGTGTTCAAGCCCTGTTCCACTGCTCCTAATCTCATAATCCATCTAGATTCTCTTCTCCGTAAGGTCAGCTCTCTATTACCCCTTCGTGGATTTATCTCGCAGTGATCAAAACCTATGAATTTAAACCTTTTATGGATGCCCTGTGCTGTACATGCTTTCATATGTGATGCTATGGGATAGCGTTCATCCTCTTGATTAATCGCCCTCCAGTGTTCTGAAATCCTTACTTTCAAAGGACGAATCGTACTTCCTACATATATTTTCTCACATGTGCAAATAAGCATGTAGACAACAAATTTTGTATTACAATCTATGTGTGATCTTATAGGCACTTTGTTACCTCTTACGTCTTCCAATTCCTTTTTGGGTTGCCATGCCCATTTACATACTGTGCACGATCCACATTTATAAAAACCCGAATTCCGCTTGGTAAGCCAATTCTTTTCTGTATCATTTCCCAGATAGCTTGGACTAAGAATATTATTAAGGGTATTACCTCTTCTATATACCCCTTCTGGTCTATTACCTATGAATTTCTTGAGTACTTCATCCCGACTCAGTATGGACCAGTGCTTTCTCATGATGTTAATTCGTTTTTCAGAGTTTTCCGTATAGTCTAAAATGATTCTTATTTTTTTATCCTTATTGCGCACACGATTTTTCTTCTTACGTAAACTTGGATCTAATGTCTGCATGCGAGGCATATTCCACACTTTATGAAGAGATTTCCATACAACTATCTCAGAATATCCTCTGGCTAGAAATCTCTGTCCCATATCTTTAACTTGTTCATGAAATTCTCCATTTTTACTGCAGTTTCTCCTAGCTCTTATCATCTCTCCTAATGGTATAGCCTCAATCTGATGTTGAGAGTGAGCGCTTGTAGCATGCAGCAGAGTGTTGCAAGCTGTTGGTTTACGATACAATCTACTTTCAATTTTATCATCATCCACATAAAGTTCCACATCTAAAAATTCCAATTGTGTCTCACTATATTTATATGTGAACTTAATATTCACTTCATTTGTGTTGAGATACTCACAAAAATCATGTAGTGTTGATTCATCTCCTGTCCACAGCATAAAGCAATCATCAATGCATACATATCCTGTACTGGGGACGATATCCCCAGTACAGGATATGTGTATGCCATCTCGCTGCACCCGGGCCCCATAACCATGTCTCTTCCAACCATCCCATGAATATATTGGCGTAAGAGGGGGAAAATTTAGACCCCATTGCCACGCCCTGTTTTTGTTTGTACCATTCATCCTTGAATAGAAAATAGTTATTGTTTAATATGAAATCTATCATATTAAGAATCATCGGAGTATGTTCTAAATTTTGTACTGCTCTTCTATTCATGAAATGTTCTATCTCTCTCATTCCGGATTCATGTTGTATAGAAGTATATAATGCCACTACATCTAGAGTGACCATAATCATATCTGCTTCCCACTGTATGTCTGATAATGTGCTAAGTATATGTTTGGTATCTTTAATAAAGGACGGTAAATTAGATACAAATGGTTGTAAGAATATGCCCACGAACTCTGAGAGTCTCTCTGTGGGACCCCCCACACCTGATACTATAGGTCTCCCAGGTGGGAATACTGACTGTTTATGTATTTTTGGTAGGGTGTACAGACACGGAAATTTTGGACGATGTACCTGTAAATACAAAAACTCATCTTAATCCAGTAGCTCTTTATCCCTACAGATTTTCAGCATATTATTAATTTCCCTAGTTAATGCTGTAATTGGATTTCGTATCACTCTCTCATAGCAGTTTATATCGTTCAACTGTGTATATATCTCCTGCTCGTAGTCTTTGCGATTCATCACAACTATATTGCCACCCTTGTCCGCTCTTTTTATGACTAAGGGCCAGATGCAGCAAAGGTTTAGAGACTCGCAAACGGCGAAAATGCCGTTTGCGAGTCGCCAAAGCCACTTTGCTATGTAGAAATGCATTTTGCGAGTCGGAACCGACTCGCAAAATGCATTTCCGACTCGCAAATAGGAAGGGGTGTTCCCTTCCTATTTGCGACTCGCAATGCGATGTAATTCCATTTGTGACCGCGAAAGCGGTCGCAAATGGACTCGCAGTTACCATCCACTTGAAGTGGATGGTAACCCAGTCGCAAACGGGAAGGGGTCCCCATTGGACCCCTTCCCCTTTGTGTCTGGCATAAAAAGTAATTTTTCAGAGCAAGTATATGTTTGGTATCTTTAATAAAGGACGGTAAATTAGATACAAATGGTTGTAAGAATATGCCCACGAACTCTGAGAGTCTCTCTGTGGGACCCCCCACACCTGATACTATAGGTCTCCCAGGTGGGAATACTGACTGTTTATGTATTTTTGGTAGGGTGTACAGACACGGAAATTTTGGACGATGTACCTGTAAATACAAAAACTCATCTTAATCCAGTAGCTCTTTATCCCTACAGATTTTCAGCATATTATTAATTTCCCTAGTTAATGCTGTAATTGGATTTCGTATCACTCTCTCATAGCAGTTTATATCGTTCAACTGTGTATATATCTCCTGCTCGTAGTCTTTGCGATTCATCACAACTATATTGCCACCCTTGTCCGCTCTTTTTATGACTAAGGGCCAGATGCAGCAAAGGTTTAGAGACTCGCAAACGGCGAAAATGCCGTTTGCGAGTCGCCAAAGCCACTTTGCTATGTAGAAATGCATTTTGCGAGTCGGAACCGACTCGCAAAATGCATTTCCGACTCGCAAATAGGAAGGGGTGTTCCCTTCCTATTTGCGACTCGCAATGCGATGTAATTCCATTTGTGACCGCGAAAGCGGTCGCAAATGGACTCGCAGTTACCATCCACTTGAAGTGGATGGTAACCCAGTCGCAAACGGGAAGGGGTCCCCATTGGACCCCTTCCCCTTTGTGTCTGGCATAAAAAGTAATTTTTCAGAGCAGGCAGTGGTCCAATGGACCACTACCTGCCCTGAAAAATACCGAAACTAAAGGTTTCGGTTCATTTTTCAAAGTGCAGCTCGTTTTCCTTTAAGGAAAACGGGTTGCACTTTGGAAAAAAAAACTGCTTTATTTAAAAGCAGTCACGGACATGGAGGTCTGCTGACTACAGCAGGCCTCCATCCCCGTGAGTGCCCTGAATCCCTATGGGGTTGCAAATTGCGACCCACCTCATTAATATTAATGAGGTGGGTCTTTGCGACCCCATAGCGACTCGCAGAAGGTGTCTGAGACACCTTTCTGCATTTCCTTTTGCGAGGTGCAAATTGCGAGTCGCTGGGACTCGCAATTTGCACCTCGCAAAAGGAAACCTACCTACATCTGGCCCTAAATCTCCATCTGATCTGAGAGCTCTCAATGCGGCAAATTCCCGACCGTTAAGGTTTGGTTTTCTCAAAATCTTTTTCTTCTCCGCCTCTTTGCTAAGATCTGTCCAAACCATTTTGAAGAAAGTTTCTAGATTGCTATCCACAAGGGATCTGGGCACCGAAGTGGATCTTTGTTTCAGACCACTGGTAATATGTCTATTTGATGATAAATTTAAATCTTGTAGGATAGTGGCAACTGTAGTAGGGAACTCTTCATAATCTGTAATAGACATTAGTGCCACCGTATCATGAATGTCTTGAATAGACAGACCCC
Source organism: Pleurodeles waltl (assembly GCF_031143425.1). Taxonomy (NCBI): domain Eukaryota; kingdom Metazoa; phylum Chordata; class Amphibia; order Caudata; family Salamandridae; genus Pleurodeles; species Pleurodeles waltl. Next base: position 1,701,462,907 of record NC_090445.1, on the reverse strand, counting down.
CACTTGTGGGGCTATATCCTCATCTCTAGTTCGTAAATGAAAATACTTCTTCAATTTCAATTTCCTAATAAATTTGAATAAATCTATTTTGGAATTGCAAATATTTCCCCATGATGATGGACAAAAGCCAAGACCCTTATTCAGAACAGATATCATATCTGATGACAGCTCTTTATTAGACAAGTTCACAACATTATTCTCAACCTCCCTGTGTGGTTCTATATCTTTTTGTCCCGTGACCTTGTTTTCATTCCTGAGTACATTTTGTTTTTTTCCTCCTCTTTTCCCTCTTCTTGTCTTCCTGCCCGATTCCTTTTTTGATTTAATTCCCAGTTTCCATGTTTTATTCTCTTTAGCTCCTGTAAAAAACCTACTCCTTGTAAATTGGATTCCAAGTGTGTTTCGTTTAGTTCTTTATCACTAATGTTCGTAGCTGAACTGCTTCTAGAAGTGGAGGGAGACTCTACTGAGGTACTCGATTCCCCACTGGTTGTTACCTTCTTAATCATATGATCATATTTTCGCTAGAAAGTGAACACTCTCCCATTTACATAGTCTAACTCATCTCTTCTAAGTTTCCTGGCCTTCCTCTGTTTGATCTCGTCCTGGAATTTCATAATTATATCATTCAAAATACTATAGTTCTTGTCCGTAGCATACATAGACATACACACACGCATTCATACATGCAGACACACATCCCCCTTCACAAACACACACACACAACCCCATGCATGCACTCACTCAACACACACCCCCTTCCCTCTCGGGCAGCACTTACCTGTTCCGTGGCGCTGCTCCGGGAGGGAAAGGGCTGCTAGGATGCTGCTCTGCCGGCATCGCCGCGTTTCCATACACCGCAACGCGTGGCGGTGTCTGGACTGACATGGCGGTGAGGGTGGAGCAGCATCCACCCCACCACCGACTGCCAGCATGGCTCCAGGCGTCATTATCTGGCAGGATGTCTGCCATCACCATTGCTGGTCTTCCGTCGACCATCAGCATGGTTGACGGCGGGCTATCCTGCCAAGTTCAAAATGAGGGCCCATGTGTGTTTAAACTTTCTATGAACAATGTATAAGTACCAGGAGTTGTTTCTGATGACTGGGATGTGAAAACAGTTGATTCTATGATGACTGAGTTGCAGTATTTTACTATATTTGAAAGTGAGGATGTTTATCAATCCAAAGAGAATTATGGTGACATGTTTTGCTATAATTATTACAGACACCATTTCATTCACAGAGCAAGTACCCCAAAGACTATTTGTTATTACACACAATGGGAACATTGTCCAATTCCACCACAAGCGAGTTCTAAAACATATTCTGAAAAATGTGCATATTTTTCTGGGCACAATGTTAAAAATGCTGAGTCATCTTATTTCAAATTGCCATTGATGGAGAAGGTACTTATATTATTGACAGATACGAAATTCATTTATTTTTGTTACTTTGTTTCCCGATTGTCTAAAGAAGGCTTTGAATATTAGCTGAAGTCAATTGATCTAAAAAGTGTGTGGGGAACAAACAATTGGCAAAGAAGGGGAAAGGAGCTTTATTCAGAGCATGCCTGATACCTGTTCAAGTGATATTTTTAAATGAAACTGTACAGCAGACAAGCTGTTTAGGCTTAGCAAAAACTAAGGAATTGAATGCCCCCATTATTCCTGCCCCTGCAAAATTTTACAAATGGCAAACATATATAAATGCAACTGAAGAGCAGTTCGATGATTGTGTCCAGAATGGCACATTTAGTGCTTCACTTTCACATCCTGGTGGGTGGTTATTGTGGCCAACAGATACCAACGGGTATCATACATTTTTTATAAACTCCACTGGGGTTTTAGAACAAGTAGGCCAGATCCTCGCTATGTGTCATCTGAACATGCGGGTATAGTAACAACATACAGTGTAGGGAAACTATGCCAGCAATGGTTGAAGAGTTCCTCACTAGATGCTGTTAAAGAACACCTCAGTCTCCTGTCTAATAACACTGACTTACAGGATTTCCTGTTAGGCCCCAGAAAACATTGCAGTGAGCGCTTCTTATATGCAGTCTATAATGAAATTTGGAATCTTTCTCAACAAGAAGCTGCTTCCCGGTTAAGGCAAATAGATCAGGAAAACTTACAGAAGGCATTAGCTGTTGTAGATAATGGGATTAATACCCTGTCCGACCGGATATACACCTTAAACAACATCGTCTCTTCTGCAATAGACATAATACAAAGTGACATTTCTTCTTTACACCATAGACAGAGTCAACTAAGGTCCATTATGCAGTTAGGTTGGACACTACAAACACTGAAGGCAGGTCGCATTCCCTGGCAACACGTAAGCGCAAGGGACATATTTTCCACATTTAATTTAATGTGACAACAACAACTAATGGTTAAGAAAGAACCGACTTATGTATTGTTAAATATTGAAAAATTAGAAAAGTTGCCTTTTACTGTGGCTGAAATACCATCTGCTGAGTGGTTAATACACAAGGTCATTAATCTGCCTATTTCAACACTTCAATTCACATCCTGCTTAAAACACATTCCACTGGGCAGATATGAAAGGCTAGGAAACAGTTACATCCATGAGGTGTGGGAGCTAACCTTCTCGTACAAATGTCTCAGTGGCATGAAAGAGGTCTTTCTTAGCGGTAGTGAATGCAAGACTTCTGTCAGCCATTCGATGGTTTGTAAACACCTGTCCTTGCACGGGGCATGCAAAGCTTCAGCAGCAAACTTGCCTTGTTAGATGAAGGGAGTCCCAGTCCCCTTGATTAGACCTGCATTCCATGTGCTCTCGAATGGCAGCCATGTCTTCCTCAATAGTGAGAACGGTTGTGGGATGCGAGCCGTAATAGATTATGTGGTTTCGGTCTCTAAGATTGTTACATGCTGCAGGAACATACTTTTTCCTCCTACACGACAGAGGGAAGTAGCTGAGATTTGACCCCATAACGCTACTTCAAATGTGAATTTTGACTTGTTGAGCAGACTCAAGGCTTTATTGTTTCAAAAACATGTGGCGCTCACATCTGCAAGCGAGACCTATGCGCTTCAGGTTGCAAGGCCATCAGCAGAGATACAGTCCCTTTTAAGTACCAACTGTCCGAGACACTTTGGTGAGCTCGTGGGACGAATATTTAATGCGTTCAGTACGTTCAGTACGTTCAGTACTACTGGAATCGCAAATTTCTTTAAGGTTGTTGGTTCTGGTTACATTCACACCTTCTCCTCTATATTCGGCTTAATATTTTCAGCCATCCATTTAATATTCTCCAGTATTTTCAGGGGATTTCCGATAACTTTGGCTATAACAGGTAGCATTTTGCTATTGCTACGTTTTCTGCGCAATGGCTGTCCCATCCCAACAAGGAGGACTGACAGCGCTTCCACCGGCGCAGCTGTGTCGTGCACACATAGGCCCTCATTCCAACCCTGGCGGTCTATGACCGCCAGGGTGGAGGGCAACGGAAGCACCGCCAACAGGCTGGCGGTGCTTCCAGGGCCATTCTACCGCCGTGGTCAGAAAAGGGGATCCGGCGGGAAAGGATTTCCCCTGGCCCGGAGAATCCTCCATGGCGGCGCTGCTTGCAGCACCGCCATGGGGATTCCGACTCCCTTCCCGCCAACCTGTTTCTGGCGGTTTACACCGCCAGAACCAGGATGGCGGGAACGGGTGTCGTGGGGCCCCCTAACAGGGCCCCATTAAGATTTTCACTGTCTGCTTTGCAGACAGTGAAAATCGCGACGGGTGCTACTGCACCCGTCGCACCCCTGCAACTCTGCCGGCTCCATTCGGAGCCGGCTTCATTGTTGCAGGGTCTTTCCCGCTGGGCCGGCGGGCGCCCTTTTGGCGGTCGCCCGCCGGCCCAGCGGGAAAGTCGAAATGACCCCCGCGGTCTTTTGACCGCGGTGCGGTCTTTCGACGGGGTTACTTTGGCGGGCGGCCTCCGCCACCCGCCAAAGTTAGAATGACCCCCATAATGCAGTACTTTGGAGGATCACTCCTGGAGCAATTGGAGTATGACTGGTCTCTGTCATTCAGACCCGTTTTGCATTTCGGTGCCTCTGGTCCTCGTTCGAACATGCATTGAAAGTTTGTCTTTCTACACAGCGCTTGTTCTCATTGGATGCTGATCTGTTCATGTTCTCGCTGAGGGCTCATTACCAGACATGCGCGTTGAGTGTGCATCTCCTACGGGAAGCTGCTTATGAGCTGCCCTTTGTGGATTATGCAGCTCTAAACTCATTGTTGGGTGCACCACGGAATGCTGCTGCTTTGGCTGGAGCTCAGGCTTCGGAACACGAATGCTCCTTGGTTTTCCTTGGCGATGAACTTCCTACTTTACCACCTGCCGAAGTGGAAGATTTCGTGTCTTCAATTATCCAAGGTTCAATTTTCAACTTCCAAAATGACTCTGACTTTTGAAATTTGGCTTTTTGGTGCCACATTTAACATTTGAAATTGTCCTTCTAATACATGCTCAAGTGTCTTTTAACTTGTCATTATTGACATTCTTATACATATGCCTTAGGTTGAATTTTAGTAGCTTTTATACATAATTAAGCTTGAACCACCTTTGAACCGGCAAGGGGAGGGCGTTGTGTAGCCATTTTAGTCATAGCTTTACTACAGCTTTAACTTTTTAGTTATAGCGTTATTTTAGCAAACTAGGCATGCCGCTGTGCACTTTAACCTAGATATATTTTATTCAGCTTCGTTTTTATTATTTTAACAATAGCCACATTTGCGGTCTTGTTTTATTTTCTCTATCTAGCTGTTCTTTGCCTAGGCCAGCACTGCATTCTTGAACAAGACATTTCTTTCACTCTGTGCTTTTCTCAAGGCTGCAGTAAGATAGATTGCCGGTAAAAGTGGTACGCTTTGTCTCTAATGTTCACAGAAACATACGCACTCTTACGTGGGGATCCTATCTTGGAACATCAGCTGTTTCATTATAAAACACGCCTTTGACCCATGTACGTTAGAGGGAGATTCCAGCCAGATGACCACGACTGTATGCTGATTGCTGAGTGCTTCGCTGCAGCTGCTTATGTAGACTACAGGCCTCTTGCACAGGTATGAGGGATGATAATGTCTTCTCAGGGGAACCTGAACGGCAGAATTAGGGCTTAACATGCTTTGCTCCAACATAGCCGAGGTAGGAGCTACTTTTAATGATTCTAGTGACAATGTGGTAGCGTTATTTTCATGTTTCACTCTCCTTGTCACAATTTTAATCCTGTCATGCTTCATCGTCTGAGTTATTGCGTTACATGCTATATTATCTAAGATGCCGTTACTTCAATAAAACCTTATTGAACTATGCTCTGCCTCTGATTGTCCTTGCATATGTGAGACTAATGTAACTGAGAGAAACGGATGAGATCTGAGTGACCACGATTTCCCTGAGGAGTCAATTGTGTCATGAGCTCGGTTGCCCAATCATCCCTGCTCTTGGGTGGAGATGAGGCACTGCTAGTCAGCCGGAGCAAAACCCGGATTAGGCCGACAGGGGTCACCTGTAGTGGGTTCAGACTCACTCCCCCACAGCGCAAGTGATTTTACCGCCCAAATCCAGTTGTCTCATTAGGATATTGAGAGCATACATGACACCCAAAACCAGCATTGGTTCAGATAGAGTCAACTCTGCATTTAGGCCCTGATTTATACTTTTTTTGTGCCGCATTACCATCATTTGTTGATGCAAATGCTGCACAAACTTACAAAATACAATCGTATTTTGTACATTTGCGCCGCCTTTGCGTCAACAAATGACAGTAATGCAGCGCAAAAAAAAGTATAAATCAGGGCCTTAATGCCTTCAGTGCAGTCACAAATGATTCCAAGGTATACCCCTATAACTAGATCACAGACAGAGATGTCTGCACTGATGAGTCAGAATACAGGAATATGGCACCCACAGGCCCAAATGTCAGACCAAGTCCAGACGCAATGTCAGTACCTGTTACCATTGATCCAGTCATGCAATTGTTTGCACAGGGAAATAGCGAGACTAGCAGACAGAGAGTCATGAGCCATAACTTATCTGGAGAGATACTCAAAGAGAATGTCAGATTAATATCCCCCATGAGACAGGCACTTGATGGAGCAGGACTGTTAATAGATTTAAGTCCTTAAAGAGCTCCTCCAAGTACTGAGGTAAGGTCAAACATAAGCCCTAACCTGAGCTTAGTGAACCAGAGACTCAAAACCTAACTTTACAATAGTTGCCAAATGCTAAGCCCAACAACATTTCAGTATGAGGTTTGACACCCCAGCAATTAACAGAATGGTTGGAAAAGCTGAGTATCTATTGAGGTGATTCTATTGGAGGGAATTGCCTAAGCTATGCTAGAATTGGGATGGAAGCAGAGGAACTAATCAAAGGAACAATGGGGGTAAACAGACTTGAGTCAGACACAGAAGATGAGCTGCATTACTTGTGCCCAATAATTACCAAAAGAGTGGGAATGGCACATCAAAAATTGGCAGACATAGCAGATAAATATGATATAGACATTGAGAAAATGAAACATTTGAAGAGAAGTTAGAAGTTAGAATTTGACGCAAAAGATTTTGACCACATGATAACTCCATGAATGAAAACGCATCCTAGAGAATTGCTTCAAAGCATTCAAACATGGGGAGCATTAGAAAAATGGGAAGGCAGATGGGTGAAGAAAAGAGATAAAAGAAAAAGGGATTCTGAAATGCTACCTGCAAATATGAAACAGGCTGAGGACCCAGTAAAAATATTACCGATGAGAGAAATTCCAGGAGGGAACTTTGTTCATGTCCCTTGGAGCAGAAGTGACATTCTGTCATTTACAAATGACTACCCCAGGCTGAGAGAGAAACCTGTAGAATGGTACCAACAGACGGATAGGTTTGTGAGGCTTTCAAACTGCCTGTGGGAAGACTTAAACACTCTGTTAGAGATAGTAGTACCTGCAGACTTGTGGGTGAAATGCAAGAGGAGTGTGGATTGGCCGACAACGGAACCAGAGAGAGATCCAGGTGCACCATCTCCTGAATTAAGGACATATTTCTATAAGGTGATTGAATTTTTAAAAACAAGGATTTCGCCCAAAAACATTGACTGGCCATGCGTAGCTAGGACAGCCCAGTAAGCGAAAGAGTCAATACATGCATACTACGAGAGATTGTTGCAAGCATTTAAGCATTACAGTGGTACAGAAACAATTGAGCTGAAAGACATGATTCATTTTGTGTTCAGATTTGTTAAAGGACTGAGACCTGAAATTAGTCAGATGATTAAGAGCCATTTGATTCGCTGGCAAGCAAAACCGATTGACGAGGTGTTGCAATATGCAAAGTACTGTAGTGATGAGATTGAGTTGACACAGAGAAAGTTGAAAAAGAAGTCAATGGTGATGCAGATTAAAGTGGCACAAACTGGGTTACAGGGAAGTTTTCCACAACAGCAACAACAGGGAAATGCGCCGTTTGAAAATCAAGGCAGAAGTTGAGGTTGAATGGGAAGTAGAAATCGTAGCCCTGATTTGAGCACAGTAGTAGTACAAGGAGAAGTGCAAGGAATGAAAAGAATGTTGCCATGCCACGCTTGCAGAGGCCTCAGGCATTGGAAACAGGAGTGCCCGATGGTGAGTCAGGGAAGTGCTGTTCAGCAAATGAGTGATGTCAATTCTTTCTAAAACATGAGAGGGCCAAGAATAAAAGGTCAAAATCCAGATTTTCAAAATAATATGAATCAGATGCAAGGTTTTCAGCCCATGCAGCAGATGCAGTTGCCACAATTACAGATACCCCAGACACAACAGATGCAACGGCAAGTCCAAATGGTGCCTAGACAACAAATGTAAATACCTCAGGCCCCAATGGAACAGCAGCAAGTGATCTGTCTGCCGGTACCATTCCACTGGTTTCTCTCTCAGTCTCAGGTAATCATCTGTAAATGACAAAATGTCACTCCTGCTCCAAGGGACGTGTACAACATTCCCTCCAGGAATTTCTCTCATGGGTAATATCTTTACTGGATTATCAGTCTGCTGCATATTAGCACTTGGATTTGCAGGCGCCTTTTTCTTCTGCTCTCTTTTCTTTACTCATCTGCCTTCCCATTTATCTAATCCTCCCCATGTTTGAATATTCCTTGATATGAATATTCATTCCTGGTATTCTCATGTTCTCAATATCCTTTGAATCAAATTCTAATCTGTAACTTCTTTTCAGTGGCTTTGATTTCTCAATTTCTACTTCATATTTCTCCTGCAAGCTCTGTTAACCTCTGATGTGCCAGTCCCGCTCTGTTTGTAAAATCTTTACACATGAAGTTTAACTCATTATATGAGTCAATTCTATTTAATTCAAGTGTTCCCTCAATCATTTAATTTAATTCTAATTTAAGTCTTGCCAGATTCAATGAATTTCCCCCTTCAGTATTTATTTTCACTCCACTCGCTTCTTCCAGCCAGTCTGTTAACTGTTGAGCTGTCAAACCTCGTAATGAGACACTACTGTATTATTTACACTTGGCACATTCTGCAGACAGAGACATGGAGTCTCAGCAGTCATCAAAAATGAATTTGAATTCACGTCTGACTTTCTCAAATTATTCTGTGGAGTCCTAGGATAGCTTAAGTCAATCAGTGGACATGTCTTGTCAAATACTGATTCACTGGAGAAATGACCCCCGCAATAACATTGAGGCCCTCATTACAACCCTGGCGGTAATCCCACTTTCCGCCGTGCTGAAGACCGCCAACATATCGTTGCGGCGGCGGAATTCCGCTACAGGTATTACGACCCACATCTCGAAATCCGCCACAATACAGACACCCACACAAGTCCACCACACCAAAGGTCAGTGATGAACTGGCGATACCAAAACCTACACCGTCACGCCAACAAGAATACACCCACACTAGCATGACCCACGAATCAACGCGGTGGTCTTTCTACTGCGGTAATCCATTGGCGGTACACACCGCTGCGCTCATAATACACACACATTTACTAAACACAACCACATTGGACAATTCAAAATACACACCTGATACACATACACACACCACACCCACACATTCACATGACTATAACACACACACCCACATTACCCACAAACCCTTAGAACGACTTAATTGGAAGAAGCCCAGAGAGAGAGATTAGCAAACACAACACCAGCATCAACAGACACACAACACCATCACCCATACAACATCCACGCACCTCAAACAACACACACCAACACATCCACCCACAAATAACAACAGACAGCACCTCACACATCACCCACACCACATCATGGCACCTCAAAGACACCCCAAGTTTTCAGAGGAGGAGCTCAGGGTCATGGTGGAGGAAATCATCCGTGTAGAGCCACAGCTTTTCGGATCACAGGTGCAGCACACCTCCATTGCAAGGAAGATGGAGCTATGGCGGAGAATCATCGACAGGGTCAACGCAGTGGGACAGCACCCCAGAACAATGAATGACATCAGGAAGAGGTGGGGGGAAGGTGCGTTCCGTGGCAACAAGACACCATATTGCTGTACAGAGGACTGGCGGTGGACCCCCACCTCCTCCCCCACAACTAACAACATGGGAGGAGCAAGTCTTGGCAATACTGCATCCTGAGGGCCTCGCAGGAGTAGCAGGAGGACTGGACTCTGGTAAGTCAGATCTTTATTACCATTTCCCCCACCCCACCTGCATGCCATCACATACCCCCACTATTACCCTCACTCCCATCACTCCATCATCTCACATATGTCCCACTATCACAACCCACACATCTCAATACCAAGGCACTGCATGCAACACCTATGCATGGACCACCGTCACCAAAGCATGTCCAGTACAGATACCCACACAGACCCCAAACCAACTATCACAAAAGGTCAAACACAATGATGCAAGCACAGGAGTTGAGGGTACCTCACCCAATGCACAAGATGGCACACACAGATACTAAAACTATGCATTTACACCCCAACAGGACCCATACCCCACGTCACCAGACAGGAGGTGCCAGACACATCCAGTCCCCCCACAGAAGAGGCCCACAGTGATGAGAGCAGCTCTGCACGCTGGGATCAACATGACCAGCCCGGCCTATCAGGGACCTCTGGAAAGTCAGTTCCCCTGCCACTGTCACAAGCCACCACAGAACCTCCCCCCTCAGGAAACACCACCCCAGCACCCACCCAGCGGGCCCATCCCTCTGTCCCCAGGACACGTCAATCAGCAGTGTGTCCACCTCTACTGGGAACCCAGGCAAACCCACCAACCCAAGAAAATCAGGGACCTGGGGTCAGTGGCAGTGGGCACACGGTTCAGGGGACAGAGGCACAGGACAACAGGGAAGCTGGGAGGACTGCTGTGCGTCAGGGCGAGGACAGGCCCAGGGAACCGACACTCCATGAGGCACTCTCCAACATCATGGGAGCATACCACCATTCCCAGGAGACCATGGGCACGGTACTGGCCAAGTTTCAGGAGACCCAGCGGTTGCAGGAGGAACACTACCTGGGGATCAGGTAGGACTTGAAGTCCATTAACAACACCCTGGTCACCACTGCAGGGGTGCTGGCAGACCTTGTCAACATCAGGAGGGACACAGTGGGACACAAACGGGCCCCAGACACTAGCCTGGACGATGAATAGCCCTCCACCTCCGCCGGCGCCAGTGGACAGGAGGCACCGCCACAGGACCAACAGGGCACCAGCACCTCACCCCCTGCAGAAGGAGAACCACCCTGCAAACGGTCCCTGAGATCCAGGAACAAGACAAAGAACATTGCTAAGACCCTCTCCAGGAAATAAGACCCTCCTGAATGTCACCCCTCTATCCCACTTTGTCACCATGTCCACCTTAAACTGCCATTGCTCCCCTTCCTATGCCCCAATGGAAAATGCACCTGTGAGACAAAGAGACTGGACTCTGCCATGGACATTCCTCCACCATCACCCCAGCTCATCGCACACACCCCTCCACTTATTAGCACAGAAATAAACACCCTTGAATCATAAAACAATGTGGAGTCAGTCTGTGCTTTCACAAATGTGTAATTGCAACATCTCTCAAATATAGCAATGTCAATGTACTTGTTCAGATATCAATGTTACACAGCTGTGGGCCAGCAGTAAACATAGCAGAGGGCACAAGTTGGGACCCAGATCTGTGAAATGGAAAGCCAAAGTGACAAGTCAGGGTCCATACACAGAGGTAAAAAGGCAGATTTATGCTAGGTCCTACAATAGTATGAGCTGTGGGAAGCAGTTCCATCCTCTTACCTGTGTCTCACTGGAAGTATTGCATGATGATGTTGTTTCGGTTGTCTACATCTTCTTCTTCTGCCTCCTCTTCTTCACTGTCCACAGGCTCCACAGCTGCCACAAGACCAGCATCAGGGCCATCCTCCTGCAGAAAAGGTACCTGTCATCTCAAAGCCAGGTTGTGCAACATACAACAGGCCACGATGATCTGGCACACCTTCTTCGGTGAGTAGTACAGGTACCCACCTGTCAGATGGAGGCACCGGAATATGGCCTTCAGGAGGCCAAAGGTGCGCTCTATTATCCTCCTAGTTCGCCATGTGCCTCATTGTAGCGTTCCTCTGCCCTTGTCCTGGGATTCCTCACTGGGGTCAGTAGCCATGACAGGTTGGGGTAACCAGAGTCACCTGCAAATATTGAGGGACAACTGTTAGACATCCTCCAAACATTATGTAATCTCCAATACCCAGACAGCAAATGAAACTTTGTGGGGACTTTAGGCTCACCTATTAGCCACATACGGTGCCTCTGGAGTTGCCCCATCACATAAGGGATGCTGCTATTCCTCAAAATGTGGGCGTCATGCACTGAGCCAGGATACTTGGCATTCACATGGGAGATGTACTGGTCTGCCAAACACACCATCTGCACATTCATAGAATGGTAGCTTTTCTGGTTTCTGTACACTGTTCATTCCTGCGGGAGGGACAAATGCCACATGTGTACCATTTATGGCACCAATGATGTTGGGGATGTGTCCCAGGGCATAAAAGTCAGCTTTCAATGTGGGCAAATCCTCCACCTGAGGGAAAACGATGTAGCTGCGCATGTGTTTGAGCAGAGCAGATAACACTCTGGACAACACGTTAGAGAACATTGGCTGGGACATCCCTGATGCCATGGCTACTGTTGTTTGAAAAGACCCACTGGCCAGGAAATGGAGTACTGACAGGACCTGTACTATAGGGGGGATTCCAGTGGGATGGTGGATAGCTGACATCAGGTCAGGCTCCAATTGGGCACACAGTTCCTGGATTATTGCACGATCAAGTCTGTAAGTGATAATTATGTGTCTGTCTTCCATTGTCGACAGGTCCACCAGGGGTCTGTACACCGGAGGATGCCACCATCTCATCACCTGCCCCAGTGGACGTGCCCTATGGAGGAGAACGGTGAGCAGAGGGTCAGCCAACACATAGGTTTCACAAGGCTGTTTAGCACAATAGTGATCTATCCTTTGTGTGCCTTTGTCTGTCCGTATTCATGACCTAAATAGGTGTGATACAGTTATTTGGCCTGCCATGTGTCCCCCTGAAATGGCTGCTGCCTGACCTGTAAGGTGGGACAAGGGTAAATGAGGTAACTGTGCTGGCATTGTGCACCGTCGCGGTAGGCGGTCGAAGACTGCTGCGCAATTCAGTATTGGTTATCATTGGGCCCTATGGGTTCCAGGAGCCAATGACGATGCATACCGGCGGTGATGGTACGCACAGCAGTGAACGTCACTGCCATTTTCTATCAGTTCCCTCACTTGATACCTGACCTTCAACAGGAGAGGACCTACACTGCAAGTGCTGCTGTGACCTGTGTCTGGAAGCGACAATGGCGACAGTGTCTGGTGAAAGGGCCCCTGCCTTCACTGCGGAGGAGTTGGAGAAACTGGTGCATGGGGTCCTCCCCCAGTACACGCAACTCTATGGTCCTCCAGACAAACAGAGTAAACTGTGTGCATGGTGGATGGCACATGATTGTATGGAGTGTCCTGGATGGAAGAGACGGGGGGGACAGGCTAGCATGTGAGGATGGTGTGTGTATGTATTTCTGGGCCAGGGTGGGAGGTTTGTGGGCAATGTGTGAGAAGAACTGTATGGGAGAGTAACATCCATTATAACTTCACTTTTCCTCTAGATCAGCACCCACCAGAAGAAGGCAGTGTGGACCCTGGGGGTCTATCATAGATGGAGCACCCACTGCAGGAAAAGATGGGAGAACCTGCGCCGCTGGACCAAGAAGAGAGCGGAGGCCCAGCTGGGGATGGCCTCCCAATGCGGAAGGGGTGCTCCTCGCACCATGACCCCACTGATGTACCAGATTCTGGCGGTGGCATATTCAGAGTTGGATGGGCGCTTGAGGGCATCACAGCAGCCACAAGGGGGTGAGTACACTCTCATTCAGCTGACTGCGCGCATTACGAGGTGTCTCGGTGGGGGAGGTGGGCTGTGGGTTCCCCTAGGCCAGGGCAGACGCGCCAAGGTAGATCCATTGATTTGCAGCCTCATTCCCTGTCCAACCCCAAAGGTGGTATTTGCCCTCTACACCTAGTCAGGCTCCTATGGCTTCCAGCTGTGCATAAAATGATTCTCGACAGAGTCCCCTATGGGCATGTACTTTTCCCCTGACCTGTCAGTGCATGGCTTAGTGCATAGGGCTGCTCCCTTTATGTTGTGTCCACCAACGATAGTGGTGTTGCATGCACTGACCATGTGTCTCTTCTGTCTCCCCCCCTTTTTGTTTTGTCACCCTGTCCTTGCGTGCATTAGCATCATCTGGCGGAGGAGCAGTGGCACCGGAGCAGGAGGGAGCTGCATCCCACATGGCCCTGGAGTGTGAAGTAACAGAGTCCGAAGGCACCAGTGGGACGGAGGGCAAGGGGAGCTCCACCAGCGACAGCGACTCCTCCTCTGATGGGAGCTCCGTTGCGGTGGCGGGCACCTCTGTGCCCACCGCATCAACAGGTACAGCCACCGCCCTCCTACCAGCAGCCCCTCATTGAGTTTCCCATGCCCGCTCACCCAAAAGGGGAGAGCATCTCCTTCGCCCCAGGCACCTCAGGCCCTGCCCCAGTCAGCCCTGCTGCCCTCAGTGAGGAGGCTATTGACCTCCTGAGATCCCTCACTGTTGGGCAATCAACCATTTTGAATGCATCCAGAGTGTTGAGAGGCATTTTCAGCAAACAAATGCATACCCTGAGGGCATTCATTCTGGCCAGGCGGCCCAACAGAGAGCATTTCAGGCTCTGGCCTCAGCACTGATATCAGCTATTGTCCCTGTGTCCAGCCTCCCCCCTCCAACTTCCTCCACCCAGACCCAATTCCCTGTACCTCAGCCAATACTACAACCTCCATCACAGCACGCCCATCACCACACACCGCTCACGTGCACTCACCACCCCCACTACCATTCACACATCCCCTGTGCCCTGTCCCAGTGTGTCTGTGAGCCCTCCTCCCAAACTACAAAAACGCAGGCACACACCCACCCAACAGCCATCCACCACACAACAGCCTCCGGCCCATGCACCTTTACCCAAATTCAGCAAACGTACACCTCCTACAACCACTACCTCTCCCCCCACTCCCAAACCCCCTCCATCTTCCCGTCCCAGTGTGTCTAAGAAAATCTTCCTCACAAACTTTGACCTCTTCCCTACACCTCCCCCCTTCCTTTCCCTAGGGCCAGGCTGTCCAGGTCCCAGCCCAGCATCTCAGCCACCAAATCCTCCAGCACAGTGGTCTCAGCAAGTCCGGTCACATCGCGGGCGCCACCGATCAGGGCTGTCAGTGTGCCACCTAGCGAGGCCAAGGAGCAGGCCATTCCGCCACCTGCCAAGGTGAAGAAGGTGCCCACATGCCAGAGGGAGAAGACGCACCTACCAGCAAGCAAGGGCTCCTCCAAGCCAAAAGGGGACAGTGGCAAGGCACCAGCAGCAACATTAAAGGTGGGGAAGGAACACAAGCCGAAGAGCAGATCAGGACAGGGCACGGAGGCTCTGACTGAGAGACCACAGTCACCCCTTCTGTCAACCACAACATCAACCAGCACGGTGGTGGACATCGCCACCTGCACTCCCACCTGCACTGCCACCAGCACCGCCACCTGCACGTCTGCTGCCTCAGCAACAATCTCCAGCATCATCCCCATTGGGCAGCCGTCCGAGGCTGCAGGAGACGTCCTGCTGTGTCCCTCAACAGGAGCAGACACATGCACCACCGCCAGCACCTCCGCCACAGACACTGCCTCAACCACCGCCACCAGCTCTGCGACGTGCTCAGACAGTGCCCCCACAGCTGACATGGAAACAATCCCCAGTGGCCAGCCGTCTGAGGCTGCAGGAGACTTCCAGGACCCTGCCCAGCGTACATGAGGCATGACTCCCATCACTGTTTGTACCAGCAGGTGCCAGGAGAAGTCGCAGCAGGGTGGAGTGTGTCTCTGCCTCCATGGAGTATCATGCTACCTGTTCCCAGGCAATCTCGTGGCACACACACCCAGGTGAGAGAATGGGACCTGCCACACTGCATGTGAAGCACTCTGGGCACCAAGCCCCCTCCAGAACCAGTGGAGAAAAACATCCACTAACCCATCCTTGGCAGGATGAAGCACTCTGGGCATCAAGCCCCCTCCAGAAACAGTGGAGATTCACATCCACTAACTCAGTCCTTGGCAGGATGAAGCACCCTGGGAACAAAGCCCCCCCCAGAACCAGTGGAGACTGTTATCCACTTGAGAAACTGTGGCATTGCACTCCCCAGGATAAAGCAGTGGGCAAACCACCCACTGGAGAGACATGAGAGACTGTAGCTTTGTGTAGGAAAGTACCATCTTGCCTGGCATGTTACCCCCATTTTCACTGTATGTATGGTTGTTTTTGCCCATGTGTCACTGGGATCCTGCTAGGCAGGACCCCAGTGCTCATAATGTATGCCCTGTATGTGTTCCCTGTGTGGTGCCTAACTGTATCACTGAGGCTCTGCTAACTAGAACCTCAGTGTTTATGCTCTCTCTGCTTTCACAATTGTCACTGCAGGCTAGTGATCATCTTCACCAATTCTCATTGGCACACTGGAACACCCATATAATCCCCTTGTATATGGTACCTAGGTACCCAGGGTATTGGGGTTCCAGGAGATCCCTATGGGCTGCAGCATTTCTTTTGCCGCCCATAGGGAGCTCAGACAATTCTTACACAGGACTGCCACTGCAGCCTGAGTGAAATAACGTCCACGCTATTTCACAGCCATTCTTCACTGCACATAAGTAACTTATAAGTCACCTATATGTCTAACCCTCACTTAGTGAAGGTTAGGTGCCAAGTTACTTAGTGTGTGGGCATCCTGGCACTAGCCAAGGTACCCCCACATTGTTCAGGGCAAATTCCCCGAACTTTGTGAGTGCGGGGACACCATTACACACGCGCACTACACATAGGTCACTACCTATGTGTAGCGTCACAATGGTAACTCTGAACATGGCCATGTAACATATCTAAGATTATGGAATTGTCACCCCAATACCATACTGGTATTGGAGGGACAATTCCATGATCCCCCGGTCTCTAGCACAGAATCCGGGTACTGCCAAACTGCCTTTCCGGGGTTTCCACTGCAGCTGCTGCTGCTGCCAACCCCTCAGACAGGTTTCTGCCCCCCTGGGGCCTGGGCAGCCCAGTCCCAGGAAAGCAGAACAAAGGATTTCCTCTGAGAGAGGGTGTTACACACTCTCCCTTTGGAAATAGGTGTGAAGGGCTGGGGAGGAGTAGCCTCCCCCAGCCTCTGGAAATGCTTTGATGGGCACAGATGGTGCCCATCTCTGCATAAGCCAGTCTACACCGCTTCAGGGATCCCCCAGCCCCCGCCCTGCTCTGGCGTGAAACTGGACAAAGGAAAGGGGAGTGACCACTCCCCTGACCAGTACCTCCCAGGGGAGGTGCCCAGAGCTCCTCCAGTGTGTCCCAGACCTCTGCCATCTTGGATTCAGAGGAGTTGGGGCACAATGGACTGCTCTGAGTGGCCAGTGCCAGCAGGTGACGTCAGAGACCCCTCCTAATAGGTGCTTACCTCTTTCAGTAGCCAAGCCTCCTTTCTTAGTAGCCAAACCTCCTTTTCTGGCTATTTAGGGTCTCTCCTCTGGGCTATTGCTCAGATAACGAATGCAAGAGCTCACCAGAGTCCCTCTGCACTTCCCTCTTCGACTTCTGCCAAGGATCGACCGCTGACTGCTCCAGGACGCATGCAAAACCACAACAAAGTAGCAAGACAACTACCAGCAACATTTTAGCGCCTAATCCTGCTGGCTTTCTAGACTGTTTCCTGGTGGTGCATGCTCTGAGGGCTGTCTCCCTTCAGCCTGTACTGGAAGCCAAGAAGAAATGTTCAGTGGGTCGATGGAATCTTCCCCCTGCCAACGCAGGCACCAAATTTCTGCATCACCGGTCCTCTGGGTCCCGTCTCATCCTGACGAGCGTGGTCCCTGGAACACAGGAGCTGGGTCCAAGTGTCTCCCACAGTCCAGTGGCCCTTCTGTCCAAATTTGGTGGAGGTAAGTCTTTGCCTCCCCACGCCACACAGCAAACCTGTGTACTGCCTGATTTGCAGCTGGTCCGGCTTCTGTGCACTTTTCCAAGGATTCCTTTGTGCACAGCCTAGCCTGGGTCCCCAGCACTCTGTCCTGCATTGCCCAACTCACTGAGTTGAAATCCCACGTCGTGGGACCCTCCTTTTGTGACTCTGAGTGTACAGATCTTCTAAGTGCCTGTTCCGGTACTTCTGCGGGCGCTGCCTGCTTCTGCGGGGGCTCTCTGAGTTGCTGAGCGCCCCTCTGTCTCCTCCTCCAAGGGGCGACATCCTGGTCCTTCCTGGTCCCCAGAAGCACCCAAACCCTCAACTGTGACTCTTGCAGCTAGCGAAGCTTGTTTGCGGTATTTCTGCCTGGAAACACTTCTGCAACCTCCAGCACGCTGTGGGGCATCTTCCATCCAAAGGAGAAGTTCCTAGCCCTTTTTCATTGTTGCAGAATCTTCGGCTTCTTCCACCCAGAGGCAGCCCATTTGCACCTTCATCTGGGGTTTAGTGGGCTCCTGCCTCCCCCTGGACACTTTCATGACTCTTGGACTTGGTCCCCTTCCTTTACAGGTCCTCAGGTCCAGGAATCCGTCTTCAGTGTTTTGCTGGTGCTTGTGGTTCTTGCAGAATCCCCTATCACGATTATTCTGTCTTTCTGGGGTAGTAGGGTAACTTTACTCCTACTTTTCAGGGTCTTGGGTTGGGGTATCTTGGACACCCTTACTGTTTTCTTACAGTCCTAGCGACCCTCTACAACCTCCCATAGGTCTGGGTTCCATTCGTGATTCGCATTCCACTTTTGGAGTATATGGTTTGTGTTGCCCCTAGACCTATGTATACCTATTGCATCCTATTGTGATTCTACATTGTTTGCACTACTTTTCTTACTGTTACTTACCTGTTTTGGTTTGTGTACATATAACTTTTGGATATTAGTTACCTCCTAAGTGAGGGTATCCTCTGAGATACTTTTGGCATATAGTCACTAAAATAAAGTACCTTTATTTTTAGTAACTCTGAGTATTGTGTTTTCTTACGATATTGTGCTATATGATATAAGTGGTATAGTAGGAGCTTTGCATGTCTCCTAGTTCAGCCTAAGCTGCTTTGCCTTAGCTACCTCTAACAGCCTAAGCTGCTAGAAACACCCCTATTCTACTAATAAGGGATAACTGGACCTGGCACAAGGTCTAAGTACCACAAGGTACCCACTATAAGCCAGGCCAGCCTCCTACATTGGTGGTGCAGCGGTGGGATAAGTACTTGTAACTGCTTTACCACTTTGTCAGTACCCACTATAAGCCAGGCCAGCCTCCTACACTTTGCACTCCCCAGGATAAAGCAGTGGGCAACCCACCCACTGGAGAGACTTGAGAGACTGTGGCTTTGCACTCCCCCGGTCCAAGCAGTGGGCAAACCACCCACTGGAGAGACTTGAGAGACTGTGGCTTTGCACTCCCCAGGACCAATCAGTGGGCATGGAGCCCCCTCGTGGAGCAGTGGCATTGTCCGTTCATTCGGCTGAGGTGCCCCTCTCCCTGAGGTGCCTGTTTGTTTTCCATCTGATGCCTCTGCAGTGTTCTCTCCGTTTCGAGTCAGGTATCTTGTGTGGGCTTCGCCCATGCATTTTGGTACACTGATCCACGGACAATGATTTAATTAATATCCGGACTTGTGTAGTTGGTGTACATATTTGTATATAATGATTTTTTAATTTGGGCTATCTGATTTTTATTGATTACACTTGTTACAATCATTTCCTTTTGTCCTTGCGTTCTTCCAGGGGTTGACGGGGTGTATATGTAATGTTGCTGCATGTAATTGTGTGTATGGTGTTCCGGGTGAGGGTGGGGATGTTGCGTGTTGCGTGTGTGTGTCACTCTCTTTGCCCTCCCACCCTCCCCTGTGTGCTAGGGATGCGCTTGAAACCCCTGGGGGCCGAGGAGGAGACACCAGGCACCTTGTGAAAGGGCAGGAGCCCTTTAAAATCAACACAGCGCTCCCGCTTCGCGGGACGCGCTTTGAAACCACTTGGGGGCCGAGGAGGAGATGCCAGGCGCCCTGTGAAAGGGCAGGAGCCCTTTAAAATCAACACAGCGCTCCCGCTTCGTGAACTCAGGACTTGGTTCGTAAGACTCTAAACAGGTACTGCATCCTTCTTCCTTGACTCCCTGCGATTATTCTTTCATAGCCTGCACCTTTTTCCTTCCGCAAAAAAAACTTCCAAACACTGGGATAAATCCATTTAATTTTCTTTGTCTCCACTTCCCTATAAACAAACGCTAGCTACCATACCCCTTGAGAAGAACTCTTATCCCGTAGCCAACCACTATAGAACTCCTATGCCTAAGGCAGTCAGTAACAATGGGAAAAAGGAAGCAATCTAGCGCAAATGATATTTCGTCTCAAAAAAATCATACGTCAATATTGAAATTTATCTCAGGAGCTATGGGGGAAATTGACAAACAGATCACTAATGTCGAAGGAAAAATACTCACCCAGAATAGGTCACTAGTTCCCCCTAATCCCCCCTCACTAGCAATAACTCCTGATTACTCGGCAAAGCTTTTTGAAAGTGGAATCCAGACTAAAAGTATAAACGGTTGTATTCAAGACACAATTGATTTTATTTCAGATGCTGATGACCATCCACCCTCGCCAAAACGCAAAAGGAAACCCCAATTAGCAAGGAAGGACATAGTACCCGGACAAGAGCCGCCTGTTAATATTAGATCTGGCTCTCTGGAAGCCCAACCTAACGCACTTATCCAAAACTATCTGGACTATCTGCTTAAATCATTGAAGCCACAATCTATAAACCTACCAGTCTCAACTATTCGGCATCTTGGCGACATTAACCCTAATGCTAGCTCCCCTCCAACGCATCAGATTCTACCACCCACTCCCCAGATCACCCAAAGACAAGTCGATTCTCGTGTTTTACCCGATAGAATTGGTAATGCCCAACCTCATAAAATGGCCCTAAAAAGTGGGGAACACATAAATATTCCTAAAGTTTATCAGGGCAGCCATTCAATGGGGAGAGACATACTTAACTTCCCGCCTGCAGCAACCCCCTATGTGGTAGTCCTTGCCAACGTTCCCAATTTATCTGGAGCACAGGGGGAATCATGGGCAGCCTTGAGGAACAAGGCCCCTGAATTGGATTGCAAGCCGTCTGAAACCTGGCTCGACAAATAAACTTTTTGAAGACATTAAGATTGTTAGAAGGGTGAAATGGGTGGGTAGAAACCACAAAATATTTAGGGGCGACTGCGTAGTTCTTTCATTTAAAACTCCTATGCTGCCCACAGCAGATTACTGATCATGGCATTGCCCTGCTTCCTTTGGTTTTTTTTTAACGAGCACCACAGGCCATGACGGTCCTGGCCTTTGTCTTGAGGATCAAAGAAACAGGCCTGAGTCGCAATACACGATCCCTACTGTGAATAGATTTTGGGGGCTCAGCCTGGAAGATGCAGATTGACTATCACCTGATAAGGAACCTCCCAGGCTCAAGCACCCTATAGAAGCACTAGACTCCGCCCAACTGGGCGCTGACAGCCTGGCAGCAGACCCTGGAGAAGAACGATTGGACATGGAACCTTCCCTCAGACACTTTGTTAAAGATGAACTGTTTCCAAGAGCCCCGCCAAAAAAATTCCCTACTTGTGCACTGACTCCTTCCGCACGTAAAGAAAGCAACATCATCCCAGGGAAACTCAGGCAATCGATAAGCTCCCTGTGGGGCAGGTTAAAAAAATGCATAGAGACCACTTTTCATTTCTATTTTGGAATGTGGCAGGCCTCCGATCTAAAGTGGAGAATGAGGTCTGGTCAGAATATATCAGCGTTTTCCGTGGGTGTGTCTTCAAGAGACCTGGTCTGTGAATCCTATTCACATAAATGGCTATAGGACACTACATACTCCTGCCGTTCCTTCTGCACGGGGCAGGGCTAAGGGCGGTTTGTGTACCTTTATTTCTAATAAGTGTGATATAATCAAGGACATTGTTTTAACTTCTAATATGTTTTATCAAGTGGTTACATGTGATTTAAAAAATATTGCACAATTGGTGGTCATTAATTTCTATAATAATGTACCCCTTCAAGACTTTCGATCAGTACTTAATCTCCTTCAGGACGATATAGATCGAGCTTGTGATTCTTCAAATAAACAGTCCTATATCGTGTGGGGAGGCGATTTTAATACACATTTGTGTCCTCGAACGATTAAGGGTCTCTGCCCTTATGCCCCTGATGGCGATGATGACCCATTACACTTCATAA
This sequence comes from Pleurodeles waltl, assembly GCF_031143425.1. Taxonomy (NCBI): domain Eukaryota; kingdom Metazoa; phylum Chordata; class Amphibia; order Caudata; family Salamandridae; genus Pleurodeles; species Pleurodeles waltl. The sequence goes on along the minus strand of NC_090445.1, from coordinate 1,701,441,009 downwards.
ACAATAATCCAGGCAATTTGTTGAATTAAGTTTTATTTAGTTTTGACCTTATCTTGTGCAATAGTCTGACCCATGGTAGACCACAATTGAAGCCCACTTTTAATGGTAGGCATGCCAATACGATAATTGATTTTATTTTATTTTCTAATAATCTTCTTCCTTATGTACTCGATTATAATATTCAAGATACTACATTTAGCAACCATAACCCTCAAATCGTAGGCCTCACACTTCCCCAACATACTCCCAAACATAGGGAAATGGAAGAGGTAGTAGAAAATATTGAATTGGGAGCAAGAAACGGCTATACTATCCGGTGGTCAGAGATTGAACCCACAGGTTTTATGAAACGACTAATGACTAATTATTCCAAAGAATTTTATATTTGCCTCGCAGACAACACGAGTCCACGAGATTGCATTAAAGCCTTTACCGTAATTACTGCTGGTATAAAACAGTTCCTTAAAGCAAGTTTTAGTAAATCGAGACCGAAGGAGGATAAAGGCTGGTTTGACGCTGAATGCACACAAGCCTGTAAGAATTTAAAATCCTACCTACACCTACAAAACCCGGATAAACGCCAAATAAGTCTAAAGAGGAAGGAGTATAAAAACGCCAAAAAGAAAAGAAAACAGAACCTAAAAAATGAGGCATGGCAATCCCTTCACGATGCAAGCCTCCGGAATGATAATGTTAAATTCTGGAAAATTGTGAATTCCCCGCTCCTATGTGATGGAAAAACACCAAAAATTGAAATTGCCACCACGGAAGAAGACTGGGCTGCTTTCTTCTCTGCCATATATTCCTCAGAAAATCTGGTATTGGAAACAAATCTCCCCAAATTAGACTCTCATGCCATTATCTCACCATTTACTCTAACTGAGGTCACTGACGCCATTAATGCAAGCAAAAGCGGAAAAGCCCCAGGCCCAGATGGAGTCCCAGTTGACATCTACAAATCTAATGTGTCACTCTGGGGCCCACTATTGACGCAGGTGCTACGCGCCTGCTGTTCAACAGCTTTCATCTCAGCCTGGGCTGAGTCTATAATTATTCCAATCTATAAAAAGGGAGATCGCCACAATCCCGTATGTTATCGTCCCATTTCATTGCTCGATACACTTGCAAAGATTGCGGGACGTATCATTCTAAATAGATTGCAAGACTGGTCAGAGGAAAACCATATCCTGTCTGATTTACAATATGGGTTTAGGGCTGGCATAGGGACAACGGAACAGGCTCTTAACCTAGAGATCATACTTTGTAAATATACAAGGGCCAAGCCCGGAGCCCTATATCTTGCGTTTGTCGATCTGACCTCCGCATTTGACTGCGTGGTGCATTCAAAATTGTGGTCTATCCTGCTGGATATGGGGGTTGACACTACCATAGTCCACTTTATTAGGGAACTGTACGCTGGAGCAAATGCCAAGGCTCGCTATGGGCGCCAGGGGGAATGCACTTTATCTTTTCCCATTGAACGAGGAGTGCGTGAAGGCTGTGTGCTAGCTCCCCTACTGTTCGCCCTATATATTAACAGCTTAGAGGGGGCTCTATCAGATGCCTGCAGCAATCTCCCACAAGTAGGCCCTCAGAAGATCCTGGCGCTCCTGTATGCGGATGGCGCTGTTCTGATGGCCCGTACCCCAGTGGCCCTGCAAGGATTAGTAACAACCTTTGATAATTGTATGGATGCCTTGGGTCTTAAAATTAATCACACTAAAACCTTTTCAATGACATACCGCAGAACTCGCACAAAGAATTGTCACATTGAGTTAAAAGGCGCAAAATTAGCCGATACAGGGACATTCTCGTACTTAGGCATCACGTTCGATGATAAAGGCACATGGGTACAAGCTATAAAAGCGAGAAAACTGCTATTTACAAAAACCGTTATGGCGATAAAAAACTTCTCTAAAAGGGTGGGGAGAGTAACTGCTAAGGATATGACGACTCTCTACAATGTGAAATGCATCTCAGTAGCATTGTATGGGGCAGGACTTTGGGGTTATCGGGACTGCAATACCTTACAGCTGACTGAAAACGCTTTTCTGAAAACAGTCTTAAGCGTCCCGAAATCAACCTCAACACTAGTATGCCACTCAGAAACGGGAGTAACATATCTTACAGATCTTATTCGTGTCCAACCAATTTTACTTTGGCATAAAGTATGGACCTCTGATCCTGCGAGGCTGAACAGGGCCATCATAGCAGATGCTCTAGCACTTACTTACTCGCTCAAAATCCCATGGTTAAACTACATAAAGAATTTTTTTGTTAAATTGGGCCACCCCGAGCTGTATTTTACTCCCAGATAAAATTAAAACAATCTCCAGGAAAGACTTGAAAAACACTTGCCTCACCTACCTGGCCGAATCGAGATGGGATGTAGAGGCAAATAAATATAGTGTTAGGAGAAACCATATGATACAGCAAACGAAAGGTATGGAACCATATTTATGTAATGTTCTGAACCCAAGACATCGGTTTGTCCTTATGCGTTTGAGACTAGAGTCTTTTCATCGCCTTGTTAGTTTTCCCTTGATTAATGACTGGTCTCCACAACTGGAAAAATGCCCTTGCGATAATGTATCTGATCAAAATACAATGCATACACTCCTCTTTTGTAAATATTATTCAACCTCTAGGAAAATGTTTGAGATACCATTTCTAAAATTAATGCATTTTAAACAATGTCGTCCAGCTTTTCTGTATCTTCTGTCCCTCCTATCTATCGTGGTTTGCAATGGATTAGCCTTATTCCTGGGTTCAGTGATTAAGGCCAGATTATACCTTGAGGCAAATGAGTGAGATTTTTAAGCGTTATATCTGAGACCACCTTACCTGTTTTAACTAAACTGTTTATTAACCCTTTTTAACCTCTTTTATTCTCTTATCTGGTTGTACTCATATTTATATTTATATGTATTTTAGTATTCGCTCTTTCTTGAATATTGCTTTTATGTATAATGACTTTTATGATTGTTAAATTCAATCGAATAAAGTACTTTTGATGATGATGATGATGATGCTAGGTGCAGTACTCACCGTAGTCGTCGCCGGCGTCTTTGCTGCTCCTGATACAAGAGGAGGTAGACCAGCATGGGCAGGACCTGTAGTTAGGGCTCCAAGGCATCCTGGCTGTTCGTAAAGTGTTTCAGTTCCAAGTCCTGTTTCCGCCATGATTTTGATGGCGTTGGTACCGCCCCGGAAAAGGTGTCGGATAGGCGTGTTGTAAAACAGTGGGCGGAACCTTGTGTTCCGCCTGTCGGTTGGCGGTTACCGTCGCAGTGTTTGTTTCTACCGCTGTGGCGGTCGGAGTGTTAAAGTGGCTATCTATGTTGCCAGTTTCCGCCATGGTCATGATTCCATTTTTTTTTCCGCCGGCCTGTTGGCGGTATTACCGCCGCTTTAACACCGACCGCCAGGGTTCTAATGAGGGCCTGAGTCTCTCCATTTCTGCATTTGAATTAAAAAGATTCTGTACATTATTCTCATTAAATCCCTGGGCAAACAATGGTACAACAGGACCTATAGTAACAGGCACTGTTAAAGCTTCTGGGCATGGTTGAACATTCTGATTTGTTGAGTAAATTACTCCAGAACTCTGACCTGACAGCATTGAAAAATTAGACTGTGATATTGTCACAATGGTATTGTCACCTCTGCATTGTCTGTGCTTCCATTGAAGTCATTTAATTAGCTGTAGACTCCATCTAAACCATCACTGGATTCTGGTAAGTCTGTGACATCTGTGGTGGGTGTAACACTGGCACTGTTATGCTTGGTGCAGAACTTACAACAGGAATTGTAGGATAGACTACAGGTAGGGCAACCTGAGTCATAGGTGTCTGGGTTACAGTTATAATAGGAACATTAGTTGTAACCTGTACTTTACTCTGTGCTACTACAACTGGTACTGGAGCACTTGGACCAGTGCTAGAACCTGGACTTGTCTCTTGTGCTGCATATGGTGGAGGACGACTTCTCAATCACTCATTATAAACTCATCATCATTTTATTCATCATCATAAGTCAATGATTTCCTAGCCTTATCTGACTTCGACACCTCTTCTTCAGAAGAGTCTTTATTCTTTTTCTTGATCTTTTGTTTAACACTGCCTCTTTTTCGTGTGTAACTGCAGGAAACATCCCAATACCCTGTAAAGTTTCAGTTCTCCACAATTTGTGTTCACTGTCTCACCTTGCCTCTGCTAATGTCTTCTCAACCTTTCTCATTCTCCTCTCAAATCTGAATTTCTTTTGTTGTCTGGCCACTAATCACCAAATGGCTAAAGCTTCAAATCGTACTGGTCTCGGGAGGGGCTTTAAGTCATAGAGCATTCTTCTCAAATTTTCTAAAATTCTCATGTTAAAAGTTCCATAGACAGGAAACACTAAGCTCCCTTGCTTCAATGTGATTTTGCACCATTGTTTTAAGCAAATACATGGTGCAGTACTTTTCTCTTCCATCATGATATATGCAGGTGTACCTTCTGGTGGGACAATTTCTCCTATTCTAACTGGAATAAAAGCATCTCCCCTAAGCGCACTCTTTAACGCTTTGGAAAATTTCATCTTCAGGCTTAAAACTACAATTTAAATTCAAGACAGGAAGTAATTGAATCCCAAAATCCGTTTTGCTTGCCTCTCTCAACCAATAACACTTCACAGTTGTCCACCCATCTGTTTGCGGCTCCTTCTCACCTACCGACCAATCCCAGCACGAACACAGTGACATCACACTCACACAGCAGCTTGCCTTCCAAAACTCGATTCACACGAAAACAAATGCAAAATATTGCGAGCACCAAAGAAAAATCAACACACAAACTTGTCTGCTTACTACAGGTAGGGAACACAGTCACCTCAGAAGCTTTACGGAATTTTACGGAATTTTAGCTCTGGCAGGTACTCATTCGACTTCAGCTTTCTCACATGCATAAGTAAAATTCGACCTGCAAATTTCACCCTTGACTAATACCAGATCCTCCCTGCGCTCAGGAATCACCATGTACCTGTCAAACTACACGCCCTTAGCACGCACACTAAAAATACTATTTGGCCTGATTGACCACTAAACAGACAAGTTACAACAACAACAACCTAGTGTGCATGAGACACTTGTTTAATACTCAATACTCTGGAGTGTTGGACCATGCAGGGTCCTAAAGCAGTGCAAGCGCAAACCCTATCCCAAACACAAATCGCACTAGGAACACTGGAAACATCTCCAAACAAGCATTGGTAAATCCAAATTTCAAAATTCCAAATTTTTCAACAATCACTGGCAAAACCAAATTTCCTGATTAGAAAAATCATCAGATGGCACCCTCCTAATGAGACGTAAACATGGTACTCTCCTATTGAGACATAACCATCCTTGTCTGCTACCAGAATTGTGGGTGTGTCCAACCTTATATTGCTTTAGTTATTTTCCATAAGGTGACAGGTATAGGGTAACCATCAATTGCCCTTAGAGGTCGACACAAATCTTTTCGCTCAGATAGGAGTAATATACCATGTCAACAATCCACAACAAATAAGATCAAATCAAATAACATCACTTTCAATATTGGAGTCAGTAATTTATCCGCCCCACGACCCATGTGGACATGAATCACCACACCAGTTTAGTAAAGTTCAAATATTTATTGCCCTAGATTAACAATGCTAAGATCATGTAAATCAAACGCAAGACCAAATGATATAAGTACATGAATAACACAGGCTGACCAAATTTACGGAAGACTCTCAGTTTACACAGAATATTCATCATTAAACATTCAAGAGCCGCCATACAGAGTAACAACAATAGCACTTGAACGATAGACACAGAATACATTTAGTTAGCGAAGATGAAACAACACAATCAATTATATGTGAGACAATCATATTTAGAATATGACATCCTTAACTGTTAATCAGATTTGATAAGCATGTTTGGACTTCATGCAAAAGGAAAAGAAGACAAAAATGTATTTGGAAAACATCTGACTATGGCGCTAGTCAAAAATAGCGGCTGGGTTTTCCTAAAAGGAGAAAACACAGAAATCATGCAAGAAAGACAAATGGCCATTTGGTTAAACCTCTCCTAAATGAATTCAGCAAGCAGTGATGTCTTCATCAGCGGAGCATTTTCTGGTCTTCTTCATTGGACAATGGAACATTAGGGAACAGTTCAGTAAAGTTTGGCCTTAATGTATCTGAACTGATAGAATCATAGGCAAAGAGCTAAGAAAAACAGGAATACATCATTTTGCTAACAGAATAAGAGAAGAACTGCCCCTACATCACTTGAATTTGCTATGTTAAATACCTAGGAAGCAACTAGCTAAGTTTCTATTGGTCAGTCTATGGGGTGGTTTAGGTCACAGCCAATTAAAACTACTCCACATTCTCAGAAGTATCTTTTCATTTTCTCCATTCATGATTGGATCATCTCCTCGCACTACAGTCACCAGTTTCCACAGCAGAATACATTTGTTGCAGGTTATACATGAGCACTGAAGACTATTGTTCCTGGGTCAGCCATGAAGACAAATGTTACAGCATAAGAACATAACTTTTCCACAGTGTGTGAGTTTCACACAGGATACTCAAAGAATCAGTTTCTAAACATTTATAATATTACATGAGGTGAGCAATATGTGAAGAATGGACAATGTACTTTCTAGAGACTGATGAGACACAAAAACATTGCGCAAGCATTTTAAAAGGTAGAGTTAGCTTTAGGCCTCTCCGTGATGGCCCATATTTTAATAAGCATTTAATTTTACAGTTAAACACAATAAATCATGTAAGTTCATTTTAATATTCATTTTTCAGGGCATTTAATTATAAGAAGTCAAAAAACATTTTTATTAAACAGTTATTTATTAAATGTCAACGACGTTATGGCTGCCACCAATGTAAGTACATTTCTCAAACCCACACGTTTTCATTTTAATTCATAGTGCATGTTATTTCATTATCTGTAAGTGTCATAATTTTTATTGATAATGTGAATGCTCCAGCACCTTCATAATGTTACACCCCAACCAGCTCTGTTTCACCACTGCTGACAGCCCGCCCTCTCGCAGACTCCTCCCTGTCTCTGGCACCATGGCAACAATCCAGCTGTAAACTGCTGGAGCAGAGGCGCCCTTTAAAGGGTAAGCAATGGAGGCTTGTACTCCGGGGCATATTTTTATCACGTTCGCTGTTTCAAAGAGGAAGGGAGGGTGGAAGATGCGCACACACTTGTCTTGGTGTTTACAGGAGGGTCACTTATTTATAAGAGGAGCGGAACGGCTGAAGCTGTCAGCAACCCCCCCCCCCCACACCAGCCTCAGCTCTACTGTTGTGTATGTGGGGCAGGTTTGTCACACCAGCCTCCACTCTGCTGCCGGGGTGGGTGGAAGGGGCTGCTGCTCTCACACGAGCCTCAGCTCCGCTCCTCCCCAGTAGAGACAGAAGTAGGGAAGAGCCTCTGTGACAAGGGGCGGGGAGGATGAAGGGCTGAAGCTCTCTGCAGCTCTCACACCAGCCTCAGCTCCACTCCTCCCCAGTAGAGATAGAAGTAGGGAAGAGCCTCTGTGACAAGGGGCGGGGAGGATGAAGGGCTGAAGCTCTCTGCAGCTCTCACACTAACCTCGGCTCCTTCCCATAGACGGAAGAAGGGGAAGAGCCTCTGTGTGAAGGGGGCCCGAGGGAAGGTGTAGAGAAGCTCCATGGAGTGAGCATTGTACAGGGACAGCCGTCCCCCCTCGTAGTCCAGATACACTCCCAGCTTCAGGGGATTCTCACGAGGGGACAGAGGGGTCCGTGGGTAGGTGAGAGCTGTGTAGTCACAAATACACCCTCGCACAGCCCAGACTCCCCCATCAGGTGCCATTCTCATCCGCTCTGTCCTGTTCACAGTCTCTGCTGCAACCCCAAAATTCCACCCGCCACACACATTTAACAGCTGCACCTCCCAGTAATGTCTGCCAGAGGTGAAACCCTCGCTCCCCAGCACACAGTGGTAGTAGGTGAATCTCTTGGGGGTGTCCAGCAGGGGCTGCCATGTGTCTGTGTCACTCACACGTCTCCCCCACTCAGACAGGAGGAGCTGTGGATGAGCTGTGTCAGGATCCAGAGTCACCATCACTGCAGAGAAGAGATTCAGAATTAGAGATTTAATGCAAACAAAAGCTGTAACATTTGCTGTGTATAGCATATGATAAATTGAATCCAATTCTGCAAGAGCAGCAGGGCCACTTACAGAACATTGTTATTGTAGCAGGAACACTGCAACTATGGCATGAACTGCACTGTTCACTGCATTAGATATAAACTACACCATACAGCACATTCTTTTCAATAGCCCACTGCATGAGACGGCACACTGCACTAGTGATCTCATTTCACCAAACCGGACATTCATCTGGACCACACTGTGCACCAATCAGCAAAGTGCATTACATGGATAGGACATTCTACAGTACAGCACACTATAATACACGACACACTGAGGCCAACACAGAGCTCTAGACAGCATACTGTGCTACATAGGTAGATTTCACTACACACCAAACTGACAGTGCAGAACACAGTGATACACCATAAATGATATTAGGCACTGTATTAAGCAAACACACAGTGCTAGACAGCATACTATTCTAGGTGGAACACTACAATAAACATGCAGAGTACTGGTCTGAACACTATATTAGGCAATGCAGTGTATAACTCGGTACACTGTGCTAGACAGCACACTGTTCTAGTCAGTGCACTGCTTAGCAAGCAAACTGCAGTAGGCAACACGCTGTACTGCAGAAAGCACTGCCCATGCCAGCTGATTTTGCACTAGTATGCACACTACACCAACAGCACACTGCACTACAAAGAACACTGCAACAGACAGGCTATTGTGCTACATAGTACACTGCATCACACAGCACAATCTACAGTACACCTCACACTGGGGCCAGCACACAGTTTTAGACAGGACATTGTACCAGGAACAAGACTCCAGTAAACACAGCACAGTACTAGACATTACACTACACCAAACAGCATACCACACTGCACCACACACTGTACTTAGGAGCACACACTGCATTAGACAGAACCTGGAGGTAGAAAGAACACTGTACTGGACAGTGTGCTGCACTACAGAGCACAGTAGAAAAGAACAAACACTGTACTAGAGAGCATGCTGCACTGCAGAGCACAGTACACTAGAACAAACACTGTGCTACACAGTGTGCTGCATCACAGAGCACAGTGCACTACAATAAACACTGTGCTGGACAGTGTGCTGCACCAAAGAGCACAGTGCACTACAATACCCCACTGTGCTAGACAGTGTGCTGCACCACTGAGCACAGTGCACTAGAACAAACACTGTGCTGGACAGTGTGCTGCACCACAAAGCACAGCACACTAGAACAAACACTGTGCTGGACAGTGTGCTGCACCATGGAGCACAGCGAGCTAGAACAAACACTGTGCTGGACAGTGTGCTGCACCAAACAGCACAGCGCACTAGAACAAACACTGTGCTGGACAGTGTGCTGCACCACGGAGCACAGCGCTCTAGAAGAAACATTGTGCTGGACAGTGTGCTGCACCACGGAGCACAGCGCACCAGAAGAAACAACGTGCTGGACAGTGTGCTGCACCACGGAGCACAGCGAGCTAGAACAAACACTGTACTGGACATTGTGCTGCACCACAGAGCACAGCACACTATACCACGGAGCACAGCGCACTAGAAGAAACACTGTGATGGACAGTGTGCTGCACCACGGAGCACAGCGAGCTAGAACAAACACTGTGCTGGACAGTGTGCTGCACCACGGAGCACAGCGCACTATACCACGGAGCACAGCGCACTAGAAGAAACACTGTGCTGGACAGTGTGCTGCACCATGGAGCACAGCGCACTAGAATAAACACTGTGCTAGACAGTGTGCTGCACCAAAGAGCACAGCGCACTAGAGCAAACACTGTGCTGGATAGTGTGCTGCACCACGGAGCACAGCGCACCAGAAGAAACACTGTGCTGGACAGTGTGCTGCACCATGGAGCACAGCGCACTAGAATAAACACTGTGCTAGACAGTGTGCTGCACCAAAGAGCACAGCGCACTAGAGCAAACACTGTGCTGGATAGTGTGCTGCACCACGGGGCACAGCGCACTAGAACAAACACTGTGCTGCACCATGGAGCACAGCACACTATACCACGGAGCACAGCACACTAGAAGAAACACTGTGCTGGACATTGTGCTGCACCACGGAGCACAGCGCACCAGAAGAAACACTGTGCTGGACAGTGTGCTGCACCACGGAGCACAGCGAGCTAGAACAAACACTGTGCTGGACAGTATGCTGCACCAAAGAGCACAGCGCACTAGAACAAACACTGTGCTGGACAATGTGCTGCACCATGGGGCACAGCGCACTAGAATAAACACTGTGCTGGACAGTGTGCTGCACCACGGAGCACAGCGAGCTAGAACAAACACTGTGCTGGACAGTGTGCTGCACCACGGAGCACAGCGCACTATACGACGGAGCACAGCGCACTAGAAGAAACACTGTGCTGGACAGTGTGCTGCACCACGGAGCACAGCACACTAGAACACACACTGTGCTGGACAGTGTGCTGCACCACGGAGCACAGCGCACTATACGACGGAGCACAGCGCACTAGAAGAAACACTGTGCTGGACAGTGTGCTGCACCAAAGAGCACAGCACACTAGAACACACACTGTGCTGGACAGTGTGCTGCACCACGGAGCACAGCGCACTATACCACGGAGCACAGCGCACTAGAAGAAACACTGTGCTGGACAGTGTGCTGCACCACGGAGCACAGCGCACCAGAAGAAACACTATGCTGGACAGTGTGCTGCACCACGGAGCACAGCGCACTAGAACAAACACTGTGCTAGACAGTGTGCTGCACCAAAGAGCACAGCGCACTAGAACAAACACAGTGCTAGACAGTGTGCTGCACCACGGAGCACAGCGCACTAGAACAAACACTGTGCTAGACAGTGTGCTGCACCAAAGAGCACAGCGCACTAGAGCAAACACTGTGCTGGATAGTGTGCTGCACCACGGGGCACAGCGCACTAGAAAAAACACTGTGCTGCACCACGGAGCACAGCACACTATACCACGGAGCACAGCACACTAGAAGAAACACTGTGCTGGACAGTGTGCTGCACCAGAGAGCACAGCGCACCAGAAGAAACACTGTGCTGGACAGTGTGCTGCACCACGGAGCACAGCGAGCTAGAACAAACACTGTGCTGGACAGTGTGCTGCACCACGGAGCACAGCGCACTATACCACGGAGCACAGCGAACTAGAAGAAACACTGTGCTGGACAGTGTGCTGCACCACGGAACACAGCGCACCAGAAGAAACACTGTGCTGGACAGTGTGCTGCACCACGGAGCACAGCGCACTAGAACAAACACTGTGCTGGACAATGTGCTGCACCATGGGGCACAGCGCTCTAGAACAAACACTATGCTGGACAGTGTGCTACACCATGGAGCACAGCGAGCTAGAACAAACACTGTGCTGGACAGTGTGCTGCACCACGGAGCACAGCGAGCTAGAACAAACACTGTGCTGGACAGTGTGCTGCACCAAAGAGCACAGCACACTAGAACAAACACTGTGCTGGACAGTGTGCTGCACCACGGAGCACAGCGCACTATACCACGGAGCACAGCACATTAGAAGAAACACTGTGCTGGACAGTGTGCTGCACCACGGAGCACAGCGAGCTAGAACAAACACTGTGCTGGACAGTGTGCTGCACCAAAGAGCACAGCACACTAGAACACACACTGTGCTGGACAGTGTGCTGCACCACGGAGCACAGCGCACTATACCACGGAGCACAGCGCACTAGAAGAAACACTGTGCTGGACAGTGTGCTGCACCACAGAGCACAGCGCACCAGAAGAAACACTATGCTGGATAGTGTGCTTCACCACGGAGCACAGCGCACTAGAACAAACACTGTGCTAGACAGTGTGCTGCACCAAAGAGCACAGCGCACTAGAACAAACACTGTGCTGGACAGTGTGCTGCACCACGGAGCACAGCACACTAGAACAAACACTGTGCTAGACAGTGTGCTGCACCAAAGAGCACAGCACACTAGAGCAAACACTGTGCTGGATAGTGTGCTGCACCACGGGGCACAGCGCACTAGAACAAACACTGTGCTGCACCATGGAGCACAGCACACTATACCACGGAGCACAGCACACTAGAAGAAACACTGAAATGGACAGTGTGCTGCACCACAGAGCACAGCGCACCAGAAGAAACACTGTGCTGGACAGTGTGCTGCACCACGGAGCACAGCGAGCTAGAACAAACACTGTGCTGGACAGTATGCTGCACCAAAGAGCACAGCGCACTAGAACAAACACTGTGCTGGACAATGTGCTACACCATGGGGCACAGCGCACTAGAACAAACACTGTGCTGGACAGTGTGCTGCACCACGGAGCACAGCGAGCTAGAACAAACACTGTGCTGGACAGTGTGCTGCACCACGGAGCACAGCACACTATACCACGGAGCACAGCGCACTAGAAGAAACACTGTGCTGGACAGTGAGCTGCACCACGGAGCACAGCGCACCAGAAGAAACACTGTGCTGGACAGTGTGCTGCACCACGGAGCACAGCGCACTAGAACAAACACTGTGCTAGACAATGTGCTGCACCAAAGAGCACAGCGCACTAGAACAAACACTGTGCTAGACAGTGTGCTGCACCAAAGAGCACAGCGCACTAGAACAAACACTGTGCTGGACAGTGTGCTGCACCAAAGAGCACAGCACACTAGAACAAACACTGTGCTGGACAGTGTGCTGCACCACGGAGCACAGCGCACTATACCACGGAGCACAGCGCACTAGAACAAACACTGTGCTAGACAGTGTGCTGCACCAAAGAGCACAGCGCACTAGAACAAACACTGTGCTGGACAGTGTGCTGCACCACGGACACAGCACACTAGAACAAACACTGTGCTAGACAGTGTGCTGCACCAAAGAGCACAGCGCACTAGAACAAACACTGTGCTAGACAGTGTGCTGCACCAAAGAGCACAGCGCACTAGAGCAAACACTGTGCTGGATAGTGTGCTGCACCACGGGGCACAGTGCACTAGAACAAACACTGTGCTGCACCACGGAGCACAGCACACTATACCACGGAGCACAGCACACTAGAAGAAACACTGTGCTGGACAGTGTGCTGCACCACGGAGCACAGCGCACCAGAACAAACACTGTGCTGCACCACGGAGCACAGCACACTATACCACGGAGCACAGCACACTAGAAGAAACACTGTGCTGGACAGTGTGCTGCACCACGGAGCACAGCGAGCTAGAACAAACACTGTGCTGGAAAGTATGCTGCACCAAAGAGCACAGTGCACTAGAACAAACACTGTGCTGGACAATGTGCTGCATCATGGGGCACAGGGCACTAGAACAAACACTGTGCTGGACAGTGTGCTGCACCACGGAGCACAGCGAGCTAGAACAAACACTGTGCTGGACACTGTGCTGCACCACGGAGCACAGCGCACTATACCACGGCGCACAGCGCACTAGAAGAAACACTGTGCTGGACAGTGTGCTGCACCACGGAGCACAGCGAGCTAGAACAAACACTGTGCTGGACAGTGTGCTGCACCAAAGAGCACAGCACACTAGAACAAACACTGTGCTGGACAGTGTGCTGCACCACGGAGCACAGCGCACTATACCACGGAGCACAGCGCACTAGAAGAAACACTGTGCTGGACAGTGTGCTGCACCACGGAGCACAGCGAGCTAGACCAAACACTGTGCTGGACAGTGTGCTGCACCAAAGAGCACAGCACACTAGAACAAACACTGTGCTGGACAGTGTGCTGCACCACGGAGCACAGCGCACTATACCACGGAGCACAGCGCACTAGAAGAAACACTGTGCTGGACAGTGTGCTGCACCACGGAGCACAGCGCACCAGAAGAAACACTGTGCTTCACAGTGTGCTGCACCACGGAGCACAGCGCACTAGAACAAACACTGTGCTAGACAGTGTGCTGCACCAAAGAGCACAGCGCACTAGAACAAACACTGTGCTGGACAGTGTGCTGCACCACGGAGCACAGCGCACTAGAACAAACACTGTGCTAGACAGTGTGCTGCACCAAAGAGCACAGCGCACTAGAACAAACACTGTGCTAGACAGTGTGCTGCACCACAGAGCACAGCACACTAGAGCAAACACTGTGCTGGATAGTGTGCTGCACCACGGGGCACAGCACACTAGAACAAACACTGTGCTGCACCACGGAGCACAGCACACTATACCACGGAGCACAGCACACTAGAAGAAACACTGTGCTGGACAGTGTGCTGCACCACGGAGCACCGCGCACCAGAAGAAACACTGTGCTGGACAGTGTGCTGCACCACGGAGCACAGCGAGCTAGAACAAACACTGTGCTGGACAGTATGCTGCACCAAAGAGCACAGCGCACTAGAACAAACACTGTGCTGGACAATGTGCTGCACCATGGGGCACAGCGCACTAGAACAAACACTGTGCTGGACAGTGTGCTGCACCACGGAGCACAGCGAGCTAGAACAAACACTGTGCTGGACAGTGTGCTACACCACGGAGCACAGCGAGCTAGAACAAACACTGTGCTGGACAGTGTGCTGCACCAAAGAGCACAGCACACTAGAACAAACACTGTGCTGAACAGTGTGCTGCACCACGGAGCACAGCGCACTATACCACGGAGCACAGCGCACTAGAAGAAACACTGTGCTGGACAGTGTGCTGCACCACGGAGAACAGCGAGCTAGAACAAACTCTGTGCTGGACAGTGTGCTGCACCAAAGAGCACAGCTCACTAGAACAAACACTGTGCTGGACAGTGTGCTGCACCACGGAGCACAGCGCACTATACCACGGAGCACAGCGCACTAGAAGAAACACTGTGCTGGACAGTGTGCTGCACCACGGAGCACAGCGCACCAGAAGAAACACTATGCTGGACAGTGTGCTGCACCACGGAGCACAGCGCACTAGAACAAACACTGTGCTAGACAGTGTGCTGCACCAAAGAGCACAGCGCACTAGAACAAACACTGTGCTGGACAGTGTGCTGCACCACGGAGCACAGCGCACTAGAACAAACACTGTGCTAGACAGTGTGCTGCACCAAAGAGCACAGCGCACTAGAACAAACACTGTGCTAGACAGTGTGCTGCACCAAAGAGCACAGCGCACTAGAGCAAACACTGTGCTGGATAGTGTGCTGCACCACGGGGCACAGCGCACTAGAACAAACACTGTGCTGCACCACGGAGCACAGCACACTATACCACGGAGCACAGCACACTAGAAGAAACACTGTGCTGGACAGTGTGCTGCACCACAGAGCACAGCGCACCAGAAGAAACACTGTGCTGGACAGTGTGCTGCACCACGGAGCACAGCGAGCTAGAACAAACACTGTGCTGGACAGTATGCTGCACCAAAGAGCACAGCGCACTAGAACAAACACTGTGCTGGACAATGTGCTGCACCATGGGGCACAGCGCACTAGAACAAACACTGTGCTGGACAGTGTGCTGCACCAGGGAGCACAGCGAGCTAGAACAAACACTGTGCTGGACAGTGTGCTGCACCAGGGAGCACAGCGCACTATACCACGGAGCACAGCGCACTAGAACAAACACTGTGCTAGACAGTGTGCTGCACCAAAGAGCACAGCGCACTAGAACAAACACTGTGCTAGACAGTGTGCTGCACCAAAGAGCACAGCACACTAGAGCAAACACTGTGCTGGATAGTGTGCTGCACCACGGGGCACAGCGCACTAGAACAAACACTGTGCTGCACCACGGAGCACAGCACACTATACCACGGAGCACAGCACACTAGAAGAAACACTGTGCTGGACAGTGTGCTGCACCACGGAGCACAGCGCACCAGAAGAAACACTGTGCTGGACAGTGTGCTGCACCACGGAGCACAGCGAGCTAGAACAAACACTGTGCTGGACAGTATGCTGCACCAAAGAGCACAGCGCACTAGAACAAACACTGTGCTGGACAATGTGCTGCACCATGGGGCACAGCGCACTAGAACAAACACTGTGCTGGACAGTGTGCTGCACCAGGGAGCACAGCGAGCTAGAACAAACACTGTGCTGGACAGTGTGCTGCACCAGGGAGCACAGCGCACTATACCACGGAGCACAGCGCACTAGAACAAACACTGTGCTAGACAGTGTGCTGCACCAAAGAGCACAGCGCACTAGAACAAACACTGTGCTAGACAGTGTGCTGCACCAAAGAGCACAGCACACTAGAGCAAACACTGTGCTGGATAGTGTGCTGCACCACGGGGCACAGCGCACTAGAACAAACACTGTGCTGCACCACGGAGCACAGCACACTATACCACGGAGCACAGCACACTAGAAGAAACACTGTGCTGGACAGTGTGCTGCACCACGGAGCACAGCGCACCAGAAGAAACACTGTGCTGGACAGTGTGCTGCACCACGGAGCACAGCGAGCTAGAACAAACACTGTGCTGGACAGTATGCTGCACCAAAGAGCACAGCGCACTAGAACAAACACTGTGCTGGACAATGTGCTGCACCATGGGGCACAGCGCACTAGAACAAACACTGTGCTGGACAGTGTGCTGCACCACGGAGCACAGCGAGCTAGAACAAACACTGTGCTGGACAGTGTGCTACACCACGGAGCACAGCGAGCTAGAACAAACACTGTGCTGGACAGTGTGCTGCACCAAAGAGCACAGCACACTAGAGCAAACACTGTGCTGGACAGTGTGCTGCACCACGGAGCACAGCGCACTATACCACGGAGCACAGCGCACTAGAAGAAACACTGTGCTGGACAGTGTGCTGCACCACGGAGCACAGCGAGCTAGAACAAACACTGTGCTGGACAGTGTGCTGCACCAAAGAGCACAGCACACTAGAACAAACACTGTGCTGGACAGTGTGCTGCACCACGGAGCACAGCTCACTATACCACGGAGCACAGCGCACTAGAACAAACACTGTGCTGGACAGTGTGCTGCACCACGGAGCACAGCGCACCAGAAGAAACACTATGCTGGACAGTGTGCTGCACCACGGAGCACAGCGCACTAGAACAAACACTGTGCTAGACAGTGTGCTGCACCAAAGAGCACAGCGCACTAGAACAAACACTGTGCTGGACAGTGTGCTGCACCACGGAGCACAGCGCACTAGAACAAACACTGTGCTAGACAGTGTGCTGCACCAAAGAGCACAGCGCACTAGAACAAACACTGTGCTAGACAGTGTGCTGCACCAAAGAGCACAGCGCACTAGAGCAAACACTGTGCTGGATAGTGTGCTGCACCACGGGGCACAGCACACTAGAACAAACACTGTGCTGCACCACGGAGCACAGCACACTATACCACGGAGCACAGCACACTAGAAGAAACACTGTGCTGGACAGTGTGCTGCACCACAGAGCACAGCGCACCAGAAGAAACACTGTGCTGGACAGTGTGCTGCACCACGGAGCACAGCGAGCTAGAACAAACACTGTGCTGGACAGTATGCTGCACCAAAGAGCACAGCGCACTAGAACAAACACTGTGCTGGACAATGTGCTGCACCATGGGGCACAGCGCACTAGAACAAACACTGTGCTGGACAGTGTGCTGCACCACGGAGCACAGCGAGCTAGAACAAACACTGTGCTGGACAGTGTGCTGCACCACGGAGCACAGCGCACCAGAAGAAACACTGTGCTAGACAGTGTGCTGCACCAAAGAGCACAGCGCACTAGAACAAACACTGTGCTGGACAGTGTGCTGCACCACGGAGCACAGCGCACTAGAACAAACACTGAGCTAGACAGTGTGCTGCACCAAAGAGCACAGCGGACTAGAACAAACACTGTGCTGGACAGTGTGCTGCACCAAAGAGCACAGCACACTAGAACAAACACTGTGCTGGACAGTGTGCTGCACCACGGAGCACAGCGCACTATACCACGGAGCACAGCGCACTAGAACAAACACTGTGCTAGACAGTGTGCTGCACCAAAAAGCACAGCGCACTAGAACAAACACTGTGCTGGACAGTGTGCTGCACCACGGAGCACAGCACACTAGAACAAACACTGTGCTAGACAGTGTGCTGCATCAAAGAGCACAGCGCACTAGAACAAACACTGTGCTAGACAGTGTGCTGCACCAAAGAGCACAGCGCACTAGAGCAAACACTGTGCTGGATAGTGTGCTGCACCACGGGGCACAGCGCACTAGAACAAACACTGTGCTGCACCACGGAGCACAGCACACTATACCACGGAGCACAGCACAGTAGAAGAAACACTGGGCTGGACAGTGTGCTGCACCACGGAGCACAGCGCACCAGAAGAAACACTGTGCTGGACAGTGTGCTGCACCACGGAGCACAGCGAGCTAGAACAAACACTGTGCTGGACAGTATGCTGCACCAAAGAGCACAGCGCACTAGAACAAACACTGTGCTGGACAATGTGCTGCATCATGGGGCACAGCGCACTAGAACAAACACTGTGCTGGACAGTGTGCTGCACCACGGAGCACAGCGAGCTAGAACAAACACTGTGCTGGACAGTGTGCTGCACCACGGAGCACAGCGCACTATACCACGGAGCACAGCGCACTAGAAGAAACACTGTGCTGGACAGTGTGCTGCACGACGGAGCACAGCGAGCTAGAACAAACACTGTGCTGGACAGTGTGCTGCACCACGGAGCACAGCACACTATGCCACGGAGCACAGCACACTAGAAGAAACACTGTGCTGGAGAGTGTGCTGCACCACGGAGCACAGCGCACCAGAAGAAACTCTGTGCTGGACAGTGTGCTGCACCACAGAGCACAGCGCACCAGAAGAAACACTGTGCTGGACAGTGTGCTGCACCACCGAGCACAGCGAGCTAGAACAAACACTGTGCTGGACAGTATGCTGCACCAAAGAGCACAGCGCACTAGAACAAACACTGTGCTGGACAATGTGCTGCACCATGGGGCACAGCGCACTAGAACAAACACTGTGCTAGACAGTACACACTGCGTGACATCACACTGTAGTAGTCAGCACGCCCCACTAGAACACAGACTGTGCTCAACGGAACCAGCACTTTAAATGGGGACATAGGGGGTCATTCCGACTCCCGCCGGCCGTGGTAACCGAGTGGCCGGCGGGAGCCGGCAGAATACCGCCCCGCGGTCAAGAGACCGCAAGGGGTATTCCAACTTTCCCGCTGGGCCGGCGGGCGATCTTTCTAAGATCGGCCGCCGGCCCAGCGGGAAAGCGCCTTCCACGAGGAAGCCGGCTCCGAATGGAGCCGGCGGAGTGGAAGGCGTGCGATGGGTGCAGTAGCACCCGTCGCGCTTTTCAGTGTCTGTAAGGCAGACACTGAAAAGCCTAGTGGGGCCCTGTTAGGGGGCCCCACGACACCCGTTCCCGCCGGCCAGGTTCTGGCGGTAAGAACCGCCAGAGCCAGGCCGGCGGGAAGGGGGTCGGAATCCCCATGGCGGCGCAGCATGCTGCGCCGCCATGGAGGATTCCCCAGGGCAGCGGGAAACTGGCGGGAGACCGCCAGTTTCCCCTGTCTGACAGCCGCGGTCAGAATGCCCTTGGGAGCACCGCCGGCCTGTCGGCTGTGCTCCCTCTGCCCTCCACCCTGGCGGATCGAATCCACCAGGGTCATAATGAGGGCCATAATGTCATGTACTGAGATTCTGCAGAGCATTGCAATACGTATAATGGGATTGGATCGGAAAGGAGGGAGCGTTTGTTGACGAATGAAGTGAACCATCTCAGCACCCTTCCCTTGAAGGACAAGGAAATTTCATGGGTTAGAATGAGCCTCTGATTATCAATGGTATCAAAGGTGCAGAAACATGGAGAAGGACGTGGAGGTCACCTGTGTCTAATAAGAAGTGAATGTGGTTGACAATATTTATAGTTCTTTTCTCATTTCTCTGGGACTCTACCCTAACAAGGGAGGTTTGAGACCAGTCTGTATGTAGTTAGGTCCTGCTTGTGGTTTATTTCAGCACTAATATGATGTGTCTTGTTTTACTGAGTCCACGTAGATGCCATCTTTTGGGAATGCTTTGATTGGCTGACAGGAGAGAAGAAAAAGGGTTTTATGTGCTGGAGTGGTGTCACCATCTGATATCATTTTTAGGTGTTCTTCAATATTTGCTGAAATTCATACCATGCTTTACAATCACTTTCTGAATTATGGCTATGTACTTGGTGAGAATGTATAATTATTCAATTAAAAGATACAGGGGGTCATTCTAACCCTGGCGGTAAAAGGCGCTTACCGCCGGTCAGAAGACCGCCACAACACCGCCGCGGTCACGGTTAACCGCCACGGTCATTCGGACCCGCAACAGGCAAACCGCCAAAAACCCGACATCCACAAAAGTCCGCCACATCAAAGGGCAGCGAAAAACTGGCGATGACCAAACCTCCACCGTCACGCCAACAGAGAAACGCCTATGCCATTCTGACCCACGAATCCATGCGGCGGTCTTTCAACCGCGGTATTCCATTGGCGTACACACTGCCGCGGTCGAAATACACACACACTAACAATACACAACCACATTGGACAATTTGAAATACACACACCTGATACACATACACACAACACTCCCACACACCCAATGAACTATAAAACACACACCCACATCACCCACAAACCCCTACGACCACCAAACAGAGACGAAGCCCAGAGAGAGACAGCACAGAATAGAGAACACCATCACACAGAGGCACACTACAACATCACCCACACAATCTCCACGCACAAAACACCACACACCACCACACTCACCACACTCATCAACACATACTCCACCCCACACCTCATCCACACCACTCTATGGCACCCCCAAGACACCCCAGGTTTACAGACGCAGAACTCAGGGTCATGGTGGAGGAAATAGTTCGGGTAGAGCCCCAGCTCTTCGGGACACAGGTGCAGCACACCAGCATTGCCAGGAAGATGGAGCTATGGCAAAGAATAGTCGACAGGGTCAACGCTGTGGGACAGCATCCACGAAATCGGGACGACATCAGGAAGCGGTGGAACGACCTACGGGGGAAGGTGCGTTCCATGATATCCCGACACAACATCGCGGTGCAGAAGACTGGCAGCGGACCCCCACCTCAACCCCCAGAATTTACAGCATGGGAGGAGCAAGTCTTGAACATCCTGCATCCTGAGGGCCTCGCAGGAGTAGGCAGAGGAATGGACTCTGTTAAGTCTCATCTTCACTACTTCATCCCCCCACCCCACCAGCATGCCAACTCATACCCCCACCCTCACCCCCCACCCCCATCACACATCCTCCTTGCTAATGTCTCACCATCACAACCCACCCATCCCCACACCAAACCCTGCATGCCACCACAAACCATGGACACCCATCACCTAAGCATGCCCACTGCACATACCCATCTCCCCCACAAACCACCGTCACAACAGCCCCCACAAGGGAATGCCAGCACTGGGGTACGCGGGCACCCACCCATTGCACGATATGGCACACACAGAACCAATAACCATACTCTTATACCCCTGCAGGACCCGAACACCACCACACCGCCCAGGAGGGTCCAGAAATATCCATCCCACCCCCAGAAGACGACCCCAGTGATGACAGCAGCTCTGTCTCCCTGGACCCAGATGACCAGCCCGGCCCATCGGGGACCTCGGGGCAGTCGGTTCCCCTCACACAGCCACAGGCCACAGCAGACCTACCCCCCTCTGGGAACACCAGCACAGCTCCCACCCAGCGGGCCCATGCCTCTGTCTCCAGGACACGTCAATCAGCGGTGTGTCCACCACTACAGGGCACCCAGGTTAACCCACCACCCCAACAACAACAGGGACCTGGGGGCAGTGGTAGTGGGCACACGGTCCAGGGGACAGAGGCCCAGGGAAACAGGGGAACTGGGAGGGCTGCTGTGCGACAGGGGGGGGACAGGCCCAGGGAACCCACACTCCACGAGGCCCTATCCTCCATCATGGAAGCATACCACCGCTCCCAGGAGACGATGGCGACGGTACTGGCCAGGTTCCAGGAGATCCAGGTACTGCAGGAGGAACAGTTTATGGGGTTCAGGGAAGAACTCAGAAACATTACTTCCGCAATGGGCACCATCGTCGTGGCTCTCAACCAGATTGTCACCACAATGCGGGACCATGTGGCACCACAAAGAAGAACAGGCTACCACCTCCGACTGCGCTAGTTGACAGGAGGCCCCCACACCACAACAACAGACCACCAGAACCCCACCCCCTGCAGAAGGAGAACCACCCCGCAAGCGGTGCCTGAGATCTAGGAAGAAGACAGAGTAGGATGCCAAGACCCCCGCCAGCAACGGATACCCCTGATGTCATCCCACTGTCCAACATTGTCACCCTGTCCAACCTTAAACTGCCCCTGCTCCACCTTCCACAGGCATATGGACAATGCACCTGTGAGACTGAAAACCTGGACTTTGCCATGGACAATCCTCCACCATCACCCATCACCGAGTTTTCAACCATGTCCCTAAATTGAGCACTTTAATAAAACCACTTATTGCACACAAATAATCTGGAGTCTGCCTGTATTGTGAACAAATGTATTGAACTTAAACGTTGAAAAATGTCAAGTTACATCCTGATCACAACATACCACTGTCACACAGCTGTAGTCCATGGGCAAAAAAAGCAGAGGTCACGCAGTGGGGCCCACATCTCTGAAATTGGAAGGGAAAGTCACAACTCAGTTACCATACACTGGGTGAAAAGGACAGACAGTAGAGAGGCAGGAGACTCTAAGTAAATGTAAAATGCCGGTGTTGATTCTTACCTGTGTGTTATTGAAAATACTGCTGTATTACTGTGTCCCTGTTGTCTGTGTCGTCCTCGTCGTCTTCCTCCTCTTCACTCTCCACAGGCTCCACAGCTGCCACAACACCACCATCTGGACCATCCTCCTGCAGGAAAGGCACCTGGCGTCGCAAAGCCAGGTTGTGAAGCATACAGCAGGCCACGATGATATGACACATCTTCTTTGGTGAGTACATTAGGGATCCACCTGACATATGCAGGCACATAAACCTGGCCTTCAGGAGCCCGAAGGTCCGCTCGATCACCCTCCTAGTCCGCCCATGGGCCTCATTGTACCGTTCCTCTGCCGTGGTCCTGGGATTCCTCACTGGGGTCAGTAGCCACGACAGGTTGGGGTAACCAGAGTCACCAATTAGCCACACACGGTGTCTCTGGAGTTGACCCATCACGTAAGGGATGCTGCTATTCCGCATGATGTACGCGTCATGCACTGACCCAGGGAACTTGGCATTTACATGGGAGATGTACTGGTCAGCCAAACAGACCACCTGGACATTCATCGAATGATAACTTTGTCTGTTCCTGTACACCTGTTCACTCCTGCTGGGGGGGACCAAAGCCACATGTGTCCCATCAATGGCACCAATGATGTTGGGGATATGTCCCAGGGCATAGAAATCACCCTTCACTGTAGCCAAATCGCCCACCTCAGGGAAAACAATGTAGCTACGCATGTATTTCATCAGGGCAGACAACACTCTGGACAACACCTTTGAAAACATCGGCTGAGACATCCCTGATGAAATGGCCACTGTTGATTGAAATGACCCACTTGCCAAAAAATTGAGTACTGACAGAACCTGCACTAGAGGGGGAATCCCTGTGGGTTGGCGGATGGGTGACATCAGGTCTGGCTCCAGCTGGGCACACAGTTCCTGTATGGTGGCTCTGTCAAGCCTGTATGTCAATATGACATGTCTTTCTTCCATTGTCGACAGGTCCACCAGCGGTCTGTACACGGGAAGATTCCTCCATCTCCTCGCAAGTCCCAGCGGACGGTGCCTAGGAAGGACAACATGGACCACAGAGTCAATCAACCCACAGGTACGTTCCCACAGCATGCACAGTACACGATTCTCTATGCAGTGAATGGCTTGTATGAGTGTCGATGCAAGGCATAGGCATGTGTGACGCAGTAGAAATTAAGCCATGTGGGCCCTTGAAATGGCGGCTGCCTGACCTGTGAAGTGCGACAATGGGATGTGAGGTCAATGCGCTGGCGTGGCACACCGTGGCGGTAGGCGGTCGAAGACCGCAGCGCAAAGCCGCATTGGATTACATTGAAACCTATGGGGTTCAGGAGCCAATGACTATGTGCGCCGGCGGTCGCGGTACGCACCGCCGCGGGCGTGACCGCCATTTTCTATCTGCTTAATCACTCAAGACCTGATCATCCACAGGAGAGGACCTATACTGCAAGTGCTGCTGTGACCTCGGTCTGGGAGAGACAATGGCTGCTGCGACTGGAGAAAGGGCCCCTGCCTTCACTTCCGAAGAATTGGAGAAACTCGTGGATGGGGTCCTCCCCCAGTATGCGCTACTCTACGGTCCTCCAGACCAACAGGTAAGTACACTGGGACCATACTTTCTGGCCAATGCCTGGGTTGAGTGGGGTGAATGAACGATGGTGGGGAGGGGAGCGAATGAGGCATGCCTCAAACGACAGATGAGAGCATGTGCCATATGGCAAGGGTGGGGAGGGGGGGGCCACTCACATCGAGCATGCAGAAAATGATGATATTTTCTTTTCTCCCCCTGTACATGTCACATAGGTCAGCGCCCACCAGAAAATCGCGATTTGGCGTGCCATCGCCAAGGACGTCCGGACCCTGGGGGTCCACAACAGACGGGGCACCCACTGCCGCAAGAGGTGGGAGGACATCCGCCGCGGGAGCAGGAAGACGGCGGAGTCTCTGCTGGGGATGGCCTCCCAACGTAGGAGGGGTGCCAGTCGTCAATTGACCCCCCTGATGTCCCGGATACTGGCGGTGGCCTACCCCGATTTGGATGGGCACATTAGGACATCACAGCAGACACAAGGGGATGAGTACAGTCTCATTCTGGTGACTTTGCGCGCAGTGGAGGTGTCTGGGTGGGGGAGGAAGGCTGTGGGTCCCCCTAGGCCAGGGCGAATTCTGTAGGCTAGGCCCCTCCGTAAGGCATGGCCCTGTGCCCCCGCCCCCCCACCTCTGTAGGGTGCCAAGTTCAGGTATCCATGGCCCTGTGTCATCTATGTGTGCAGTTGTCGTCTCTAGGCTTGTAGGCCATGTCCCACGGATTGCGTAGTGGACCCCAAGTGCGCGGCGTAGTGCAGGGGGCTTCTGTGTCTGTCTTGTCCACCAACGGTAGCGGTAATCCATGCACTCAACATGTCTTTATTTCTCCCCCCTCCCTTTTTTGTGGTCTTCCTATTCATGTGTGCATCAGCATCATCAGGCGGAGGAGAAGTGGCATCGGATCACGAGGGAGCTGCATCTCACATGGCCATGGCGGGCCATGCAACTGAGTCGGATTTCACCAGTGAGACGGAGGGCGAGGGGAGCTCCACAGCGGGGACTCGTGCTGATGTCAGTGGCAGCGACTCGTCCTCTGAAGGGAGCTCCCTTGTGGTGGCGGCAACATCCGTGCCCTCCGCAACAACAGGTACAGCCGCCACCCAGCCCACCAGCACCGCCCTCCCAGCAGCCCCTCAGCCTTTCGCCCCGTGCCCGCTCACCCAGGAAGGTAGGCATCTCCTTCGCCCCAGGCACCTCAGGCCCTGCCCCAGTTACCCCTGCTTCCCTCAGTGAGGAGGTCATTGACCTCATCCGGACGCTCATTGTTGGGCAGTCTACCCTTTTGAATGCCATCCAGGGGGTAGAAAGGGAGGTGCATCGGAGCAATGCATACCTGGAGGGCATTAATTCGGGTCAGGCTGCCCATCAGCGATCGTTCAACGCTCTGGCCTCAGCACTGACGGCAGCCATTGTCGCTGTCTCTAGCCTCCCTCCTCCAACTCCCTCCACCCAGTCCCACTCCCCTGTTCCTCTGCCTATCCCAGACACACCTACAGACCAGCCTGCACACACCTCAACACCCAAGGTCAGCTCATCCAGACATAAGCACCACACATCCCACAAGCATTCACACAAGCAACATCCACATGCAGACACGCCAACAGCCACTGCCTCCTCTGTGTCCCCCTCCTCCTCGTCTCCCTCCTCCCTCCCTGTGGCGTCTCCACTCACACTTGCATGCACAACATCATCAGCCACTACGTCCATCACCAGCACACCCACCAGAACACTCCGCACACTTGCAGTCACCACCCCCACTGCCATTTACACGTCCCCTGTGTCCTCTCCCACTGTGTCTGTCACCCCCTCATCCAAACCACACAAATGCAGGCAGCCACCCACCCAACAGCCATCCACCTCACGACAGCCTCCAGCCCAAGCACCTGCACCCAAAGACACCAGACTTCATAATCCTACAACCACATCCTCTTCCTCCACTCCCATATCCACTACACCTACCCGTCACTCTCTTTCCAAACTGCTTTTCCTTTCCAACCTTAACCTCTTTCCAACAACTCCCCCACCCCGTCCATCTCATAAGACTGCAATCAGCACCTCAGCCACCACCAATACCGGACCTCTCAGGACTGTTGTCCAAGGACTGTGGAGTCCCCCACCCTCAAGGGCAACAACTCCGGCGAGGAGCGAAGGCACCGCCAGCCCACCCCCAGTAAAGCACCCAAATGTCAGCAGTGCCCGGCGCGAGAGGCCATGGACACCAGGGACCAAAATCCCTACCCTGGCTCCGTCTGGAAGTGGTGTGCCACCTGGCACACCGCCAAAGGTGTCAAAGGGCCACAGACGACCAGGGAAGGGTGGGAAGGGCAGCACGCCCGACAAGTCCGGCAGCAGGCCAGCTGCCCAGGAGTGCCCCACCTGCCCCCTCCCAGGTGTGCAGGAGGACACCCAGAGGCCCATTACGGCAGCCCAGGAGGGCCCCGCAAGCCAACGGACAGATGGGCAGGAAGGCCCTGCCAGCCACATGCCAGGTGGCGAGTGACACCCATGCCTGGGCCGGAACCGCTGAACTGGGCCCTTTCATTCAAGCACCGCTGAACAGGGCACCGCCGTGTCAAGCACCGCTGAACAGGGCCCTTCAAGACCAGCACCGCTGAACAGGGCACAGCTGTGTCAAGCACCGCTGAACAGGGCCCTTCAAGACCAGCAACGCTGAACAGGGCACCGCCGTGTCAAGAACCGCTGAACAGGGCACCGCCGTGTCAAGCACCGCTGAACAGGGCCCTTCAAGACCAGCACCGCTGAACAGGGCACCGCCGTGTCAAGAACCGCTGAACAGGGCACCGCCGTGTCAAGAACCGCTGAACAGGGCCCTTCAAGACAAGCACCGCTGAACAGGGCCCTTCAAGACCAGCACCGCTGAACAGGGCACCGCCGTGTCAAGCACCGCTGAACAGGGCCCTTCAAGACAAGAACCGCTGAACAGGGCACCGCCGTCTCAAGAACCGCTGAACCGGGCCCTTCAAGACAAGCACCGCTGAACAGGGCCCTTCAAGACCAGCACCGCTGAACAGGGCACCGCCGTGTCAAGAACCGCTGAACAGGGCACCGCCGTGTCAAGTACCGCTGAACAGGGCCCTTCAAGACAAGCACCGCTGAACAGGGCCCTTCAAGACCAGCACCGCTGAACAGGGCACCGCCGTGTCAAGAACCGCTGAACAGGGCACCACTGTGTCAAGCACCGCTGAACAGGGCCCTTCAAGACAAGAACCGCTGAACAGGGCACCGCCGTCTCAAGAACCACTGAACAGGGCCCTTCAAGACAAGCACCGCTGAACAGGGCCCTTCAAGACCAGCACCGCTGAACAGGGCACCGCCGTGTCAAGAACCGCTGAACAGGGCACCGCCGTGTCAAGCACCGCTGAACAGGGCCCTTCAAGACAAGAACCGCTGAACAGGGCACCGCCGTGTCAAGAACCGCTGAACAGGGCACCACCGTCTCAAGAACCGCTGAACAGGGCCCTTCAAGACAAGCACCGCTGAACAGGGCCCTTCAAGACCAGCACCGCTGAACAGGGCACCGCCGTGTCAAGAACCGCTGAACAGGGCACCGCCGTGTCAAGCACCGCTGAACAGGGCCCTTCAAGACCAGCACCGCTGAACAGGGCACCGCCGTGTCAAGAACCGCTGAACAGGGCACCGCCATCTCAAGAACCGCTAAACAGGGCCCTTCAAGACAAGCACCGCTGAACAGGGCCCTTCAAGACCAGCACCGCTGAACAGGGCACCGCCATGTCAAGAACCGCTGAACAGGGCATCGCCGTGTCAAGCACCGTTGAACAGGGCCCTTCAAGACCAGCAGCGCTGAACAAGGCACCGCCGTGTCAAGAACCGCTGAACAGGGCACCGCCGTGTCAAGAACCGCTGAACAGGGCCCTTCAAGACAAGCACCGCTGAACAGGGCCCTTCAAGACCAGCACAGCTGAACAGGGCCCTTCAAGACCAGCACCGCTGAACAGGGCACCGCCGTGTCAAGAACCGCTGAACAGGGCACCGCCGTGTCAAGCACCGCTGAACAGGGCACCGCCGTGTCAAGACCTGCTGAACAGGGCACCGCCGTGTCAAGCACCGCTGAACAGGGCCCTTCAAGACAAGAACCGCTGAACAGGGCCCTTCAAGACCAGCACCACTGAACAGGGCACTGCCGTGTCAAGAACCGCTGAACAGGGCACCGCCGTGCCAAGCACCGCTCCGCTGGGCCCTTCATCTCAACACTGCTCCGCTGGGCCCTTCATCTCAAGCACCGCTCCGCTGGGCACCGCCGTCTCTTCACCACTCCGCTGGGGACCGCCGTCTCTGCACCGCTCCGCTGGGCCCTTCATCTCAAGCACCGCTCCGCTGGGCACCGCCGTCTCTGCACCGCTCCGCTGGGGACCGCCGTCTCTGCACCGCTCCGCTGGGCCCTTCATCTCAAGCACCGCTCCGCTGGGCCCTTCATCTCAAGCACCGCTCCGTTGTCCCTTCGTCTCAAGCACCACTCCGCTGGGCACCGCCGTCTCTGCACCGCTCCGCTGGGGACCGCCGTCTCTGCACCGCTCCGCTGGGCCCTTCATCTCAAGCACCGCTCCGCTGGGCCCTTCATCTCAAGCACCGCTCCGCTGGGCACCGCCGTCTCTGCACCGCTCCGCTGGGCCCTTCATCTCAAGCACCGCTCCGCTGGGCCCTTCATCTCAAGCACCGCTCCGCTGGGGACCGCCGTCTCTGCACCGCTCTGCTGGGCCCTTCATCTCAAGCACCGCTCCGCTGGGCCCTTCATCTCAAGCACCGCTCCGCTGGGCCCTTCATCTCAAGCACCACTCCGATGGGCACCGCCGTCTCCGCACCGCTCCGCTGGGCCCTTCATCTCAAGCACCGCTCCGCTGGGCCCTTCATCTCAAGCACCGCTCCTCTGGGGACCGCCGTCTCTGCACCGCTCCGCTGGGCCCTTCATCTCAAGCACCGCTGGCCCATTGGCAGAAGGGGCAGGCCCGGTTCTGTGTCGGGCAGGGCTGCACAATGCACTCTGGGCACCATGCCTCCTCCAGTACCAGTGGAGTCTGTAATCCACTTGAGAGACTGTGGCTTTGCACTCCCCAGGATGGCCCAGTGGGCAACCCACCCACTGTAGGGACTTGAGAGACTGTGGCTTTGCACTCCCCAGGATGGCTCAGTGGGCAAACCACCCACTGTAGGGACTTGAGAGACTGTGGCTTTGCACTCCCCAGGATGGCTCAGTGGGCAAGCCACCCACTGTAGGGACTTGAGAGACTGTGGCTTTGCACTCCCCAGGATGGCTCAGTGGGCAACCCACCCACTGTAGAGACTTGAGAGACTGTGGCTTTGCACTCCCCAGGATGGGACAGTGGGCATGGAGGCCCCTCGTGGATCTGGCGTCGTGGACTCATGTGGCTGAGGTGCCCCCCCTTTCCTTCCCCCTGAGGTGCCTGTAGTTTGCTATCTGATGCCCCTGCAGTGTTCTCTCCAATGGATTCGGGTCTCCTGTGTGGGCTTTGCCCATGTGTTTAGGCCCATTGGCCCACGAACAATGGCTGATACCCTATTTGGACTGGACAATTTACATATGTATATATAGTTATAGATGTTTGATATATTTTTTTACTTTGCCGTACAAGATACTTCAAATTTCATGATCTTTTTATTTTCTCTTTGCATTCTTCCGGGGGGTTTGGGGGGTGTCACTCTGAGTTGTTGCTCTGCATTGATGTGTAGGTAGTTGTGGGTGAGGGTGGGTGTGTCGCGTATGTGTGTGCCCGTATTTTTTTGCCTTCCCCTGTGTCGTAGGTGCAGTACTCACCTTTGTCTTCTGCGCCGGCGTTCGTGCTCCTGGTAGAGGAGCAGGTAGACAATAGCTGGTAGGATGTGTAGTTCTGGTTCCATGCTGTCCAGATTCCTCGTGGAGTGTGTCGAGGTGAGCGTTTTCCCGTTCGTAGTCTGTTTCCGCCGTGTTTTTATCATCGGGGCTCCCGCCCCGGAAAAGGTGGCAGATTGGTGAGTTGTGATAGGGTGGGCGGTACATTGTCTCCCGCGTGTCTGTTGGCGGTGACCGCCGCGCTGTTTGTTTGTTCCGCCGTAGCGGTCGGAGTGTTAAAGTGGCGGTCTCTGTTGCCGGTTTCCGCCAGGGTCAGAATTCAATTTTTTGGATCGCCTGCCTGTTGGCGGGTTGGCCGCCGCTTTAACACCGACCGCCAGGGTTGGAATGACCACCACAGTCTATTCTTGCTCCGAAAGGAACACATAAAAATGTATTTTTTTGGCGAAATCACTTTGGTCTTCAAATGGTCCTTGGTTTGCTCTGTTCTTGTCTCAGGTGATCGTCCCATCCTCACAAGTGGGGTACCAATTTTATTTGAAAAAGTGTGGCAACGTGGGTGGTAGGAATTTCTGAACATTCTGATACAGAAATGTGAGAAAGGTGATGTTAGCCAAAGTTTGGCATTTGCAAGGAATTTTGGGTAAGAAAGGTGTGATCCATGCAAGTAATTTCAACTGAACTCACTTGGATGTTTAGTTTTTAGAAAAGTCTCAGTTTTTTAAATTTTCCATGGTGGGGTGTGGGTGAGCCCGGCGCGAAATACTGCAACTATCTATCCAGAATGTCAAAATGGCTAAATTTTCAAAGCAATATTTTGATGTTTCTACATTGTGTTTTGGGGTGTTTCCTGTTGTGGGTGATTTGCCGAGACGTGAATGTGGGACACTGTTTTTGTGCCAAAATATGTGGGAACAGATAATAGAAGAACATTTGAATTTTGCTCCATCTTTGGCTTCCAAACACAAGAAAGAACACATTTTGCAGATTGATCTCTGAAACATATGATAGTATGGGTAACCCTAAATTCAGAGATGTGCAAATAACGACTATTCCTAAGCTTCCTATCTTGAGTACATTTTGTAAACATTTATAGGTTTCCTTCAGACCCGTTTTTCATTCATTAGATTTCACCATGTTAACTGACAAATCATTACGGGCTGTAGTTCGGTTGTTGGCCCTGGTTATCACATGTTGTAGGACAAACAACAAACACTATGGCCCTCATTCGGACTTTGACGGGCGGCGGAGGCCGCCCGCCAAAGTCCCGCCGTCAGAATACCGTTCCGCGGTCGAAAGACCGCGGCGGTAATTCTGAGTTTCCCGCTGGGCTGGCGGGCGGCCGCCTTAAGGCCGCCCGCCAGCCCAGCGGGAAACAGGCTTCCACAATGAAGCCGGCTCGGAATCGAGCCGGCGGAGTGGAAGCTGTGCGACGGGTGCAGTGGCACCCGTCGTGTATTTCACTGTCTGCTAAGCAGACAGTGAAATACAAGCGGGGCCCTCTTACGGGGGCCCCTGCAGTGCCCATGCCATTGGCATGGGCACTGCAGGGGCCCCCAGGGGCCCGCGACACCCCCTACCGCCATCCTGTTCCTGGCGGGCGAACCGCCAGGAACTGGATGGCGGTAGGGGGTGTCAGAATCCCCAAGGCGGCGCAGCATGCTGCGCCGCCTTGGAGGATTCTGATGGGCAGCGGAAAACCGGCGGGAGACCGCCGGTTTTCCATTTCTGACCGCGGCCAAAGCGCCGCGGTCAGAATGCCCTGCGGGGCACCGCCAGGCTGTCGGCGGTGCTCCCGCGTACCGCGGGCCTGGCGGTCAAAGACCGCCAGGCTCGTAATGAGGGCCTATATATCTTTGTTACCAGAAAGATATTAGAGAAGTAACAGTGAACTGCAGTAGGAAAAAAACATAAAAAGAGGAAAACTTCACCCCCAGTAAGAAACATGCACAAACTGTGGTAATTTTTTTCACAGCTCTGCCTGTTCTTAAAAGTATGGGATGAGGGTGATCTTATCACAGCAAAGCTTTTACTGATGTTATTTTAGGAAACAAACCATAATTTCTTACATGGAACGTTTTCTTTTTTTCACAGAATAAAACTAACTTTTGTTATATTTTGGCTACTTTCTTGGTTCCGTCTAGCAGAATCCACAAAACATGAGTTTACAGTCCCCAACATGTGGCCTGGATACCTGTTGTGGAAAAAAATTGTAAAGTCCAAAACGTAAAGTGCCCCAAACACCAAATAAAGGGTCAGGACTGGGGTTGGAGAGAAAGCCTTAACACTAAAACGGTAAAAAAGTTACATTAACTTATTTAGTTTGTGTTGTCTTGAGTTGAATTAATAAGCAGTTTTCTTGATCTGTGTTTATAGTCTAGTGTTTTGTTATATTGTCATGTGTGTGATATATTAGGCATATAGCTGTACCAGAGCATATAACTTGTTATGACCAGTGACATACCCAGCACAATTATATTTACCTTTAAACCTCATCGCCACCACTTCTGGGCATTGAATCTTCACATTATCACACCTGTAAAAACGCACAACATCTTTGTGATGTATCTGAATTACAGAGCAATGACATCTTACAGGAACAAACAGTGAACATCACATTAGACCTGTATTAGAAATAAGATTGTGTTTTAAGTGGAGTTCCTGCACACTAATGCTCAGTGTGACTTACTGTTCATACACAATATTCAAAGCTCTAAAGATATCCGAAAGTGTCTTAAATACCTTATGCCAGGATGTAGGTGATCTTAGGTAGATAGCTCAGTGAGACCAGCAAGCATCATGTGATGCCACTGACTATCACAGTATGGCTATTGTAGGAGGGGTGGTTAGCTCAGTGACACTATGTTGTATTGTGCGATATTATGGGTGGCCAGTGTAAACCATTGTCCCTGCCTAGAACCCTGCATCAATAAGCACACAGCACCTGCCACTGTACACCGATTGTCGCTGACTAGAACCTTGCATCAATAAGCACACAGCACCTGCCACTGTACACCGATTGTCGCTGACTAGAACCTTGCATCAATAAGCACACAGCGCCTGCCACTGTACACCGATTGTCGCTGACTAGAACCTTGCATCAATAAGCAAACAGCGCCTGCCACTGTACCCCGATTGTCGCTGACTAGAACCGCGCATCAATAAGCACACAGCACCTGCCACTGTACACCGATTGTCGCTGACCAGAACCTTGCATCAATGAGCACACAGCCCCTGCCGCTGTACACCGATTATCGCTGACTAGAACCCTGCATCAATAAGAACACAGCGCCTGCCACTGTACACCGACTATCGCTGACTAGAACCCTGCATCAATAAGAACACAGCGCCTGCCACTGTACACCCATTGTCGCTGACTAGAACCTTTTTTTTTTTTGGTCCTCATTCCGCCACCCTCGCTTTGGCTAAGAGAAAAAAAAGCAAAGGCCGAGGCCCTTAAAGTATGTTTCCAAGTGCGCGGTCAACAGCACTGCTGGGCCACCCCACCTGTTCTACATACTGCAATTTTCCCCACCGATTGCCATCGACCACGTCTTACTATTTTCTTCAAGACATGATCATAACCAAAGCGATACCCGATTAGGTGAGGGGAGTTTTAATCATTGGACTTAACTTTCGGGAGGAGGAAACCAAAAAAGAAAACAGCAAAACAAGAATTACACATCTAAACATACTCCAAACTTATAATCTACCGGTAAGCATTTTCCCAATCCATCCAAAAATTGTCTCTTCTAGTATGAGGACCACATTGTTCCATTTTACACAATCGATTTACTGATAATTGCCAGTCCTGAACAAGGGGGGGAGATGGAGCCACCCATTTACAACATATTTCCCGTCTAGCCAAAAGCATTAGTACAAACAACAAATGCTCTTGCTGCACAGACATTTTCTGACACTTTATATCCGGTTCGCAAACCCCAAACACCACCATAAGAAGATTTATTCTTAAATTATCGTCAAAAATTACCCTAAGAATACTTCCTATATCTTCCCAGTACTTACTCAAAATTGAGCATTGCCAAAACATATGAACATCATCTGCATTGGTTTCCCCACACCGTGGACAGCTTTTATTGAATTTCCCAATAGCCGTTAATCTAGCTGGTGACCAATATACCCTGTGTAGTGTAAACAAATGATTTTTCTTCAGCCCCGCAGGTTTAATAGTAAACCATAACTCTGAACATGACTTTTGCCACAAAGATGTGACTTCTAGGGTTGGAAAAATCCTCCCCCATTTCAACAGAGGGAGGGTAGAAACGTCTTCTATTGCTTCCAACTGTACATGATACCAAAAGGCAATCTCTTTTTTAATGCATGTCTGATTTAATTTCCCCTCCCATGAGCTCCTCCCTATTTCTCCTACTTGACGAGACTTAACCCAACTAGATAACTGAAGATACTTAAACTTAGAAATTGTCCCACTTGTACACTCCTGCAAAGCAGACCAAGATATTAATTCAGAACCTTCCATAATCTGCCCCCATCTTACCATCCCGCTGATTCTCAAAGGAGTTGACAATTTATCCATAAGACAATCAGGAGTACCAGGTGAATCCCAGATGGGAGCAGAACTACAATAATAAGCTATCCCTAGCACCTTCCGAAATTGTATCCAAACCTTACAGGCATGTCTGGGGATCTTCAAGCGCACCTTCTTAAAGTACTTTGGATGTCCAAATTTATATAAAAAATTATCAGCTCCTTCCTCAAGATGCGCCGTCAAAGCTCTCCAGACCAATGAGTACTCTGACTTCTTATTCAATAACATTCTAATATTATTTAGTTGAAAAGCCAGGTAGTACCTATAAAAATCTGGAGATGCTATGCCCCCCCACTCCTTCTTTCTACTCAACTTTCTCCATGATATCCTTACTCCCTTGAAGGCCCAAACAAATGAGGATAGTTCACCCTGTAGTTTTTGAAACCAACCCACCTTAAACTCTAAAGGAACAGTATTAAATAAGAAAGTAAACTTTGGAAGAATACACATCTTTAATATATTGGATCTTCCAATTATGGAAAGCGGAAGAGCAGCCCACGCCTTTAACAACTTTTTAGTTTCCATATAAGCTCTATCAAAATTTACCTTAGCTACATCATTAAGATCAGTTGTAAACCAAATCCCCAAATATTTAATCTCCTGTTTAACTAAGGGAGAAACATAGGCCATATTCCAACACATAATTTCCGTCTTTTCTGTATTAATGCTGTAACCTGAAAATCCACCAAATTGCTCCATCAATGTATTAATAATGGGTAAAGTAGTCGCCACATCACTAGTATATAGCATAAGGTCATCCGCGTATAATGCTACTTTCTTTTCCCAACCCCCACTCCGAAACGGGGGAATGTCCCTGCAAGCCCGTAATGATATTGCCAAAGGTTCGATATACAAATTAAAGAGCAAGGGAGACAAAGGACAACCCTGTTGAGTACCCCGACTAATCCTAAATTCCTGAGATAGCAGACCATTAACCAAAATTCTCGCAGATGGGCATCTATACAGTTCCCTAACAGCCCTAATAAAAGGTATTCCCAAACCACCTATTTCCATCACAACCTCCAAAAAAGACCAGTTGACACGATCAAAAGCTTTGGCTGCGTCGAAAGTCAAAACCGCTAATGGAGCCTTTTCATGTACCGCTAAATCTACTGCAGCAAATAACTCGTGAGTTAACTCATAAAGTTGTCTACCCTTCATAAAGCCCTTCTGATCTGAATGAACCAAATTACCTATAACTTTCCCCAATCTCCTAGATAAAATCCCTGTATACAATTTATAATCCAAATTCAGCAATGAAATAGGTCTGTACGATGAGCAAGACATTGAATCCTTGCCTGGTTTTAACAATAAACAAATTATGGCTTCATTCCATGATTTAGGTACCTGTGCCCCTTCTAAAAGCATAGAAATGAATAATTCCAATAAGATCGGAGTGAGTTCCTCCCCCAGTACCTTATATAACTCATTTGGTAGACTATCTGGCCCAACTGCCTTCCCTTTCTTCAAGGCTTTTATAACGTCAGCAAGCTCTCCCCCACTTATCTCACAACCCAGTGACTGCCTTGCTAATTCATCCAAAACTGGGAGATGCGCTTTTTAAAAAAATGCTCTAATCGACTCCTCTGAATTTACCAAGTTCTCTGAATATATTTCTTGAAAAAAAGATGCAAATGCTCCCTCAATCTCAGATTGCTCAACACAAGTCTGATTTGTAGAGTCTAATTTAACCGATAAAATATACTTTTTAGAAAAATCTGACTTAACCTTTCAAGCTAACAGTTTGCTACAACCTTCTCCGTATTCGTAATGCGCATATCGACTGCTTTCCCACTTTAACCTAGTACGATTCTCCAAAAAGAGTTCTAAGTCCATCCGAACCTTTTTCTCTTGACGTGCCAATTCCTCTAGTTGCTCTTAATTCCCTTCTCTTCGTGCATTATGCATTAAAACCTGAAAGGTATTTAAAGATGATTCCATACCCCCCAACTTCTCCTTTTCTTTGCGACGCCTATAGATTGCCAGGCTCACAAGCCTTCCTCTAATATAGGCCTTATAAGCATCCCAAACACACCATAAACTTGCTGTTCCTCGATTCAAGTCAAAATAATCTCTTGTATCTTTCTTTAACATCTCTACTATTGAGTCATCTAAAAGTAAAGAGCGATTTATTGTACTCCTAGTACCCTGACTCTCCACCTTAATACCCAAATGTAGTTTTACAGCTGAGTGATCCGAAAGGTGTGCTGGGTTGTGGGCTGCCTTTATCACATCTGGACACAAACTCTTATGAATTAAAAAGAAATCTATTCTAGATTTATGTCCATATTTTTTATTGTGGAATGTATATCTATCTCCTTCACCCTCTTTCCAGTGCCAGATATCTATCAGACCTAAATCCCGCATGGCTTGCTTCACCTGTGCCCTAGTTTTAGGTGAGTTAACCGTACCCCGGGGGGTCGATTTATCAAGAACAGGATCTACATTTGGACCGTAATAACCTGCCACTGTAACCCAGTAGCCATATACACACACTTCTACCACTACCCATCTACCCCTGGAGTCTACTTGCACCTCTCCTACCTTAAACCTTATAGGATTTTTAATCAAAATTGCCACACCTTTGATCGCACCAGATTGAGTAGAGCATGCACTAAATAATACCCATTTCATTCGTTTAAGGCAATTTTCCCACTCTTCTCGTTGTAGATGAGTTTGCTGCAGTATAATGATCTCCTCCTCAACCAATCTTAAGTACTCAAAGATCTTCCTCCTCCTATGTACCACCCTTAGGCCATTAACATTCCATGAGAGAAACTTTAATCGTAAACTACCATGCTAAGTCATTTAAAAAAAAAAAAAGTCTTGGTCACAATCTTCCCCCCTCCTATCAAAGCAAGTTATGAGGACTCTCCTATTTTTATCTTTTTGTACCCGCCTACCCCTACACCCAGTGCCAAACCACCCCTCCACCCACCAAACCAACACACAACTGAACCCCCCCCCCCCAGGGGAACCCTCCCTGTTTCTTTTAGGATAACCATCCTGCTATCCTTTATTTGAGCTCTCCGTCGGACAGGATTTTCCCAATTCTACTAAGACGCCTTAATATGTTCTATAAAAGTGCTAACCTCCCCTGGATCTCTCATATTGTACATTTTATTTGTCCACATAATACGTAGAGCAGCCGGAAACCTTAACTGTACTGTGGCCCCAAGAGAGCGGAGCTCCTGCATAAAATTCCCCAATTCCCACTGCCTATCTAACGTTGCTTTAGACACATCCGATCTCACACAAAAAGAGCAATCTCCTTTGGAGAAAGTTCCAACTTTAAGGGCTTCGGATAGAATTCTCTCCTTGATTGTATATGTAGCGAAGTTTATCAAAATCCTCCTGGGATTTTTCCTTCCGGGGCTCTTCCTGAACGGATCCCGATGAACTCTTTGGATATCCTCCTCTAAGTTCAACGACGCTAAGCTCGGAATAGCCTCCTTGATTAAAGAGATCACATAACCTTTAATATCCTCCCCTTCCAATCCCTCAGGAACTCCCAACAGCCTAATATTGTTTTTCCTCATATTGTTTTCCAACGACTCCAGCTTATCCTGCAACATCTTTTCTCCAAGTTTTAGCTGTGAAATATCCTTAGAATGTACCATCAACCGCTCCTCCTGAGCCTCCACCACAGCTTCCAGCTTACCCAACCGATCCGATAACAGATTAATTTTGCTCTCCAAAACTTCACAGGCTTCCCGGATTCTAGCTTGATTATTTTCTGAAATCTCAAATTTCTCCCTAATCTCTTTAGTAAGAGAAATTAACAAATCCTGCACATCTGTGCTGTGAGTCGCTGAAACGGCTGGGGGAGTACCCTCTACTTCCGGCAAGGTTAATGTAACGGGAGAGGCCTCCATTTGCCCTACTAGATCCTTTGCTAACTGATCTGACATATTATTATCCAAACTCGCAGATTGTTTTGATGACCCCAAACCACCTAAAAGAGGTTGAACGTTTACAATACTCTGCGGGGGAAGGGTTGTATTCCGAAAATACCTTGTAATCAAAGACTCACTTTTCCCCACAGGCTCAGCCCAGCCTTCCTCAGGGGAAAGTTGGGGCACTTCCAAGTGTGATACTGTGTACTCAATCCCCCTCCTCACTGGGCCTTTACTGCAAGCCTCTAAACCTCTATTTCTTACTATAGCCGTTACCATAGTTACTGGTAAGTGGGGATTAATACTCGCCCCCAGGGGGCCAGGCTTACCTTTCTTCGCACCCTCCAACTCACCGACCTCTGCCCGGACACCCCTGGGGCGACGCTTGACTGGCAACATACACTGTGATGCTCCTACGCCGTCCCCTATTCCTCTTCTCAAACTTCCACTTAGGTTTCTCCTAATTGAAAACCCCGGAGTCTCTGGTAGTCCTCCACAAAGAGAGCAGCGAGAGGTTTAGCGTCTCCCGCGGCGCACACCCCTCACCACCTCTGCCCAAATGCTGGAGTCCGATGTGCGCTTCCAGCACAACACCTCACCACCTTTCGCCGGAGCGCGTGTCTCCCCTCTCCTATCTGCCGTTTTTCTTAGTGACCCGTCCAGGGCGAAAATACAATGTGTTAGGGAAACAAAATAAATAAATACGTGGCTGCAAAACAACATGCGATTTTGGAGCTCCCCGTCTGCCGTTATACTCCCCAGCCCATCTGGGCTGCGAGCGAGCACAAATGCGGCAAAACAAAAAAGGAGAAAAAATCCACAAATAAAAACGGCCTGAGAGCTCCAAACACTCCGCTACACTCCGCTTCATTAATCCAGTAAATCGTACCGTTCCGACGGAGAAAAAACAACTAAGAGCCCCAAAAACACAGCCACAGACGTGCACGGCTTGGGAGCTCCAATGCTCTGATCCGTACTCCGGGCGCAGCGCAACGCTCTGACGCCTTCCTTCCTCACCAACGGAGAGCTCGCGGTCCAGCTCTCTAACTGGCCGCCATGTTCCCCAACTTAGCACCCCCGTCGCTGACTAGAACCTTGCATCAATAAGCACACAGCGCCTGCCACTGTACACCGATTGTCGCTGACTAGAACCTTGCATCAATAAGCACACAGCGCCTCCCACTGTACACCGATTGTCGCTGACTTGAACCCTGCATCAATAAGCAAACAACTCCTGCCACTGTACACCGATTGTCGCTGACTAGCACCCTGCATCAATAAGCACACAGCACCTGCCACTGTACACCGATTGTCGCTGCCTAGAACCCTGCATCAATAAGCACACAGCACCTGCCACTGTACCCCGATTGTCGCTGACTAGAAGCTGGTATCAATAAGCACACAGCGCCTGCCACTGTACACCGATTGTCGCTGACTAGAACCCTGCATCAATAAGCACACAGCGCCTGCCACTGTACCCCGATTGTCGCTGACTAGAACCTTGCATCATTAAGCACACAGCACCTGCCACTGTACACCGATTGTCGCTGACTGGAACCCTGCATCAATAAGCACACAGCGCCTGCCACTGTACACCGATTGTCGCTGACTGGAACCGTGCATCAAAAAGCACACAGCGCCTGCCATTGTACACCGATTGTCGCTGACTAGAACCCTGCATCAATAAGCACACAGCGCCTGCCACTGTACACCGATTGTCGCTGACTAGAACCCTAAATCAATAAGCACACAGCACCTGCCACTGTACACCGATTGTCGCTGACTAGAACCCTGCATCAATAAGCACACAGCGCCTGCCAATGTACACCGATTGTCGCTGACTAGAACCCTGCATCAATAAGCACACAGCGCCTGCCACTGGACACCGATTGTCGCTGACTAGCACCCTGCATCAATAAGCACACAGCGCCTGCCACTGTATACCGATTGTCGCTGACAAGAACCCGGCATCAATAAGCACACAGCGCCTGTCACTGTACACCGATTCTCGCTGACTAGAACCCTGCATCAATAAGCACACAGCGCCTACCACTATACACCAATTGCCGCTGACTAAAACCCTGCATCAATAAGCACCGATTGCCGCTGACTAGAACCTTCCATCAATAAGCACACAGCGCCTGCCACTGTACACGATTGTCGCTGACTAGAACCTTGCATCAATAAGCACACAGCACCTGCCACTGTACACTGATTGTCACTGACTAGAACCTTGCCTAAATAAGCGAACAGCTCCTGCCACTGTACACCTATTGTCGCAGACTAGAACCCTGCATCAAAAAGCAAACAGCTCCTGCCACTGTACACCGATTGTCGCAGACTAGAACCCTGCATCAATAAGCAAACAGCGCCTGCCACTGTACACCGATTGTCGCTGACTAGAACTTTGCATCAATAAGCACACAGCGCCTGCCACTGTACACCAATTGTCGCTGACTAGAAGCCCGCATCAATAAGCACACAGCGCCTGCCACTGTACACAGATTGTCGCTGACTAGCACCCTGCATCAATAAGCACACAGCGCCTGCCACTGTGCACCGATTATCGCTGACTAGCACCCTGCATCCATAAGCACACAGCGTCTGCCACTGTACACCGATTGTCGCTGACTGGAACCTTGCATCAATAAGCACACAGCCCCTGCCACTTTACACTGATTGTCGCAGACTGGAACCCTGCATCAATAAGCACACAACAGCTGCTGCTGTACACCGATTGTCGCTGACTAGAACCTTGCATCAATAAGCACACAGCGCCTGCCCCTGTACACCGATTGTCGCTGACTAGAACCTTGCATCAATAAGCACACAGCGCCTGCCACCGTACCCCGATTGTCAATGACAAGAACCCTGCATCAATAAGCACACAGCGCCTGCCACTGTACACCGATTGTCGCTGACAAGAACCCTGCATCAATAAGCACACATCGCCTGCCACTGTACACTGATTGTCGCTGACTAGAACCTTGCATCAATAAGCCCACAGCGCCTGCCACTGTACACCGATTGTCGCTGACTAGAACCCTGGATCAATAAGCAAACTGCTCTTGCCACTGTACACCCATTGTCACTGACTAGCACCCTGCATCAATAAGCACACAGCGCCTGCCACTGTACACAGAATGTCGCTGATTAGAACCCTGCATCAATAAGCACACAGCGCCTGCCACTGTACACCGATTGTTGCTGACTAGAACCCTGCATCAATAAGCAAACAGCTCCTGTCACTGTACACCGATTGTCGCTGACTAGAACCCTGCATCAATAAGCAAACAGCTCCTGTCACTGTACACCCATTGTCACTGACTAGCACCCTGCATCAATAAGCACACAGTGCCTGCCACTGTACACAGATTGTCGCTGATTAGAACCCTGCATCAATAAGCACACAGCGACTGCCACTGTACACCGATTGTTGCTGACTAGAACCCTGCATCAATAAGCAAACAGCGCCTGCCACTGTACCCCGATTGTCACTGATTAGAACCGCGCATCAATAAGCACACAGCGCCTGCCACTGTACACCGATTGTCGCTGACCAGAACCTTGCATCAATGAGCACACAGCGCCTGCCACTGTACACCGATTGTCGCTGACTAGCACCCTGCATCAATAAGCACACAGCGCCTGCCACTGTACACGATTGTCGCTGACTAGAACCTTGCATCAATAAGCACACAGCACCTGCCACTGTACACTGATTGTCACTGACTAGAACCTTGCCTAAATAAGCGAACAGCTCCTGCCACTGTACACCTATTGTCGCAGACTAGAACCCTGCATCAAAAAGCAAACAGCTCCTGCCACTGTACACCGATTGTCGCAGACTAGAACCCTGCATCAATAAGCAAACAGCGCCTGCCACTGTACACCGATTGTCGCTGACTAGAACCCTGCATCAATAAGCACACAGCGCCTGCCACTGTACACCGATTGTCGCTGACTAGAACTTTGCATCAATAAGCACACAGCGCCTGCCACTGTACACCAATTGTCGCTGACTAGAACCCCGCATCAATAAGCACACAGCGCCTGCCACTGTACACAGATTGTCGCTGACTAGCACCCTGCATCAATAAGCACACAGCGCCTGCCACTGTGCACCGATTATCGCTGACTAGCACCCTGCATCCATAAGCACACAGCGTCTGCCACTGTACACCGATTGTCGCTGACTGGAACCTTGCATCAATAAGCACACAGCCCCTGCCACTTTACACTGATTGTCGCAGACTGGAACCCTGCATCAATAAGCACACAACAGCTGCTGCTGTACACCGATTGTCGCTGACTAGAACCTTGCATCAATAAGCACACAGCGCCTGCCCCTGTACACCGATTGTCGCTGACTAGAACCTTGCATCAATAAGCACACAGCGCCTGCCACCGTACCCCGATTGTCAATGACAAGAACCCTGCATCAATAAGCACACAGCGCCTGCCACTGTACACCGATTGTCGCTGACAAGAACCCTGCATCAATAAGCACACATCGCCTGCCACTGTACACTGATTGTCGCTGACTAGAACCTTGCATCAATAAGCACACAGCGCCTGCCACTGTACACCGATTGTCGCTGACTAGAACCCTGGATCAATAAGCAAACTGCTCTTGCCACTGTACACCCATTGTCACTGACTAGCACCCTGCATCAATAAGCACACAGCGCCTGCCACTGTATACCGATTGTCGCTGACAAGAACCCGGCATCAATAAGCACACAGCGCCTGTCACTGTACACCGATTCTCGCTGACTAGAACCCTGCATCAATAAGCACACAGCGCCTACCACTATACACCAATTGCCGCTGACTAAAACCCTGCATCAATAAGCACCGATTGCCGCTGACTAGAACCTTCCATCAATAAGCACACAGCGCCTGCCACTGTACACGATTGTCGCTGACTAGAACCTTGCATCAATAAGCACACAGCACCTGCCACTGTACACTGATTGTCACTGACTAGAACCTTGCCTAAATAAGCGAACAGCTCCTGCCACTGTACACCTATTGTCGCAGACTAGAACCCTGCATCAAAAAGCAAACAGCTCCTGCCACTGTACCCCGATTGTCGCAGACTAGAACCCTGCATCAATAAGCAAACAGCGCCTGCCACTGTACACCGATTGTCGCTGACTAGAACTTTGCATCAATAAGCACACAGCGCCTGCCACTGTACACCAATTGTCGCTGACTAGAAGCCCGCATCAATAAGCACACAGCGCCTGCCACTGTACACAGATTGTCGCTGACTAGCACCCTGCATCAATAAGCACACAGCGCCTGCCACTGTGCACCGATTATCGCTGACTAGCACCCTGCATCCATAAGCACACAGCGTCTGCCACTGTACACCGATTGTCGCTGACTGGAACCTTGCATCAATAAGCACACAGCCCCTGCCACTTTACACTGATTGTCGCAGACTGGAACCCTGCATCAATAAGCACACAACAGCTGCTGATGTACACCGATTGTCGCTGACTAGAACCTTGCATCAATAAGCACACAGCGCCTGCCCCTGTACACCGATTGTCGCTGACTAGAACCTTGCATCAATAAGCACACAGCGCCTGCCACCGTACCCCGATTGTCAATGACAAGAACCCTGCATCAATAAGCACACAGCGCCTGCCACTGTACACCGATTGTCGCTGACAAGAACCCTGCATCAATAAGCACACATCGCCTGCCACTGTACACTGATTGTCGCTGACTAGAACCTTGCATCAATAAGCCCACAGCGCCTGCCACTGTACACCGATTGTCGCTGACTAGAACCCTGGATCAATAAGCAAACTGCTCTTGCCACTGTACACCCATTGTCACTGACTAGCACCCTGCATCAATAAGCACACAGCGCCTGCCACTGTACACAGATTGTCGCTGATTAGAACCCTGCATCAATAAGCACACAGCGCCTGCCACTGTACACCGATTGTTGCTGACTAGAACCCTGCATCAATAAGCAAACAGCTCCTGTCACTGTACACCGATTGTC
Organism: Pleurodeles waltl; assembly: GCF_031143425.1. Classification (NCBI taxonomy): domain Eukaryota; kingdom Metazoa; phylum Chordata; class Amphibia; order Caudata; family Salamandridae; genus Pleurodeles; species Pleurodeles waltl. The sequence continues at coordinate 1,701,396,123 of NC_090445.1, read as the reverse complement.
GCTGACTAGAACCCTGCATCAATAAGCAAACAGCTCCTGTCACTGTACACCCATTGTCACTGACTAGCACCCTGCATCAATAAGCACACAGTGCCTGCCACTGTACACAGATTGTCGCTGATTAGAACCCTGCATCAATAAGCACACAGCGACTGCCATTGGACACCCATTGTCGCTGACTAGCACCCTGCATCAATAAGCACACAGCGCCTGCCACTGTACACGATTGTCGCTGACTAGAACCTTGCATCAATAAGCACACAGCACCTGCCACTGTACACTGATTGTCACTGACTAGAACCTTGCCTAAATAAGCGAACAGCTCCTGCCACTGTACACCTATTGTCGCAGACTAGAACCCTGCATCAAAAAGCAAACAGCTCCTGCCACTGTACACCGATTGTCGCAGACTAGAACCCTGCATCAATAAGCAAACAGCGCCTGCCACTGTACACCGATTGTCGCTGACTAGAACCCTGCATCAATAAGCACACAGCGCCTGCCACTGTACACCGATTGTCGCTGACTAGAACTTTGCATCAATAAGCACACAGCGCCTGCCACTGTACACCAATTGTCGCTGACTAGAACCCCGCATCAATAAGCACACAGCGCCTGCCACTGTACACAGATTGTCGCTGACTAGCACCCTGCATCAATAAGCACACAGCGCCTGCCACTGTGCACCGATTATCGCTGACTAGCACCCTGCATCCATAAGCACACAGCGTCTGCCACTGTACACCGATTGTCGCTGACTGGAACCTTGCATCAATAAGCACACAGCCCCTGCCACTTTACACTGATTGTCGCAGACTGGAACCCTGCATCAATAAGCACACAACAGCTGCTGCTGTACACCGATTGTCGCTGACTAGAACCTTGCATCAATAAGCACACAGCGCCTGCCCCTGTACACCGATTGTCGCTGACTAGAACCTTGCATCAATAAGCACACAGCGCCTGCCACCGTACCCCGATTGTCAATGACAAGAACCCTGCATCAATAAGCACACAGCGCCTGCCACTGTACACCGATTGTCGCTGACAAGAACCCTGCATCAATAAGCACACATCGCCTGCCACTGTACACTGATTGTCGCTGACTAGAACCTTGCATCAATAAGCACACAGCGCCTGCCACTGTACACCGATTGTCGCTGACTAGAACCCTGGATCAATAAGCAAACTGCTCTTGCCACTGTACACCCATTGTCACTGACTAGCACCCTGCATCAATAAGCACACAGCGCCTGCCACTGTACACAGATTGTCGCTGATTAGAACCCTGCATCAATAAGCACACAGCGCCTGCCACTGTACACCGATTGTTGCTGACTAGAACCCTGCATCAATAAGCAAACAGCTCCTGTCACTGTACACCGATTGTCGCTGACTAGAACCCTGCATCAATAAGCAAACAGCTCCTGTCACTGTACACCCATTGTCACTGACTAGCACCCTGCATCAATAAGCACACAGTGCCTGCCACTGTACACAGATTGCCGCTGATTAGAACCCTGCATCAATAAGCACACAGCGACTGCCACTGTACACCGATTGTTGCTGACTAGAACCCTGCATCAATAAGCAAACAGCGCCTGCCACTGTACCCCGATTGTCACTGATTAGAACCGCGCATCAATAAGCACACAGCGCCTGCCACTGTACACCGATTGTCGCTGACCAGAACCTTGCATCAATGAGCACACAGCGCCTGCCACTGTACACCGACTATCGCTGACTAGAACCCTGCATCAATAAGAACACAGCGCCTGCCACTGTACACCCATTGTCGCTGACTAGAACCTTTTTTTTTTTTGTCCTCATTCCGCCACCCTCGCTTTGGCTAAGAGAAAAAAAAGCAAAGGCCGAGGCCCTTAAAGTATGTTTCCAAGTGCGCGGTCAACAGCAGTGCTGGGCCACCCCACCTGTTCTACATACTGCAATTTTCCCCACCGATTGCCATCGAGCACGTCTTACTATTTTCTTCAAGACATGATCATAACCAAAGCGATACCCGATTAGGTGAGGGGAGTTTTAATCATTGGACTTAACTTTCGGGAGGAGGAAACCAAAAAAGAAAACAGCAAAACAAGAATTACACATCTAAACATACTCCAAACTTATAATCTACCGGTAAGCATTTTCCCAATCCATCCAAAAATTGTCTCTTCTAGTATGAGGACCACATTGTTCCATTTTACACAATCGATTTACTGATAATTGCCAGTCGTGAACAAGGGGGGGAGATGGAGCCACCCATTTACAACATATTTCCCGTCTAGCCAAAAGCATTAGTACAAACAACAAATGCTCTTGCTGCACAGACATTTTCTGTCACTTTATATCCGGTTTGCAAACCCCAAACACCACCATAAGAAGATTTATTCTTAAATTATCGTCAAAAATTACCCTAAGAATACTTCCTATATCTTCCCAGTACTTACTCAAAATTGAGCATTGCCAAAACATATGAACATCATCTGCATTGGTTTCCCCACACCGTGGACAGCTTTTATTGAATTTCCCAATAGCCGTTAATCTAGCTGGTGACCAATATACCCTGTGTAGTGTAAACAAATGATTTTTCTTCAGCCCCGCAGGTTTAATAGTAAACCACAACTCTGAACATGACTTTTGCCACAAAGATGTGACTTCTAGGGTTGGAAAAATCCTCCCCCATTTCAACAGAGGGAGGGAAGAAACGTCTTCTATTGCTTCCAACTGTACATGATACCAAAAGGCAATCTCTTTTTTAATGCATGTCTGATTTAATTTCCCCTCCCATGAGCTCCTCCCTATTTCTCCTACTTGACGAGACTTAACCCAACTAGATAACTGAAGATACTTAAACTTAGAAATTGTCCCACTTGTACACTCCTGCAAAGCAGACCAAGATATTAATTCAGAACCTTCCATAATCTGCCCCCATCTTACCATCCCGCTGATTCTCAAAGGAGTTGACAATTTATCCATAAGACAATCAGGAGTACCAGGTGAATCCCAGATGGGAGCAGAACTACAATAATAAGCTATCCCTAGCACCTTCCGAAATTGTATCCAAACCTAACAGGCATGTCTGGGGATCTTCAAGCGCACCTTCTTAAAGTACTTTGGATGTCCAAATTTATATAAAAAATTATCAGCTCCTTCCTCAAGATGCGCCGTCAAAGCTTTCCAGACCAATGAGTACTCTGACTTCTTATTCAATAACATTCTAATATTATTTAGTTGAAAAGCCAGGTAGTACCTATAAAAATCTGGAGACGCTATGCCCCCCCCCCTCCTTCTTTCTACTCAACTTTTCCCATGATATCCTTACTCCCTTGACGGCCCAAACAAATGAGGATAGTTCACCCTGTAGTTTTTGAAACCAACCCACCTTAAACTCTAAAGGAACAGTATTAAATAAGAAAGTAAACTTTGGAAGAATACACATCTTTAATATATTGGATCTTCCAATTATGGAAAGCGGAAGAGCAGCCCACGCCTTTAACAACTTTTTAGTTTCCATATAAGCTCTATCAAAATGTACCTTAGCTACATCATTAAGATCAGTTGTAAACCAAATCCCCAAATATTTAATCTCCTGTTTAACTAAGGGAGAAACATAGGCCATATTTCAACACATAATTTCCGTCTTTTCTGTATTTATGCTGTAACCTGAAAATCCACCAAATTGCTCCATCAATGTATTAATAATGGGTAAAGTAGTCACCACATCACTAGTATATAGCATAAGGTCATCCGCGTATAATGCTACTTTCTTTTCCCAACCCTCACTCCGAAACGGGGGAATGTCCCTGCAAGCCCGTAATGATATTGCCAAAGGTTCGATATACAAATTAAAGAGCAAGGGAGACAAAGGACAACCCTGTTGAGTACCCCGACTAATCCTAAATTCCTGAGATAGCAGACCATTAACCAAAATTCTCGCAGATGGGCATCTATACAGTTCCCTAACAGCCCTAATAAAAGGTATTCCCAAACCACCTATTTTCATCACAACCTCCAAAAAAGACCAGTTGACACGATCAAAAGCTTTGGCTGCGTCGAAAGTCAAAACCGCTAATGGAGCCTTTTCATGTACCGCTAAATCTACTGCAGCAAATAACTCGTGAGTTAACTCATAAAGTTGTCTACCCTTCATAAAGCCCTTCTGATCTGAATGAACCAAATTACCTATAACTTTCCCCAATCTCCTAGATAAAATCCCTGTATACAATTTATAATCCAAATTCAGCAATGAAATAGGTCTGTACGATGAGCAAGACATTGAATCCTTGCCTGGTTTTAACAATAAACAAATTATGGCTTCATTCCATGATTTAGGTACCTGTGCCCCTTCTAAAAGCATAGAAATGAATAATTCCAATAAGATCGGAGTGAGTTCCTCCCCCATTACCTTATATAACTCATTTGGTAGACTATCTGGCCCAACTGCCTTCCCTTTCTTCAAGGCTTTTATAACTTCAGCAAGCTCTCCCCCACTTATCTCACAACCCAGTGACTGCCTTGCTAATTCATCCAAAACTGGGAGATGCGCTTTTTTCAAAAATGCTCTAATCGACTCCTCTGAATTTACCAAGTTCTCTGAATATATTTCCTGAAAAAAAGATACAAATGCTCCCTCAATCTCAGATTGCTCAACACAAGTCTGATTTGTAGAGTCTAATTTAACCGATAAAATATACTTTTTAGAAAAATCTGACTTAACCTTCCAAGCTAACAGTTTGCTACAACCTTCTCCGTATTCGTAATGCGCATATCGACTGCTTTCCCACTTTAACCTAGTACGATTCTCCAAAAAGAGTTCCAAGTCCATCCGAACCTTTTTCTCTTGACGTGCCAATTCCTCTAGTTGCTCTTAATTCCCTTCTCTTCGTGCATTATGCATTAAAACCTGAAAGGTATTTAAAGATGATTCCATACCCCCCAACTTCTCCTTTTCTTCACGACGCCTATAGATTGCCAGGCTCACAAGCCTTCTTCTAATATAGGCCTTATAAGCATCCCAAACACACCATAAACTTGCTGTTCCTCGATTCAAGTCAAAATAATCTCTTGTATCTTTCTTTAACATCTCTACTATTGAGTCATCTAAAAGTAAAGAGCGATTTATTGTACTCCTAGTACCCTGACTCTCCACCTTAATACCCAAATGTAGTTTTACAGCTGAGTGATCCGAAAGGTGTGCTGGGTTGTGGGCTGTCTTTATCACATCTGGACACAAACTCTTATGTATTAAAAAGAAATCTATTCTAGATTTATGTCCATATTTTTTATTGTGGAATGTATATCTATCTCCTTCACCCTCTTTCCAGTGCCAGATATCTATCAGACCTAAATCCCGCATGGCTTGCTTCACCTGTGCCCTAGTTTTAGGTGAGTTAACCGTACCCCGGGGGGTCGATTTATCAAGAACAGGATCCAACAATATATTAAAGTCCCATCCTAACACCACTGGATACCTAGCTAGAAGTAAAATATTAAATAATTTTTTAAATGGCGTCGGGTCATCTACATTTGGACCGTAATAACCTGCCACTGTAACCCAGTAGCCATATACACACACTTCTACCACTACCCATCTACCCCTGGAGTCTACTTGCACCTCTCCTACCTTAAACCTTATAGGATTTTTAATCAAAATTGCCACACCTTTGATCGCACCAGATTGAGTAGAGCATGCACTAAATAATACCCATTTCATTAATTTAAGGCAATTTTCCCACTCTTCTCGTCGTAGATGAGTTTGCTGCAGTATAATGATCTCCTCCTCAACCAATCTTAAGTACTCAAAGATCTTCCTCCTCCTATGTACCACCCTTAGGCCATTAACATTCCATGAGAGAAACTTTAATCGTAAACTACCATGCTTAGTCATTTTCAAAAAAAAAAAAGTCTTGGTCACAATCTTCCCCCCTCCTATCAAAGCAAGTTATGAGGACTCTCCTGTTTTTATCTTTTTGTACCCGCCTACCCCTACACCCAGTGCCAAACCACCCCTCCACCCACCAAACCAACACACAACTGAACCCCCCCCCAGGGGAACCCTCCCTGTTTCTTTTAGGATAACCATCCTGCTATCCTTTATTTGAGCTCTCCTTCGGACAGGATTTTCCCAATTCTACTAAGACGCCTTAATATGTTCTATAAAAGCGCTAACCTCCCCTGGATCTCTCATATTGTACATTTTATTTGTCCACATAATACGTAGAGCAGCCTGAAACCTTAACTGTACTGTGGCCCCAAGAGAGCGGAGCTCCGGCATAAAATTCCCCAATTCCCACTGCCTATCTAACGTTGCTTTAGACACATCCGATCTCACACGAAAAGAGCAATCTCCTTTGGAGAAATTTCCAACTTTAAGGGCTTCGGATAGAATTCTCTCCTTGATTGTATATGTAGCGAAGTTTATCAAAATCCTCCTGGGATTTTTCCTTCCGGGGCTCTTCCTGAACGGATCCCGATGAACTCTTTGGATATCCTCCTCTAAGTTCAACGACGCTAAGCTCGGAATAGCCTCCTTGATTAAAGAGATCACATAACCTTTAATATCCTCCCCTTCCAATCCCTCAGGAACTCCCAACAGCCTAATATTGTTTTTCCTCATATTGTTTTCCAACGACTCCAGCTTATCCTGCAACATCTTTTCTCCAAGTTTTAGCTGTGAAATATCCTTAGAATGTACCATCAACCGCTCCTCCTGAGCCTCCACCACAGCTTCCAGCTTACCCAACCGATCCGATAACAGATTCATTTTGCTCTCCAAAAATTCACAGGCTTCCCGGATTCTAGCTTGATTATTTTCTGAAATCTCAAATTTCTCCCTTATCTCTTTAGTAAGAGAAATTAACAAATCCTGCACATCTGTGCTGTGAGTCGCTGAAACGGCTGGGGGGGTACCCTCTACTTCCGGCAAGGTTAATGTAACGGGAGAGGCCTCCATTTGCCCTACTAGATCCTTTGCTAACTGATCTGACATATTATTATCCAAACTCGCAGATTGTTTTGATGACCCCAAACCACCTAAAAGAGGTTGAACGTTTACCATACTCTGCGGGGGAAGGGTTGTATTCCGAAAATACCTTGTAATCAAAGACTCACTTTTCCCCACAGGCTCAGCCCGGCCTTCCTCAGGGGAAAGTTGGGGCACTTCCAAGTGTGATACTGTGTACTCAATCCCCCTCCTCACTGGGCCTTTACTGCAAGCCTCTAAACCTCTATTTCTTACTATAGCCGTTGCTATAGTTACTGGTAAGTGGGGATTAATACTCGCCCCCAGGGGGCCAGGCTTACCTTTCTTCGCACCCTCCAACTCACCGACCTCTGCCCGGACACCCCTGGGGCGACGCTTGACTGGCAACATACACTGTGATGCTCCTACGCCGTCCCCTACTCCTCTTCTCAAACTTCCACTTAGGTTTCTCCTAATTGAAAACCCCGGAGTCTCTGGTAGTCCTCCACGAAGAGAGCAGCGAGAGGTGTAGCGTCTCCCGCGGCGCACACCCCTCACCACCTCTGCCCAAATGCTGGAGTCCGATGTGCGCTTCCAGCACAACACCTCACCACCTTTCGCCGGAGGGCGTGTCTCCCCTCTCCTATCTGCCATTTTTCTTAGTGACCCATCCAGGGCGAAAATACAATGTGGCTGGGAAAAAAATAAATAAATACGTGGCCGCAAAACAACATGCGATTTTGGAGCTCCCCGTCTGCCGTTATACTCCCCAGCCCATCTGGGCTGCGAGCGAGCACAAATGCGGCAAAACAAAAAAGGAGAAAAAATCCACAAATAAAAACGGCTTGAGAGCTCCAAACACTCTGCTCCACTCCGCTTCCTTAATCCAGTAAATCGTACCGTTCCGACGGAAAAAAAACAACTAACAGCCCCAAAAACACAGCCACAGACGCGCACGGCTTGGGAGCTCCAATGCTCTGCTTCCGTACTCCGGGCGCAGCGTAACGCTCTGATGCCTTCCTTCCTCACCAACGGAGAGCTCGCGGTCCAGCTCTCTAACTGGCCGCCATGTTCCCCAATTAAGCACCCCCGTCGCTGACTAGAACCTTGCATCAATAAGCACACAGCGCCTGCCACTGTACACCGATTGTCGCTGACTACAACCTTGCATCAATAAGCACACAGCGCCTCCCACTGTACACCGATTGTCGCTGACTTAAACCCTGCATCAATAAGCAAACAACTCCTGCCACTGGACAACGATTGTCGCTGACTAGCACCCTGCATCAATAAGCACACAGCACCTGCCACTGTACACCGATTGTCGCTGCCTAGAACCCTGCATCAATAAGCACACAGCACCTGCCACTGTACCCCTATTGTCGCTGACTAGAAGCTGGCATCAATAAGCACACAGCGCCTGCCACTGTACACCGATTGTCGCTGACTAGAACCCTGCATCAATAAGCACACAGCGCCTGCCACTGTACCCCGATTGTCGCTGACTAGAACCTTGCATCATTAAGCACACAGCACCTGCCACTGTACACCGATTGTCGCTGACTGGAACCCTGCATCAATAAGCACACAGCGCCTGCCACTGTACACCAATTGTCGCTGACTGGAACCGTGCATCAAAAAGCACACAGCGCCTGCCACTGTACACCGATTGTCGCTGACTAGAACCCTGCATCAATAAGCACACAGCGCCTGCCACTGTACACCGATTTTCGCTGACTAGAACCCTAAATCAATAAGCACACAGCACCTGTCACTGTACACCGATTGTCGCTGACTAGAACCCTGCATCAATAAGCACACAGCACCTGCCACTGTACACCGATTGTCGCTGACTAGAACCCTGCATCAATAAGCACACAGCGCCTGCCACTGTATACCGATTCTCGCTGACAAGAGCCCGGCATCAATAAGAACACAGCGCCTGTCACTGTACACCGATTCTCGCTGACTAGAACCCTGCATCAATAAGCACACAGCACCTACCACTAAACACCAATTGCCGCTGACTAGAACCCTGCATCAATAAGCACCGATTGCCGCTGACTAGAACCTTACATCAATAAGCACACAGCGCCTGCCACTGTACACCGATTGTCGCTGAATAGAACCCTGCATCAATAAGCACACAGCGCCTGCCACTGTCCACCGATTGTCGCTGACAAGAACCCTGCATCAATAAGCACACAGCGCTTGCCACTCTACAACGATTGTCACTGAACAAGAACCCTGCATCAATAAGCACACAGCGCCAGCCACTGGACACAGATTGTCGCTGACTAGCACAATGCATCAATAAGCACACAGCGCCTGCCACTGTATACCGATTGTCGCTGACTTGAACCTTGCATCAATAAGCACACAGCACCTGCTACTGTACACCGATTGTCACTGACTAGAACCTTGCCTCAATAAGCAAACAGCTCCTGCCACTGTACACCGATTGTCGCAGACTAGAACCCTGCATCAAAAAGCAAACAGCTCCTGCCACTCTACACCGATTGTCGCAGACTAGAACCCTGCATCAATAAGCAAACAGCGCCTGCCACTGTACACCGATTGTCGCTGACTAGAACCCTGCATCAATAAGCACACAGCGCCTGCCACTGTACACCGATTGTCGCTGACTGGAACCGTGCATCACACAGCGCCTGCCACTGTACACCGATTGTCGCTGACTAGAACCCTGCATCAATAAGCACACAGCGCCTGCCACTGTACACCGATTGTCGCTGACTAGAACCCTGCATCAATAAGCACACAGCGCCTGCCACTGTATACCGATTGTCGCTGACAAGAACCCGGCATCAATAAGCACACAGCGCCTGTCACTGTACACCGATTCTCGCTGACTAGAACCCTGCATCAATAAGCACACAGCGCCTACCACTATACACCATTTGCCGCTGACTAGAACCCTGCATCAATAAGCACCGATTGTCGCTGACTAGAACCTTACATCAATAAGCACACAGCGCCTGCCACTGTACACTGATTGTCGCTGAATAGAACCCTGCATCAATAAGCACACAGCGCCTGCCACTGTACACCGATTGTCGCTGACAAGAACCCTGCATTAATAAGCACACAGCGCTTGCCACTGTACAACGATTGTCACTGAACAAGAACCCTGCATCAATAAGCACACAGCGCCAGCCACTGGACACAGATTGTCGCTGACTAGCACAATGCATCAATAAGCACACAGCGCCTGCCACTGTACACCGATTGTCGCTGACTTGAACCTTGCATCAATAAGCACACAGCACCTGCCACTGTACACCGATTGTCACTGACTAGAACCTTGCCTCAATAAGCAAACAGCTCCTGCCACTGTACACCGATTGTCGCAGACTAGAACCCTGCATCAAAAAGCAAACAGCTCCTGCCACTGTACACCGATTGTCGCAGACTAGAACCCTGCATCAATAAGCAAACAGCGCCTGCAACTGTACACCGATTGTCGCTGACTAGAACCCTGCATCAATAAGCACACAGCGCCTGCCACTGTACAGCGATTGTCGCTGACTAGAACCTTGCATCAATAAGCACACAGCGCCAGCCACTGTACACCAATTGTCGCTGACTAGAACCCCGCATCAATAAGCACACAGCGCCTGCCACTGTACACAGATTGTCGCTGACTAGCACCCTGCATCAATAAGCACACAGCGCCTGCCACTGTGCACCAATTATCGCTGACTAGCATCCTGCATCCATAAGCACACAGCGCCTGCCACTGTACACCGATTGTCGCTGACTGGAACCTTGCATCAATAAGCACACAGCGCCTGCCACTGTGCACCGATTATCGCTGACTAGCATCCTGCATCCATAAGCACACAGCGCCTGCCACTGTACACCGATTGTCGCAGACTGGAACCCTGCATCAATAAGCACACAACGGCTGCTGCTGTACACCGATTGTCGCTGACTAGAAACTTGCATCAATAAGCACACAGCGCCTGCCCCTGTACACCGATTGTCGCTGACTAGAACCTTGCATCAATAAGCACACAGCGCCTGCCACCGTACACCGATTGTCAATGACAAGAACCCTGCATCAATAAGCACACAGCGCCTGCCACTGTACAGCGATTGTCGCTGACAAGAACCCTGCATCAATAAGCACACATCGCCTGCCACTGTACACCGATTGTCGCTGACTAGAACCTTGCATCAATGAGCACACAGCGCCTGCCACTGTACACTGATTGTCGCTGACTAGAACCCTGCATCAATAAGCACACAGCGCCTGCCACTGTACAGCGATTGTCGCTGACTAGAACCTTGCATCAATAAGCACACAGCACCTTCCATTGTACACCGATTGTCGCTGAATAGAACCCTGCATCAATAAGCACACAGCGCCTGCCACTGTACACCGATTGTCGCTGACAAGAACCCTGCATCAATAAGCACACAGCGCTTGCCACTGTACAACGATTGTCGCTGAACAAGAACCCTGCATCAATAAGCACACAGCGCCAGCCACTGGACACAGATTGTCGCTGATTAGAACCCTGCATCAATAAGCACACAGCGCCTGCCACTGTACACCAATTGTCGCTGACTAGAACCCTGCATCAATAAGCACACAGCGCCTGCCACTGGACAACGATTGTCGCTGACTAGAACCCTGAATCAATAAGAAAACAGCTCCTGTCACTGTACACCGATTGTCGCTGACTAGAACCCTGCATCAATAAGCACACAGCGCCTGCCACTGTACAGCGATTGTCGCTGACTAGAACCTTGCATCAATAAGCACACAGCACCTTCCATTGTACACCGATTGTCTCTGAATAGAACCCTGCATCAATAAGCACACAGCGCCTGCCACTGTACACCGATTGTCGCTGACAAGAACCCTGCATCAATAAGCACACAGCGCTTGCCACTGTACAACGATTGTCGCTGAACAAGAACCCTGCATCAATAAGCACACAGCGCCAGCCACTGGACACAGATTGTCGCTGACTAGCACAATGCATCAATAAGCACACAGCGCCTGCCACTGTATACCGATTGTCGCTGACTTGAACCTTGCATCAATAAGCACACAGCACCTGCCACTGTACACCGATTGTCACTGACTAGAACCTTGCCTCAATAAGCAAACAGCTCCTGCCACTGTACACCGATTGTCGCAGACTAGAACCCTGCATCAATAAGCAAACAGCGCCTGCCACTGTACACCGATTGTCGCTGACTAGAACCCTGCATCAATAAGCACACAGCGCCTGCCACTGTACACCGATTGTCGCTGACTGGAACCGTGCATCAAAAAGCACACAGCGCCTGCCACTGTACACCGATTGTCGCTGACTAGAACCCTGCATCAATAAGCACACAGCGCCTGCCACTGTACACCGATTGTCGCTGACTAGAACCCTGCATCAATAAGCACACAGCGCCTACCACTGTATACCGATTGTCGCTGACAAGAACCCTGCATCAATAAGCACACAGCACCTGTCACTGTACACCGATTCTCGCTGACTAGAACCCTGCATCAATAAGCACACAGCGCCTACCACTATACACCAATTGCCGCTGACTAGAACCCTGCATCAATAAGCACCGATTGTGGCTGACTAGAACCTTACATCAATAAGCACACAGCGCCTGCCACTGTACACCGATTGTCGCTGAATAGAACCCTGCATCAATAAGCACACAGCGCCTGCCACTGTACACCGATTGTCGCTGAATAGAACCCTGCATCAATAAGCACACAGCGCCTGCCACTGTACACCGATTGTCGCTGACAAGAACCCTGCATCAATAAGCACACAGCGCTTGCCACTGTACAACGATTGTCGCTGAACAAGAACCCTGCATCAATAAGCACACAGCGCCAGCCACTGGACACAGATTGTCGCTGACTAGCACAATGCATCAATAAGCACACAGCGCCTGCCACTGTATACCGATTGTCGCTGACTTGAACCTATCATCAATAAGCACACAGCACCTGCCACTGTACACCGATTGTCACTGACTAGAACCTTGCCTCAATAAGCAAACAGCTCCTGCCACTGTACACCGATTGTCGCAGACTAGAACCCTGCATCAATAAGCAAACAGCGCCTGCCACTGTACACCGATTGTCGCTGACTAGAACCCTGCATCAATAAGCACACAGCGCCTGCCACTGTACACCGATTGTCGCTGACTAGAACCCTGCATCAATAAGCACACAGCGCCTGCCACTGTACACCGATTGTCGCTGACTAGAACCCTGCATCAATAAGCACACAGCGCCTACCACTGTATACCGATTGTCGCTGACAAGAACCCGGCATCAATAAGCACACAGCGCCTGTCACTGTACACCGATTCTCGCTGACTAGAACCCTGCATCAATAAGCACACAGCGCCTACCACTATACACCAATTGCCGCTGACTAGAACCCTGCATCAATAAGCACCGATTGTGGCTGACTAGAACCTTACATCAATAAGCACACAGCGCCTGCCACTGTACACCGATTGTCGCTGAATAGAACCCTGCATCAATAAGCACACAGCGCCTGCCACTGTACACCGATTGTGCTGACAAGAACCCTGCATCAATAAGCACACAGCGCTTGCCACTGTACAACGATTGTCACTGAACAAGAACCCTGCATCAATAAGCACACAGCGCCAGCCACTGGACACAGATTGTCGCTGACTAGCACAATGCATCAATAAGCACACAGCGCCTGCCACTGTACACCGATTGTCGCTGACTTGAACCTTGCATCAATAAGCACACAGCACCTGCCACTGTACACCGATTGTCACTGAGTAGAACCTTGCCTCAATAAGCAAACAGCTCCTGCCACTGTACACCGATTGTCGCAGACTAGAACCCTGCATCAAAAAGCAAACAGCTCCTGCCACTGTACACCGATTGTCGCAGACTAGAACCCTGCATCAATAAGCAAACAGCGCCTGCAACTGTACACTGATTGTCGCTGACTAGAACCCTGCATCAATAAGCACACAGCGCCTGCCACTGTACACCGATTGTCGCTGACTAGAACCTTTCATCAATAAGCACACAGCGCCTGCCACTGTACACAGATTGTCGCTGACTAGCACCCTGCATCAATAAGCACACAGCGCCTGCCACTGTGCACCGATTATCGTTGACTAGCATCCTGCATCCATAAGCACACAGCGCCTTCCACTGTACACCGATTGTCGCTGACTGGAACCTTGCATCAATAAGCACACAGCGCCTGCCACTTTACACCAATTGTCGCAGACTGGAACCCTGCATCAATAAGCACACAACGGCTGCTGCTGTACACCGATTGTCGCTGACTAGAAACTTGCATCAATAAGCACACAGCGCCTGCCCCTGTACACCGATTGTCGCTGACTAGAACCTTGCATCAATAAGCACACAGCACCTGCCACCGTACACCGATTGTCAATGACAAGAAAACCCTGCGTCAATAAGCACACAGCGCCTGCCACTGTACACCGATTGTCGCTGACAAGAACCCTGCATCAATAAGCACACATCGCCTGCCACTGTACACCTATTGTCGCTGACTAGAACCTTGCATCAATAAGCACACAGCGCCTGCCACTGTACACCGATTGTCGCTGACTAGAACCCTGCATCAATAAGCAAACTGCTCCTGCCACTGTACACCCATTGTCGCTGACTAGCACCCTGCATCAATAAGCACACAGCGCCTGTCACTGTTCACCGATTGTCGCTGATTAGAACCCTGCATCAATAAGCACACAGCGCCTGCCATTGTACACCGATTGTCGCTGACTAGAACCCTGCATCAATAAGCACACAGCACCTGCCACTGGACAACGATTGTCGCTGACTAGAACCCTGAATCAATAAGAAAACAGCTCCTGTCACTGTACACCGATTGTCGCTGACTAGAACCCTGCATCAATAAGCACACAGCGCCTGCCACTGTACAGCGATTGTTGCTGACTAGAACCTTGCATCAATAAGCACACAGCACCTTCCACTGTACACCGATTGTCGCTGACTAGAACCCTGCATCAATAAGCACACAGCGCATGCCACTGTACACCGATTCTCGCTGACTAGAACCCTGCATCAATAAGCACACAGTGCCTGCCACTGTACACCGATTGTCGCTGACAAGAACCCTGCATCAATAAGCACACAGCGCCTGCCACTGTACACCGATTGTCGCTGACTGGAAGATCCTTGCATCGATAAGCACACAGCGCCTGCCACTGTACACCGATTGTCGCTGACTAGAACCCTGCATCAATAAGCAAACAGCTCCTGCCACTGTACACCGATTGTCGCTGACTAGAACCCTGCATCAATAAGCACACAGCGCCCGGCACTTTACACCGATTGTCGCTGACTAGAACCCTGCATCAATAAGTAAAGAGCGCCTGCCACTGTGCACCGATAGTCGCTGACTAGAACCGTGCATCAATAAGCACACAGCGCCTGCCACTGTACCCCGATTGTCGCTGACTAGAACCATGCATCAATAAGCACACAGCGCCTGCCACTGTACACCGATTGTCGTGACTAGAACCCTGCATCAATAAGCACACAGCGCCTGCCACTGTACACCGATTGTCGCTGACTAGAACCCTGCATCAATAAGCACACAGCGCCTGCCACTGTACACCGATTGTTGCTGACTTAAACCTTGCATCAATAAGCACACAGCGCCCTCCACTGTACACCGATTGTCGCTGACTAGCCCTTCCATCAATAAGCACACAGCGCCTGCCACTGTACACCGATTGTCGCTGACTTGAACCCTGCATCAATAAGCACACACCGCCTACCACTGTACAACGATTGTCACTGAACAAGAACCCTGCATCAATAAGCACACAGCGCCAGCCACTGGACACAGATTGTCGCTGACTAGCACAATGCATCAATAAGCACAGAGCGCCTGCCACTGTATACCGATTGTCGCTGACTTGAACCTTGCATCAATAAGCACACAGTGCCTGCCACTGTACACCGATTGTCGCTGACTAGCACCCTGCATCAATAAGCACACAGCGCCAGCCACTGGACACAGATTGTCGCTGACTAGCACAATGCATCAATAAGCACACAGCAACTGCCACTGTACACCGATTGTCACTGACTAGAACCTGGCCTCAATAAGCAAACAGCTCCTGCCACTGTACACCGATTGTCGCAGACTAGAACCCTGCATCAAAAAGCAAACAGCTCCTGCCACTGTACACCGATTGTCACAGACTAGAACCCTGCATCAATAAGCAAACAGCGCCTGCCACTGTACACCGATTGTCGCTGACTAGAACCCTGCATCAATAAGCACACAGCGCCTGCCACTGTACACCGATTGTCGCTGACTGGAACCGTGCATCAAAAAGCACACAGCGCCTGCCACGGTACACCGATTGTCGCTGACTAGAACCCTGCATCAATAAGCACACAGCGCCTGCCACTGTACACCGATTGTCGCTGACTAGAACCCTAAATCAATAAGCACACAGCACCTGCCACTGTACACCGATTGTCGCTGACTAGAACCCTGCATCAATAAGCACACAGCACCTGCCACTGTACACCGATTGTCTCTGACTAGAACCCTGCATCAATAAGCACACAGCGCCTGCCACTGGACACCGATTGTCGCTGACTAGCACCCTGCATCAATAAGCACATAGCACCTGCCACTGTATACCGATTGTCGCTGACAAGAACCCGGCATCAATAAGCACACAGCGCCTGTCACTGTACACCGATTCTCGCTGACTAGAACCCTGCATCAATAAGCACACAGCGCCTACCACTATACACCAATTGCCGCTGACTAGAACCCTGCATCAATAAGCACCGATTGTCGCTGACTAGAACATTGCATCAATAAGCACACAGCGCCTGCCACTGTACACCGATTGTCGCTGAATAGAACCCTGCATCAATAAGCACACAGCGCCTGCCACTGTACACCGATTGTCGCTGACAAGAACCCTGCATCAATAAGCACACAGCGCTTGCCACTGTACAACGATTGTCACTGAACAAGAACCCTGCATCAATAAGCACACAGCGCCAGCCACTGGACACAGATTGTCGCTGACTAGCACAATGCATCAATAAGCACACAGCGCCTGCCACTGTATACCGATTGTCGCTGACTTGAACCTTGCATCAATAAGCACACAGCACCTGCCACTGTACACTGATTGTCACTGACTAGAACCTTGCCTCAATAAGCAAACAGCTCCTGCCACTGTACACCGATTGTCGCAGACTAGAACCCTGCATCAAAAAGCAAACAGCTCCTGCCACTGTACACCGATTGTCGCAGACTAGAACCCTGCATCAATAAGCAAACAGCGCCTGCAACTGTACACCAATTGTCGCTGACTAGAACCCCGCATCAATAAGCACACAGCGCCTGCCACTGTACACAGATTGTCGCTGACTAGCACCCTGCATCAATAAGCACACAGCACCTGCCACTGTGCACCGATTATCGCTGACTAGCATCCTGCATCCATAAGCACACAGCGCCTGCCACTGTACACCGATTGTCGCTGACTGGAACCTTGCATCAATAAGCACACAGCGCTTGCCACTTTACACCGATTGTCGCAGACTGGAACCCTGCATCAATAAGCACACAACGGCTGCTGCTGTACACCGATTGTCGCTGACTAGAACCTTGCATCAATAAGCACACAGCGCCTGCCCCTGTACACTGATTGTCGCTGACTAGAACCTTGCATCAATAAGCACACAGCGCCTGCCACCGTACACCGATTGTCAATGACAAGAACCCTGCATCAATAAGCACACAGCGCCTGCCACTGTACACCGATTGTCGCTAACAAGAACCCTGCATCAATAAGCACACATCGCCTGCCACTGTACACCGATTGTCGCTGACTAGAACCTTGCATCAATAAGCACACAGCGCCTGCCACTGTACACCGATTGTCGCTGACTAGAACCCTGCATCAATAAGCAAACTGCTCCTGCCACTGTACACCGATTGTCGCTGACTAGCACCCTGCATCAATAAGCACACAGCGCCTGCCACTGTACACCGATTGTTGCTGATTAGAACCCTGCATCAATAAGCACACAGCGCCTGCCACTGTACACCAATTGTCGCTGACTAGAACCCTGCATCAATAAGCACACAGCGCCTGCCACTGGACAACGATTGTCGCTGACTAGAACCCTGAATCAATAAGCAAACAGCTCCTGTCACTGTACACCGATTGTCGCTGACTAGAACCCTGCATCAATAAGCACACAGCACCTGCCACTGTACAGCGATTGTCGCTGACTAGAACCTTGCATCAATAAGCACACAGCACCTGCCACTGTACACCGATTGTCGCTGACTAGAACCCTGCATCAATAAGCACACAGCGCATGCCACTGTACACCGATTGTCGCTGACTAGAACCCTGCATCAATAAGCACACAGTGCCTGCCACTGTACACCGATTGTCGCTGACAAGAACCCTGCATCAATAAGCACACAGCGCCTGCCAATGTACACCGATTGTCGCTGACTAGAAGATCCTTGCATCGATAAGCACACAGCGCCTGCCACTGTACACCGATTGTCGCTGACTAGAACCCTGCATCAATAAGCAAACAGCTCCTGCCACTGTACACCGATTGTCGCTGACTAGAACCCTGCATCAATAAGCACACAGCGCCCGGCACTGTACACCGATTGTTGCTGACTAGAACCCTGCATCAATAAGTAAACAGCGCCTGCCACTGTGCACCGATTGTCGCTGACTAGAACCGTGCATCAATAAGCACACAGCGCCTGCCACTGTACCCCGATTGTCGCTGACTAGAACCATGCATCAATAAGCACACAGCGCCTGCCACTGTACACCGATTGTCGCTGACTAGAACCCTGCATCAATAAGCACACAGCGCCTGCCACTGTACACCGATTGTCGCTGACTAGAACCCTACATCAATAAGCACACAGTGCCTGCCACTGTACACCGATTGTTGCTGACTTAAACCTTGCATCAATAAGCACACAGCGCCCACCACTGTACACCGATTGTCGCTGACTAGCACCTTCCATCAATAAGCACACAGCGCCTGCCACTGTACACCGATTGTCGCTGACTTGAACCCTGCATCAATAAGCACACACCGCCTACCACTGTACACCGATTGTCGCTGACTAGAACCCTGCATCAATAAGCACACAGCGCCTGCCACTGTACACTGATTGTCGCTGACTAGAACCCTGCATCAATAAGCACACAGTGCCTGCCACTGTACACCGATTGTTGCTGATTAGAACCTTGCATCAATAAGCGCACAGCGCCTGTGTCGCTGACTAGAACCTTTCATCAATAAGCACACAGCGCCTGCCACTGGACACCCATTGCGCTGACTAGCACCCTGCATCAATAAGCACACAGCGCCTGGCACTGTACACCGATTGTCGCTTACTAGATCCCTACATCAATAAGCACACAGTGCCTGCCACTGTACACCGATTGTCGCTGACTAGAACCTTGCATCAATAAGCACACAGCGCCAGCCACTGTACACCAATTGTCGCTGACTAGAACCCCGCATCAATAAGCACACAGCGCTTGTCACTGTGCACCGATTATCGCTGACTAGCACCCTGCATCCATAAGCACACAGCGCCTGCCACTGTACACCGATTGTCGCTGACTGGAACCTTGCATCAATAAGCACACAGCGCCTGCCACTTTACACCGATTGTCGCAGACTGGAACCCTGCATCAATAAGCACACAACAGCTGCTGCTGTACACCGATTGTCGCTGACTAGAACCTTGCATCAATAAGCACACAGCGCCTGCCCCTGTACACCGATTGTCGCTGACTAGACCCTTGCATCAATAAGCACACAGCGCCTGCCAACGTACACCGATTGTCAATGACAAGAACCCTGCATCAATAAGCACACAGCGCCTGCCACTGTACACCGATTGTCGCTGACAAGAACCCTGCATCAATAAGCACACATCGCCTGCCACTGTACAACGATTTTCGCTGACTAGAACCTTGCATCAATAAGCACGCAGCGCCTGCCACTGTACACCGATTGTCGCTGACTAGAACCCTGTATCAATAAGCAAACTGCTCCTGCCACTGTACACCCATTGTCGCTGACTAGCACCCTGCATCAATAAGCACACAGCGCCTGCCACTGTACACCGATTGTCACTGATTAGAACCCTGCATCAATAAGCACACAGCGCCTGCCACTGTACACCGATTGTCGCTGACTAGAACCCTGCATCAATAAGCACACAGCGCCTGCCACTGGACAACGATTGTCGCTGACTAGAACCCTGAATCAATAAGCAAACAGCTCCTGTCACTGTACACCGATTGTCGCTAACTAGAACCCTGCGTCAATAAGCACACATCGCCTGCCACTGTACAGCGATTGTCGCTGACTAGAACCTTGCATCAATAAGCACACAGCGCCTGCCACTGTACACCGATTGTCGCTGACTAGAACC